>NC_092714.1:190337092-190660284 GCF_047496885.1 Scyliorhinus torazame | reverse complement strand
TAATTGTCGGCACGGTGGCACAGTGGTTAGTACTGCTGCCTCACAGCACAAGAGTCCCAGGTTCAATTCTGGCCTCAGGTGTCTCAGGTGGAGTTTGCACTTTTTCCCCGTGTCTGTGTGCGTATCCTACGGGTGCTCCGGTTTCCTCCCGCAGTCCAAAGATGTGCAGGTTAGGTGGACTGGCCATGCTAAATTGCCCTTTAGTGTCCAAAAGCTTAGGTAGGTTTGCTGGGTTGCGGGGATAGGGTCTAGGCGTGGATCTAGGTAGGGTCCTCTTTCCAAGGGTCGGTGCAGACTCAGTGGGCTGAATGACTTCCTTCTGCACTGTAGAGATTCTATGATTATAATACTTAGTCCTGTTTTTTAATCTCATTCAGCAAAATTAGGTAAATATGGGAGGCAGCACCAGCCAGCAAGAAGAAAGACCAAAGCAAGATGACAATGAGTTGAGGACTGCAGGCGAAGATGAGAAGAAGAAGCAGAGGAGCAACAAGAAAAACAAGCGTAATAAATGTGTATGCAATTGCTGTTGCTCTTGTTTGAGAAAATGTAGACGTTTATTTTCCCATGCCACAGAGTCTGAAGCGGAAAATGATGAAGAATGTTTTGGATGCTTTGATCTAGGATTTTGTGTTGGTGAAGACTGTGATTTTGGAGACTGTTTTGGTGGTGAATGTGATTGGGGAGAATGAGATTTTGGAGGCCTCGGCTGATGAAGCCTCCAGTTAGCTGGGTTTTAACTGCCTACTCGTGGAGATCGAGGCCAGCAGACTTTGAGGCATTCCAACAGCTCTAAAACAATGAACCTACTTTGGACGGCATTATGTCAGGAACGCAATTAGAAATTTAGTATCGGCTGTGAAGAGTTTGTCATGCTTTTTTAAAGATTTGCATTTGTACAGCAGTAAAGTCTCAACATACATGAATATAGCGGGGAACAGGAGAACAGCAGTACGAATGGGTCAATACAAGCAATTAGCATGAGCGTTCAGGATAGATTTTTCATGCCATGTTCGAGCACGGACCAATACATACCTCCCTCCACTCCAGCAGTGCCAGAGGCATCAATGACGCACCGCAACGTCCTTCCCTCAGATATCGGACCCTTCTCTACCCCTGCAGGATCCAATCACAGATTCTTTAGCCCCACAAGTGAAATAAAACAAAGAAAATAAGCAAGAACCCGAGTTCTAAAAAGATGTCACATATAGGAGGCTTAGGGGTGATCTTATAGAGGTCTATAAAATAATGAGGGGCATAGATAAGGTAGATAGTCAACATCTTTTCCCAAAGGTAGGGGAGTCTAAAACTAGAGGGCATAGGTTTAAGGTGAGAGGGGAGAGATTCAGAAGGGCCCAGAGGGGCAATTTCTTCACTCAGAGGGTAGTGAGTGTCTGGAATGGGCTGCCAGAGGTAGTAGTAGAGGCGGGTACAATTGTGTCTTTTAAAAAACATTTAGATAGTTACATGGGTAAGATGGGTATAGAGGGTTATGGGCCAAGTGCGGGCAACTGGGACTAGCTTAATGGTAAAAACTGGGCGGCATGGACTGGTTGGGCCGAAGGGCCTGTTTCCATGCTGTAAACTTCTATGATTCTATGATTCTATATACAACACAACACAACATACCCCCAGTCTCAGGATCAAGACATCTTTCTCTACAATTATACAGAGTGGACCGGCGATTATATATACAGATTGTGATCAGTGTCATCAACACCTCCCAAAAAAAGGGTTGGAGAATTACCAGGAGTGGATTATGGGATAACAAAGGATTAGGACCCCAACCGAGGGTCCTTATTTTGCTGGCGCATCCTCACCATCACTGATGAGGAAAAGAAAGAAAACTGCTCAATCATATAAAAAAGCATCCCGACCATAAGGGACAGGAATAGGAACGAAAGTGCAGGACTGAGCTCAACCCAAGGCCCCTGTGCACATAGGAGTCCTCTCAGAATGTCGCTAATATGTGCCTTCGAAAAGGGTTAGCCCAAGCTCAAGGGGGCAACAGGATATCAACTAGAGCACAGGACCTGGCCTAGCCCAGCACATTCTGATACATAAAAGGCAGCTCCCAGGACCTCTAACACAACCCAAAACCCACACACCAGCTGGCCCTGCACCTCCTAAACCACACATAGGCAGTGCACCTTCCCCACTGCTACTAAAAAAAAAGACCGGTAGAATAAGGGGAGCCCTCCCTGTGGACCACTGAACCAAACCCGGATTTAAAACAGCACACTGCTCACCCAGATGAAGCCAAGAAGAAATCACTCCTTAAGGGGAATATGTCGGAGCTGACTGGGTAACAATCAAACATCAACCACCGCCATTCATATCCTAAAAAATGGCAACCTCATGGAAGAGACAGACGGAACCCAGTGTTCTCCAGGATACATAATCTGCTGAGGCCATTGAAAAAGGCACGGATTTTTAAATTCAAAATAGCAAAATGAAAATAAAAACCAACATGATTCGCTCTAACTGGGGGTCTACCCTCAATCTCACTGAGGACTTGACTAACCCTACGACCCAACTCCACACAAACCATCCGCCCATCACCCTGCTGTGGCTGCACTCATCTTCACTATCAACGAGATGAAGGGCGCCCTAAATACCATCCCTTCCTATAGCCATCAGGATAACAGCACACGAAAAAATAAGAACGGTGCACAAAACCACATATCACAATCAACTTAATATGGTTTTGGTCAAACAGTGTAACAGCTGACCTTTGCCCTCGTGCTCACACCTCACACAACGTTGCAGGAGAAAAGACAACAACAAATAGTCAACAGCATAATCATAAGGGCGTAACATCCAGGAATTCTTTAAAAAACATTTATGGTGATTGAAAAGGCCAAAGCCATGACACGATCGTTGAACACATCTCAGGATCTCTTGAGGATTCCAAAGTACTTCCATCGAGCTGTCGCTTCGACGCCCAAGCGGCCAACAGCCTAGGCCCCAGCTGGGGGGGGGGGGGGACGGGGGTGGGGGGGGGACGGGGGGGGACGACGACGACGGGGGGCAGTGTTACTAAAGCATGTTAGCCAATCTTCAAACTCAATCAAGATATCGTCTCTAACTTCCCACCAGAGACCGGACACACGGACATTTCTGGTCCTTCCCCTACCTCCTGAACCCATCAGGATATGCGACGCATTATGCAGAAAGGTCTCAATGAACCAAAGGCAGGCCCTCACGAGGGAAAGTTCTCCATCTAATGCCCGGATTCTCTCCTGCGCCTCCACAATTCCCCCCGAGGGTACTTCATGGTTTCTCAAGGTGAACATCAAAGACCTGTGACACGGAGCCAAAACCACCATCCAGAACAAAACTCTCAGAGACAGCCATCATCTCGATGCACACAGCACAGGCCCACGTCTTGACGATTAAACATCGCTCCTCATTGCAAATCCTCAATCAGGATCATCCAGAAACATTTTGCAAAGCATATGTCACAAAAAAGACATAAATGAAATGTGCACTGGATAAAATAAAGGATTAAAAGACGAACAGAGCCAGAACTGGCCAAAACGCAGCAGCTCCTGCACTCACATCACATGACCACCCGATTCAAGCATTCTGAATAGTTACCCACTTATTATCACCCGTTCAAAGTTACTTTTCCCTATGGACATCGTCTCCAACCAGGCAAAATGATCAATGAATGACAGTCTATTTTGCATTTAAAAATGTTGTTTAAAGATAAAAACACAAAGCACATTTGCTGCTGGGAAATCTCACTCTAAGATGTCAGACAGTAAAGTGAAACTCTCCTCAAATTAAAATAGCCTGATCAACTACAGACAATTTATTAACTAAGACCATTAGTGTCTGCGACAGATAACATCTGAGGCAATGATCAGAACTATATGGACCACTCCCTTTAATCCATAGTTACTTGATTCATATTGTCAGTTCAATCACTGATTTCAGTCCAAAAATACTTTGAATGAACAAAGGTCAAACTGTTTTGCATTTATTGCAGCTATCATAACCCTCACGAGATCCAGGGGGCACCCCAATTGACCTCCATGAGGGGCTCGTGGAATATGAGCTTTCCCCTCAGCGGGCAGAGGCTCATCAGCTGGGGCTTGTAGAAATCGCCTCATAAAAGCCGGCCCAGATTGGGTACGGTAGACCCGTTGGGACCTGCAGCTGTAAGACGCCCTGTGGCCTTTACTTTTGTTGTCAAATTAAACCTCTTTTGGATTTATCTTATCCACCCACCTGAGTTTTTATAGCAGCAGAATGTTCTCCCTGTTTTTATCCTTTGGCATCATTCCCATTGACATTATGGAATAGCTTTTAGAATGTAACTGCTCGGATGTTCTATGGATTTTCTCTGTCTCCACTTGTAATACAATATCTCATCCATTTATTTTAAGCTTGTTGGTATCTCCGTTAATTTATCAAAGCAAAGTTTTATGAAGTGCATCAACAGTTACAGTTGTTTTAATCTTATGGGATATTGTGAACCACTCCCTTGATAGGAAACCTACAAGATCACATGGAACAGTTTTACATCCAGCTCAATATTACCCCCCAATGACTGCAATGGGGAGTGAAATTCGGCAAGTGTAAAACCAACATTGTGAGCAATCCTGTAAGCTTCCCAAAAGGTAAGTTAGGTTAAATTGTGCAATTGGAATGTTATCCTTGTACTCTTCCTTGTTCCACTTTTCCCACGTCTAACATTCCTTTACACTGGGGTTCACACCCTAGCTCTGGAATATCTTTAATTATTTTATCAGAATCAAAGCGATTTATTTGTTACCTGTTTTTGCCTTATTCGTACATTGTGTAAAATCGTTTGATTTGTGAACTTGTTGCTGGTACCCTTTCTGGAAATTGAATAAAATTATTATTTTGTGCTGTATTTTTCCTTTTCCACAGCAGTTTCTTTTTGGTCAAGATGATTTGAAAGTTACTGAGTGTTGATGTGGGGTATATGTTTGCCCCCTGCTGCAACTTCTCCATGTCATGCAAACTGCAGTTTGTGAAAATTACATAGAATCTGTTGCACAGAAGCTGCTGGTCACTTTGTCAAACTAGTCTGTCCTGGTGTCTATAACCCACACCAGACACCTTCCATTTTATCCACCTCATCTCAGCTTTCCTTTCTTTTTTTTTTAATATATTTTATTGAAAATGTTTTCCAAACAACAATTTTTCCCTCTTACAAAGCAAACGAAACAATAACAAAACAGAAATTTTTAACAATACACAGGTAACAAAACCCCATTGTCTATTGACCTAAACTAAACTACCCCCCCCCTCCCCTCCCCCTGGGTTGCTGCTGCTGGTCATCTGTCTTCCCTCTAACGTTCCCCTAGGTAGTCGAGAAATGGCTGCCACCGCCTGGTGAACCCTTGAGCCGATCCTCTCAGGGCAAACTTTATCTGCTCCAGTTTAATGAACCCCGCCATATAATTTACCCAGGCATCCAGTCGGGGGGGTTTCGCCTCCTTCCACATGAGTAGGATCCTGCGCCGGGCTACTAGGGACGCAAAGGCCACGACATCGGCCTCTTTCGCCTCCTGCACTCCCGGCTCTTCCGCAACTCCAAATAGAGCTAACCCCCAGCCTGGTTTGACCCGGGCCTTCACCACCTGCGAAATCACTCCCGTCACTCCCTTCCAATACCCTTCCAGTGCCGGGCTCAGCTTTCCTTTCTATTCCATTTTGTGTTGTAGCTATCTGGGATGGCCACTTACAGCAAGAAACATGGATGTTCGCAAAGCCTAAAGGGAAATATGGACAATGTAAGATTCAGGCAGGCACAGAGCCTGAATGTATATTTGTGAGCAGAGAATCCAGACAGCATCGAAACCCCCAACCGATTAGCATTTAATGGCCCATCTCCATAAGACAAAGGGTTATACTCAGGTAACCGATACAAGCCCAGACATTTTGGTGCCTCCCTTTACTCAGGAAGCATAAACAGCAGGGCCAATGACCGCTTAGGACACGCCCAGCCATCAAGGCATCTGCCCCTTTATTGGCTCAGATCGGAGACAGTGATCGAGAACTGCCCAATTAATGGGGTCCAAACCTAAGGACCTCCCAAAAGAGCCCGAAACCCCCAAGGATAAAGAGAGACACTGTCATGTGTTCGATCTCTTTGGGACCTGGCGCTCCAGCAACGACCATCTCCAACCGCAGCACCACGACCAGAAGCAAGTTCAAGTTCAATGCTCGCTACCAGACGGATGAGCCCAGCTGAGCAGCAGTTACTTCTCCAGACCCAGTAGATCCAGATTCGAACAAAGGCCACTGTTCCTCTGGCCTAAGCCGGGTGCCTGAAGTTAAGCACAGGCTGTCATAGTTGTTAGGTGTAGTTTAGCTCGTAGTGTTTATGTTGCATCTATAAGTAATCTTGTGTGTAAATAAAGTATTATTGAACTTGAACTAACTAACTGGTGTTTGGCTCTTTGATCGATATCCGGTTGAACCTTGTGGTGGTATCATCTGATACCTGGCGACTCTGAGCAATATAATATCGATATCTAAAGAAAGAAGGGCAACCTTATTGACTACCCTATTAATAGCAGGTTAAAAAAAGGCAACAGTTATTGGCGACATCTGACGAGACTCGACCCAGAAATGACTGTGTCACTCCAAGAGAACCCACAAAACGGTTGAATTAGAAATCCAAATTGGGAAAGTAAAAGAAACCACAAGCGTAAGACCAGTATCGATCAAACCTCCAAGATTCGGAAGTGTGTAATTTGCATGCGTACTAACAAGGGATATAAGGTAACCTCGATAAACTTTGTTGCTTGAAACTGGTGGGAGTTGTGTAAACCGGAAAATAGCTTAGGCCATACCCGCTGTTTGCACCACCGCTTTATTCTCCCTGTCCCAAATTCCCAGTAGAGATACAGAGATAATCATAGAGATGGCAATGAAGGCAATGGAACGCCTTATGCACCCGCAAGAACCCGAGGTCGCAGCGACCAACAGAGCAGAACTGTGTCCCATATGAGAAGAGGAAATTAGGAAGTACCTAAAGGAGAAAGGATGGCCCTGAGTTTTTTGCGAATGAGGAAACAGGTCCTGGTAATATAGGACAAACTTGGTGGGATAACCTGACTGAGATCCATACGAAGAATTTAAGTAGAGTTCATAAGCCGATGGCAAGTGTGTCCTGCTTGGCACAATTGTGAGGCACAGAGGAGGTCGTGAGGACGCTCCGCAGACAACTTGAGGAGAAAGAGAGGAGTAGTGAGGAAAATGTTAGCGAGTGTGAGAAAGTTAATGAGCAACTCCGAGAGCAGCTAGCAACGAAGGACAAGGAGATGGCTGATGTCAAACAGGCACACCAATCTTGGCTCACTCACCTAAGTAGCTTTCAGATTCAATATGATAAGGCCTACCAAGAACGCAACGTGCGGTTTTGGTAAGAGAGGAAACAGAACACCAAGCGGAACAATTGAAAAAACAATGCGAGGACTTAAAGGCAGCCCTACGAGCACTCCACAGTTCCACCATGGAATAGAGGCAGAGTTCGGAAGACCATGCCAAGTGCAGGAAGCAAATTACAAGATTGCAATCACTGCACTCAGTTCAAAATGGGTTCAGAGCTACCTTTGGCCTGTTATGGGCGAGGCATTTTCAGAACCCCAAAATGTCTCATGGAGTTCAACCTACCTCTCCCTTTAATGGATTTGTTGCTTTTCCTAGCACACGGCTTTTCCCTAGGTGTGGGATTACAATTATGGACACGTGGGTTTTTTTAAACACAAAACACTGTTTATTCCATGAACTCAACTTAACATCTTAAATTGGATCTCTTAAAACCCCTTACTTCAAAGATAACTCAGAAAATATTGCAACAGTAAATACTTCCTTAAAATGTTCCTTTAAACTTCCAAGAGACTTAACACCTTTTAACAGTATCACATCAGGTTAAAGGATATGTATATTTTCTGTAGAATGGCAGAGACATATTAGCTTGGTTGCCTTCAGCTCCAGCAAAACAGCCAGGCACTTTTAAACTGCTCTCAGCAAAACCAGCCAGGCACTTTTCAGCTGCTCTCAGCAAAACCAGCCAGGCACTTTTCAAACTGAAACTTAAAAACTGCAAAACCAAACTGCAAAACTTGCAGCTCTCTGGAAACACACAGACACACACACTGCTTTTAAACTGAAACTAAAAACCTGCAAAACACAGACTGCAAAAATGGCTGAACTGAGCTGAGCTCCACCCACTCTCTGACATCACTGTTTTCTTAAAGTTTCATTGCTTACACATCCATTTCTTAAAGGCACTCTTGCATGACAGGCCCAAACCTAGATCAGGAAGATGGCCCCGATTGACAGGAACTTAATGAAATGGCCCATCGATATGTAAACGAAACAGAAAGTCAGAAAAGAGCCCCCCAGGCCTCGAAAAGGAAAGCACCTGCACCATCAACTGCACAGGCAGCACCCAACCCTATGAATCTAGTCACCACACAGCGCAGAGTACTGACAGAAGACCAACCCGATTTTGTGTACACCACCCCACTAACCATCACCCAGTTAAGGGATGCCCGCAATAAAATTGAAACCTTTCACCCCACATCAGACCCACACAAATGTTGTGAGTGAGTTAGGCAACAGACCGTCATGTACGGTCTGGACGAGCAGGAAGAAGTAAAACTCATAGTAATGAGCCTTGACCCGTCTGTTAGTTCAGCCCTTCCCGACCCACAAAATGTAGGAGGAGGTAGTCTCCAGGATATGAAGATAGCCATCCTAGATGCAATTGGCTATAATAGAGGAGATCTGGGAGAAGGACTCAACCAATGTAGGCAAATGGACCCGTATTTTAGTCTCCCACGCCACAAAGTCAGGACAAAGGGCATGTGCGAATTACGACCCCTCAGACCCGGCACACAATGAAGTGTGGGTTCTGAAGCGACTATCTAGAGCTTGGGAACAATCCCTACAGAAAAAGACAGAGCAGGAGAAAGTAGACACGACCATGAACTTCTAAGGACAGACCAAGTCCCCGCATGGGTAAATGAAGGTAGAAATAACACGCAGCACCCTAAAGCGCAGGGATGCTTCATAGAACATAGAACATAGAACATAGAAAATACAGCACAGAACAGGCCCTTCGGCCCACAATGTTGTGCTGAACCTTTGTCCTAGATTAATCATAGATTATCATTGAATTTACAGTGCAGACGGAGGCCATTCGGCCCTTTGAGTCTGCACCGGCTCTTGGAAAGAGCACCCTACCCAAACTCAACACCTCCACCCAACACCAAGGGCAATTTGGACATTAAGGGCAATTTATCATTGGCCAATTCACCTAACCCGCACATCTTTGGACTGTGGGAGGAAACCGGAGCACCCGGAGGAAACCCACGCAAACACGGGGAGGACGTGCAGACTCCGCACAGACAGTGACCCAAGCCGGAATCGAACCTGGGACCCTGGAGCTCTGAAGCAATTGTGCTATCCACAATGCTACCGTGCTGTCCTTAAGAACAAATAAATCTACACTATATCATTTTACCGTAATCCATGTACCTATCCAATAGCTGCTTGAAGGTCCCTAATGTTTCCGACTCAACTACTTCCACAGGCAGTGCATTCCATGCCCCCACTACTCTCTGGGTAAAGAACCTACCTCTGATATCCCTCCTATATCTTCCACTTTTCACCTTAAATTTATGTCCCCTTGTAATGGTTTGTTCCACCCGGGGAAAAAATCTCTGACTGTCTACTCTATCTATTCCCCTGATCATCTTATAAACCTCTATCAAGTCGCCCCTCATCCTTCTCCGTTCTAATGAGAAAAGGCCTAGCACCCTCAACCTTTCCTCGTAAGACCTACTCTCCATTCCAGGCAACATCCTGGTAAATCTTCTTTGCACCTTTTCCAAAGCTTCCACATCCTTCCGAAAATGAGGCGACCAGAACTGTACACAGTACTCCAAATGTGGCCTTACCAAAGTTTTGTACAGCTGCATCATCACCTCACGGCTCTTAAATTCAATCCCTCTGTTAATGAACGCGAGCACACCATAGGCCTTCTTCACAGCTCTATCCACTTGAGTGGCAACTTTCAAAGATGTATGAACATAGACCCCAAGATCTCTCTGCTCCTCCACATTGCCAAGAACTCTACCGTTAACCCTGTATTCCGCATTCATATTTGTCCTTCCAAAATGGACAACCTCACACTTTTCAGGGTTAAACTCCATCTGCCACTTCTCAGCCCAGCTCTGCATCCTATCTATGTCTCTTTGCAGCCGACAACAGCCCTCCTTACTATCCACAACTCCACCAATCTTCGTATCGTCTGCAAATTTACTGACCCACCCTTCAACTCCCTCATCCAAGTCATTAATGAAAATCACAAACAGCAGAGGACCCAGAACTGATCCCTGCGGTACGCCACTGGTAATTGGGATCCAGGCTGAATATTTGCCATCCACCACCACTCTCTGACTTCTATCGGTTAGCCAGTTCGTTATCCAACTGGCCACATTTCCCACTATCCCATGCCTCCTTACTTTCTGCATAAGCCTACCATGGGGAACTTTATCAAATGCCTTACTAAAATCCATGTACACTACATCCACTGCTTTACCTTCATCCACATGCTTGGTCACCTCCTCAAAGAATTCAATAAGACTTGTAAGGCAAGACCTACCCCTCACAAATCCGTGCTGACTATCCCTAATCAAGCAGTGTCTTTCCAGATGCTCAGAAATCCTATCCTTCAGTACCCTTTCCATTACTTTGCCTACCACCGAAGTAAGACTAACTGGCCTATAATTCCCAGGGTTATCCCTAGTTCCTTTTTTGAACAGGGGCACGACATTCGCCACTCTCCAATCCCCTGGTACCACCCCTGTTGACAGTGAGGACGAAAAGATCATTGCCAACGGCTCTGCAATTTCATCTCTTGCTTCCCATAGAATCCTTGGATATATCCCGTCAGGCCCGGGGGACTTGTCCATCCTCACGTTTTTCAAAATGCCCAACACATCTTCCTTCCTAACAAGTATTTCCTCGAGCTTACCAATCTGTTTCACACTGTCCTCTCCAACAATATCGCCCCTCTCATTTGTAAATACAGAAGAAAAGTACTCGTTCAAGACCTCACCTATCTCTTCAGACTCAATACACAATCGCCCGCTACTGTCCTTGATCGGACCTACTCTCGCTCTAGTCATTCTCATATTTCTCACATATGTGTAAAAGGCCTTGGGGTTTTCCTTGATCCTACCCGCCAAAGATTGTTCATGCCCTCTCTTAGCTCTCCTAATCCCTTTCTTCAGTTCCCTCCTGGCTATCTTGTATCCTTCCAATGCCCTGTCTGAACCTTGTTTCCTCAGCCTTACATAAGTCACCTTTTTCCTCTTAACAAGACATTCAACCTCTCTTGTCAACCATGGTTCCCTCACTCGACCATCTCTTCCCTGCCTGACAGGGACATACATAGCAAGGACACGTAGCACCTGTTCCTTGAACAAGTTCCACATTTCACTTGTGTCCTTCCCTGCCAGCCTATGTTCCCAACTTATGCACTTCAATTCTTGTCTGACAACATCGTATTTACCCTTCCCCCAATTGTAAACCTTGCCCTGTTGCACGTTTCCCTCTCCATTACTAAAGTGAAAGTCACAGAATTGTGGTCACTATCTCCAAAATGCTCCCCCACTAACAAATCTATCACTTGCCCTGGTTCATTACCCAGTACTAAATCCAATATTGCCCCTCCTCTGGTCGGACAATCTACATACTGTGTTAGAAAAGCTTCCTGGACACACTGCACAAACACCACCCCATCCAAACTATTTGATCTAAAGAGTTTCCACTCAATATTTGGGAAGTTAAAGTCGCCCATGACTACTACCCTATGACTTCTGCACCTTTCCAAAATCTGTTACCTCCACACCCCCTTTCCTACCTATGTCATTGGTACCAATGTGCACCACGACTTCTGGCTGCTCCCCCTCCCCTTAAGGATCCTGAAGACACGATCCGAGACATCCCTGGCCCTGGCACCCGGGAGGCAACATACCTTCCGGGAGTCTCGCTCGCGACCACACAATCTCCTATCTATTCCCCTAACCATTGAATCTCCTACAACTATTGCTTTTCTATTCTCCCCCTTCCCTTCTGAGCCCCAGAGCCAGACTCAGTGCCAGAGACCTGGCCGCTAGGACCTTCCCCCGGTAGGTCATCCCCCCCAACAGCATCCAAAAAGGTACTTGTTTTGAAGGGGAACAGCCACGAGGGATCCCTGCACTGTCTGCCTGTTTGTTTTTTTCCCCCTGACTGTAACCCAGCTATTCTTGTCCTGTACCTTGGGTGTGGTTACCTCCCTGTAACTCTTCTCAATCACCCCCTCTGCCTCCCGGATGATCCGAAGTTCATCCAGCTTCAGCTCCAGTTCCCTAACACGGTCTTTGAGGAGCTGAAGTTGGGTGCACTTCCCGCAGGTATAGTCAGTGGGGACACCGGTGGTATCCCTCACCACCCACATCCTACAGGAGGAGCATGTAACTGGCCTAGCCTCCATCCCCTCTTACCTTACAGAATATAGCTGCCGTGTGGACTAACTAGATCTCTGCCCTCCGACTCTGCTCCCAGTCAGCTACACTTCCTGTAAACTCCTGGCTCTCTTCGCACTCTTTGCGGAAATGTCGGAAACAAAATGAAAGGAGCACCTTACTCCCTCCTCACCTAACTCCCTCGGTCACCAAACTCTCACTATCGCACTCAAATGCACCAAATTCAGCACTCCCTCGGTCACCAAACTCTCACTATCGCACTCAAATGCACCAAATTCAGCACTCAGTGCAAACTTGCTTCAATTGTGGACACGAGGGGCATTACGCCCGAGAATGCAATGCCCCCCCAAAACAGCAACGGAATCAGCCCGAAAATCCCCCCGCTAGGAACAATGCCAGTCCTATCTACAGCGTTAGCGCCCATGCAGACAATGTGGCCATAAACGGCACCGATTGACGGTGTTCGGACTCCACAACTTGGGTCTGCGACACACTTTGTGACAAGTCCGGAAGACCGGTAGTTGCAGTCACAGTCCGGGGACACCCAGTAGAGTTCCTTTGGGACACAGGATGGTCCCGAACCACATTAAACTCCTCCACAATGTACCAGCGAGATATATGGCCAACTACAGACACCATCACTCTTAGTCGCTTTACAGGACACCTCCAGCAGGGACACATTACGGCCCCTATGGATATCCAGATCGGTAACATTAAAACTAAGCACTCAGTTGTTTTGGTAGATTTACCCCAGACAGCAGAGCACATCTTGGGGATAGATTTTATGAGCTAACACAACATTTCTTTCGACCACGTAAATAAGTGTGTGTGGAAAATGGCTAGAGCAGCACGAGCCCCCGCCACGCTCACAGTAGGAGACTACGAACACAGGATTAGCTCAGTGGGAGAGTACTGGTTTGATCCACAAACCATTACCATGGACAAAACAGTTAGGGAAGTCTTGAAGAGACACAAAGCATCTTTTGCCCAGCACAAGCACGATTGCGGTAAAATTCCATAAATGGTCACCATTACAGGTCCCGATCCTAAGCCCCAGGAACAATACGTTTTTCCACAGCAAGCCGAAGGAGAGATACTAAAGCAATTCAGAGTTTATTGGACCAAGGCGCAATTCGGCGCGTAGCCTCAACGAACAATGCCCCGATTTGGCCCGTAAGAAAACCAGATGGTTCGTGGCAACTGACCATCGATTATAGAGAATTAAACAAAGTAACTCCGTTAGCAGCCCCCACCATTGCCAGGAGTCCCGACACCACGTTAAAGCAGGGACTTCAGTCAAAATTTTTCACGGTTCTGGACATTAGCAATGGCTTTTGGTCCATTCCATTGGACAAAGCGTGCCAGTACAAATTTGCGTTCACCTTCCAGGGACAGCAGTACACGTGGACATGCCTTCCACAAGGCTTCCACAACTCCCCCTCCATTTTTCACAGACAATTGGCGAATGGATCAGCAAACTTTTCCCGACCTGAATGCCTCATTCAATATGTGGACAACTTTCTCCTACAGACTGACACCAAGGAAAAGCACATTTCACTTCTTTCGGAACTATTAGGTCTCCTAAAAGAAATTGGATGTAAAATCAACCCCCAAAGAGCCCAAATTCTCCAAGAAAAGGTCACTTATTTAGGTACTGTCATAACGCATGGTAAGCATGAGATAGAGCAGAAACGGTTTCATTCAATTGTAAAATTGCCCTTGCCCCAAAACATTACAGTACTCCGGTCATTTTTAGGACTGGTTGGTTATCGCAGGAAACATATAGACGGTTTCACCACAAAAGCAGCCCCACTTTCCGAGCTCCTTAAGAAACAGGCCCCATGGAAATGGCTTCCACAGCACACGGATGCCGTAGATGCATTGAAACGTGCCCTAAGTACAGCCCCCGCTTTGCAGGCATCAGACCCACACTCCCCATACGCAATAGAGGTAGCGACCACCGACCGAACCCTTTCGGCCGTACTTCTCCAGGAAAGGCACAATCGTTTAGGACCCGTAGCCTATACCTCACGAATATTAGATCCCGTAGAGCAAGGATTTTCAGCCTGCGAAAGGCACTTGCTCGCAGTTTTTTGGGCTGTTCAGTACTTCTCTTACATAACAGGACTCAACCCCATAACCATTTTGACCGAGCACACCCCGACACAGCTACTGTTAGACGGTAGGCTAAAAGACGGCACAGTAAGCCAAATTCGAGCAGCGCGCTGGACCCTACTCCTACAAGGACGCGACATTACGATAAAGAGGACAAAGGCACACACGTTTCTGGCCGACCATTTACAATATGCTGGAACCCCACTTGAGTGTGAAATCATTGCAGCCAAGCACAGCACAGGACCCTTTCTTCCCAAATCGGTGCCGAAAAAGACAGGCATCAGACCACAGACAACCCAGCCCACAGATGATTCACTAAAAATTTATGTGGATGGCTCCTCCACAATTCTGAATGGAAAAAGGATTACAGGATGTGGCATTCATGTAGAGGACGTGGAGGGACATGCATTAGAGGAGATATCGTTACAATTGCCTGGACATTTAGGTTCGCAGGCAGCCGGGTTAGCAGCCATTGCATACATTGTGCAACACCCAGATTTGTTCCCGGCCCCTGCAGACACATACTCGGACAGTTTGTATGTTTGCAACAGCTTGACAGAATTCCTGCCCCTGTGGGAATCTAGAGGATTTATATCCGCCGACAGAAAACCCCTACCCTCAGCGCCATTACTAAAACACATTCTCAAGGAAGCTAAAGGTCGCAAATATGGAATCATAAAAGTTAGAAGCCACCATCGTTCCTCCCCACCCGGTAATGTAAAAGCAGACGCCCTAGCAAAAGCTGGATCACGACATGGTCACTTTTGGCAACCCCCCGAGAGTGCCCCAGTACACACAGTCCAGGTCTCACAGACCAATGTTCAAGATTTGGCACAGGCACAAAAGGAAGATGACACGCTAAAGGAAATTTTAAAAGGAGACTTCCCAGCTCAATATGATAGGTTCAAAGACACTTTAACGGTATACGAGGGAATCATATTAAAGGATGGTATTTATGTGGTCCCTACCCAGGACAGGAACCAGATTATTTGTCAATTCCATGACAGACACGTGAGGAATTGAACTAACTATTTTATATCACATTCGCAGAATTCTGACCATTTTGGTACAGCAAGTCGCCTGACTGCCCACGGTAGATTTTATTGAAACGTTGAATGTGTACACTTTGCAACTCATTGTGGGGCTCGGGGGATGAGTGATTTGTTGCTGGACACTTGGTGGCACCCTAAAATGCAGGGGCTGGCCCAGAGTATCAGTAATCGGTGTTTGATTTGTCAGCAATATAACACTGGCAAAGGTATCCCTTGTGGTATGAGGCAAACCCCGTTGCCCAGTGGTCCCTTTGAAATGCTCCAAATGGATTACATTAAGTTGGAACGGTGTCAATGTTGTCAATGTTATTAATATGTTTTGGTTATTGTGGATGTGTTCAGCAGATGGGTTGAGGCGTATCAGACTACCGATAATAATGCTGCTACTGTGGTCAAAGTTCTGATGCGGGAAATCATTCCCCGGTACAGAATACCAGCTCAGTTGAGTTCTGATAACGGGCCTCATTTTCTTGGACAGATTAACCTGCCTCCCTTCCCCAGTGCTGTTTTACAGGTGTGGAGCATGACGCACAGCCTGTGTAATCTTCGGCCTCGCCTCGCTTGGAGTGACATCGGCGGCGGAAATGGAAAAGGGAAATATCATCTACATCTGTAACCCCAACCAAACTACAAGGACGTTTCACTTATGCAGAGGTGATGTTCTTCGCTGCCCCCATATACGAGGACATGGTATCGACTCATGGAAGGTCATCAGGTTAACGGACAATGCAGGACTCATGAAGCAATTGCAGCGGTCCCGGCGATGGGAAGGGAACATTTCATGGGCATTGCCTTGTTTTTGGAGTGCATGTAAATTTGATTTTGGATGTGTTAAGATTGGTGCCATAAAGGTAAAGTCAGACCGTGAGGAGAGGATAGGAAGAGGTTGTGAGAGAGGGAGGGGGACTAGAGAGAGGACAGAGCGTGTGAGAAGGGGAGTACAACTAGAATGTAGGTTATCAGGAGATATACTTAATTCATTCAGGACTGAGGGAAACCTGGGTAAAATGCAGGGTGCACTGGAACAGATAGACACCCCTAGAATCTTGGCTGTTAGGATCCACGAGGGTGCAGCGGATGACGGGGGGCTGCAACAGGAATTGGAAATGCAGCGACGAATCTTCTTAGATGAGGAGCCATAGCTACGGTTTGGACCGATATGTTATCATGAAATGATAAAAGGAGGGAACGAGGAATTGAACAAACGAATGTGATATAAAATAGTTAGTTCAATTATTAGTTACAATAATGTGGATGTGATCAATCTAATAGTAGTAAGTTTACAGACAAAGGATTTCAGAAAGCATGGCAAGGAAGGGGGGAGGGGTGCCTGGTCGAGGATGGGGTAAAGGATGCTGGGTAACAAGAGGCCCAGGGTTAAGGAATGAGAAGTGAGCCAATCAGGATATATGGCCAGGTCAGGAGGTGTATAGGATGGCCTATGGGAATCTTGTATGTGAAACTTGATGCCATTTGAATGTATTTGTAGAGATTCCTTTGTCTCCGACCTCACTCGGTTCGGGAGACCCCAGGAGACAGCTTGTGTTCTGGATCTCGGTGAAGTGAGTCAGACTTGCAAATTGGTTAAAAATAAATAGCACTATGCCTACAAATCCATCTCGAGTTTTATTGAGGCCAGACTGATGGGTAAAGAATTCAATATTGTCACACGGACACCAAGGAATAGAATCCACCCTTGCCCACCTCAGATCTCTCTGCTGGTGGCCCGATTTAAAAACTGATGTAGCCCACTACATTGAGAATTGTTTGATTTGGACCCAGAACAACCCAGACAGATATGCAAAGAAAGGTCAGCAAAGACACACCCGCCCTGTTAATGGCCCATGGACGAACTTGCAGTTAGATTACATTGGTCCCCCCCCCCTCCCCCCCCCCCCCCCTGCAGAAATGGATTTAAATACGTGTTGGTCGTCATCGACACCTTCACAAAATGGGTGGAAGCATTTCCTTCCAGAAAAAACACGGCGAAAGCGACAACAAAAATTCTGACCCAGCAGATTTTTACTAGATGGGGACTCCCCCGTAGTATTGAGTCGGACCAAGGTTAGCACTTCACAGGCAGAGTAATGAAAAACATCCTGTCATAATATACACCAGTATATTATGGTGCAGACACACACACACACACTGATGGACATGCAATGGGACCAATCAGCATACACAACACCGCAGCCAATCACCAGTGAGAGCACACGCACTATAAAGACAGGGAACAGGAGAGTTCCCGCTCATTCTAGTAGCAGCCAGCTCAGAGCACAGAGCTCAGAGCCTGCAACACAGACATTCACCAGTGCTGACTGCATCACCTGGTTAGGACTAGGCAAGGGTCAACAGTTAAAGCTGGTATTGCATTTACTCACAGTTCAAGTATGTTAATATAGTTAACCTTATAATAAAATAGAGTTGCACCACTTCCAGTGTTGGTGACCTGTTTGTGATCCAGAACACCAACACATCATGGTACAAGGAGTGGTTAAATACTAGCACTTCTGAGACCCACCTGCAACTAATCAGCATCCTGAAGTATGGAGAACGTCAACCCGCCGCCGCCGCTCCGCATCGCCGGCAATCTCAGGGTCAATTGGAAGATTTTTAAACAGCGTTTCCAGCTCTTCCTCGAAACCACGGAGAGGGAGAATGCCTCGGACACCAGGAAGATTGCTCTGCTCCTCTCCACAGCCGGGCAACACGCCATCCACATCTTCAACTCCCTCACATTCGCAGACGACGAGGACAAGTCAAAGTACAAGACGGTTCTCCTCAAATTCGATACCCACTTCAGCATGGAGGTCAATGAAAGCTTCGAAAGATACCTGTTCCAGCAGCCCTTGCAGGGTAAGGACGAGCCTTTCCAATCCTTTTTAACACACCTCCTCATCCTTACGCAGTCCTGCGGCTACGGGTCCACCTCCAACTCAATGATACGTGACCAGATCGTATTTGGTGTTCTGTCGGACCCCCTGCGTCAGCAGCTCTTCAAAATTAAGCAACTCACCCTAGCGACTACCATCGAGACCTGTGTCCTGCATGAAAATGCCACCAGCCGGTACTCCCGCATACAGGCGGCTGAAACGGCAAGGCAAGGACCCCACGCGGCGGAACGGGTCCAAACAATTGAACACCTACAAGGCTGCAGCCTGGATGAGGGCGGCCATTTTGCGCGCTTTTCGCGGCCTCCCGCGCTTGTACGCGCCAAATGAGGGGACGGTGACTTGGAGGAACATGATGCGCAGGCGCGCACCACGCAGGACCGCACAGCACATGCGCGGTGGTGCAACGAGCGTACTGACGTCACGACATGCGGCAACTGTGGCTCCGCCCATTTAAAGCAGCAATGTCTTGCAAAATCGCGACAATGCCTACGATGTGGCAGACTTGGCCACTATGTTGCCTGCTGTCGAGCAGCTCAGCCTGCCTATTCGCATCGCTTCAGCCAGCCTCGCAGCAACGTTCGGGCAATTCAACTCATGTTCACCGAGTCCGATTCTGACTTCCCGCAGATCAATGACACCGAGGATCCGAGGGAGCCTTTTCGAGTCGCTGTTATAACAAAGAACAGGCTGTCCCCGAAACAAAACCACCAGCCGCTGTCGATGCACAGCATTGATCCAGACGACGAGTGGTGTGCCACCCTGACGGTCAACCGATCCCAGATACGATTCCGCCTGGTCACTGGTGCTTCCGCTAATCTCCTAGCGTGGTCAGACTTTCAGACCCTTGGGGTTAAACCAACCATTCTTTCGTCGACCTGCCAACTAGTGGACTACAATGGCAACGTCATTCCTGCTACTGGTTCATGCCAACTCAAAGTGACGCACAACTCGCGAAAAGCCATCCTTCCCTTCAAGGTCGTGGGCTCCTCGAAGGACTCTCTGCTTGGCGCACAGGCGTGCAAACTCCTAAACCTCATTCAACGAGTACACTCTCTCTCTCCAGAGGACACGTCTGCCTTCCAGGATGCGGACTTCAGAGCGCAACTCAATGCCATCATCGACCAGCACCACGACGTTTTCGAAGGCATGGGCACACTTCCATACACTTACAAAATCCTGCTCAAACAAGACGCCTGTGGTTCATGCACCTTGCAGAGTCCCAGCATCCCTCAAGGACCGCCTCAAGCAGCAGCTGCAGGACCTCCAGGACCAAGGAGTGGTCTCCTGAGTGATGGAACCAACCGACTGGGTCAATTCCATGGTGTGCGTGAAGAAGCCTTCCGGCGAGCTCCGGATCTGCAATTGTCCCAAAGGATCTGAATCACAACATAATGAGGGAGCATTACCCTATCTCCAAGCGCGAGGAGATCACGTGCGAGGTGGCTCGGGCCAACATCTTCACCAAACTTGACGCCTCGAAAGGATTCTGGCAAATTCAACTTGACAGGTCCAGCAGAAAGCTGTGTACCTTTAATACCCCGTTTGGTAGATACTGCTACAACAGGATGCCATTTGGGATTATATCGGCATCAGAAGTATTCCACCGGATCATGGAGCAAATGATGGAGAGCATTGAGGGTGTGCGCGGCTATGTTGACGACATCATCATTTGGTCCACCACCCTGCAGGAGCATATCTGTCGCCTCCAGCGCGTTTTCAAACGAATACGGGACCAAGGCCTTCGCCTCAACAGAGCCAAATGTTCCTTTGGTCAGACGGAACCCAAGTTCCTCGGGGACCACATCCCCCGATTGGGTGTGCGGCCAGATCCGGACAAGGTGGCAGCCATCACGGCCATGCAGAAGCCAGCGGATCTGAAGGCGGTCCTCCGATACCACAGCCTCCCATACCACAGCTCTCCGGAACCTGGTCAGGAAGACGACAGACTTCCAATGGCTTCCCGCCCACGAGCGCGAATGGGAGGAACTTAAGGCCAAACTTACCACGGCCCCGATTTGGGCATTTTTTTTATCCCACGAAGGAAACAAAAATGTCAACGGATGCCAGCCAATCCGGCATTGGGGCGGTGCTCCTGCAACGCGATGAGGCCTCATCATGGGCCCCCGTTGCATATGCATCAATTGCCATAACCCCCACGGAACAGCGCTACGCGCAGATCAAAAAGGAATGCCTGGGCCTGTTGACTGGGGTCGACAAATTTCATGATTACGTGTACGGCCTCCCCCAATTCACTGTCGAGACCGACCATTGCCCGCTGGTCAACATTATACAAAAAGACCTGAATGATATGACCCCCTCGCTTCCAGTGCATTCTGCTTAAACTCCGGCGGTACGATTTCCAGCTCCTATACACCCCGGGCAAGGACCTGATCATAGCCGACGCTCTGTCCAGGGCAGTCAACACCCCGTGTGACCCAGAGGGGTTCATCTGCCAGGTTGACGCCCATGTGGCCTTCACGGCCTCCAATCTGCCGGCCACGGATGAACGCCTTATCCACATTCGCCGCCAGACTGCGGCTGACCCCCTACTGCAGCGTGTCATGCGCCACATGACGGACGGATGGCTCAAGGGCCAATGCCCGCAGTTCTACAATATCAGAGACGATCTGGCAGTTGTCAATGGTGTCCTCCTGAAGCTGGACCGCATCGTCATCCCGCACAGCATGCGCTAACTCGTTTTGGAACAGTTACGCGAGGGCCATCTTGGCGTGGAGAAGTGCCGACGGAGGGCCCGAGAGGCTGTGTACTGGCGCGGCATCAATGAGGACATCGCCAACACAGTGCTCAACTGCCCCACCTGTCAGGGGTTCCAGCCGGCCCAACCACGTGAGACCCTACAGCCCCATGAGTTGGTCACGTCCCCTTGGTCTAAGGTAGGCGTTGACCTGTTCCATGCGCTCGGCAGGGACTATGTTCTGATTGTAGACTATTTTTCTAACTACCCGGAGGTCGTACGCCTGCACGACATCACATCATCGGCCTTTGCTCGTCACGGCATTCCACTCACTGTGATGTCGGACAATGGCCCCTGCTTCGGGAGCCAGGAATGGTCCAACTTTGCCAGCAGGTACAACTTTGTGCATGTGACATCCAGTCGCCTGCACCCCCAATCCAATGGCAAAGCAGAAAAGGGCGTCCACATCGTCAAACCGCTCCTCTGCAAGGCTGCCGCTGCAGGATCCGACTTCTACCTCGCCTTGTTGGCCTATCGTTCGGCCCCACTCTCCACGTGCCTGTCACCAGCCCAGCTGCTCATGGGTCGCACCCTCAGGACCACGGTGCCGTCCATTCACGTCCCAGACCTCGACCACGTTCCGGTCCTTCAGCGGATGCAGCAGTCTTGTGCACAACACAGCGGCGCATGACGCTCGGGCGACTGATCTCCCTGCTCTGGCGCCGGATGACAACGTCCGCATCCATCTTCCGGAGGGTGGCTGGTCTGCGACTGCTGTGGTTCTTTGGCAGGTGTCTCCCCGCACGTTCCTGGTTCGTCTGCCAGATGGTTCCATTCGCCGCCCCAATCGGCGTGCCCTTCGTCTCGTTCCACGCTCGCTACGTGATCCTCCACTGGTGCCACGCCCTCCTGTTGTCCCCAACCTGGACTATGTGGATATTTCGAATACTCTGAATCCTCCTCACTCTGCCCTGGCCCAGCCCGTTCCTCAGCCGGTGACTCCTGACCCACCCTTGAGGCGGTCAACCAGAATTCGTCGCCCACCTCAGAGACTTGACTTATGAGTTTTACAATGTTGGACTCTTTGTTATCCTGTTTCATTGTTCCAGTAGTTTGTATATAATGTTTATTTCGTTGTTGGTGTGATACCCTATTTCTTTGCACCAAGCACCTTCCCGTATAAATAGATTAGCCTCATGTACATAGTCATGTAAATAACACGCACACCCATAGTCAGGTACATTCACTGCACGATATTTATTGTCACGCAGGCACATGTTCTTTATATAAAAGGGGGGATGTCATAATATACACCAGTATATTATGGTGCAGACACACACACACACACTGGTGGACATGAAGTGGGACCAATCAGCATACACAAAACTGCAGCCAATCACCAGTGAAAGCACACGCACTATAAAGACAGGGGACAGGAGAGTTCCCGCTCATTCTAGTAGCAGCCAGCTCGGAGCACAGAGCTCACAGCCTGCAACACAGACATTCACCATGTGCTGAGTGCATCACCTGGTTAGGACTAGGCAAGGGTCAACAGTTAAAGCTGGTATTGCATTTACCCACAGTTCAAGCATGTTAATATAGTTAACCTTATAATAAAATAGAGTTGCAACACTTCCAGTGTTGGTGACCTGTTTGTGATCCAGAACACCCAACACGTCAGGGGGAGAGGGGGAGTGCCGGCGAGGGGGGGAGAGGGAATGTGCTGGGGAGGAGGGAGAGGGCGAGTGCCGGGGCGAGGGCGAGTGCTGGGGAGGGGGGGGGGGGGAGAGGGCGAGTGCCAGTGAGAGGGCGAGTGGCGGGGTGAGGGGGGAGAGGGCAAGTGCCGGGGAGGGGGGAGAGGGCGAGTACCGGGGAGAGGGGAGCGGGAGAGTGCCGGGGTGAGGGTGAGTGCCGGGGAGGGGGGCGGGAGAGGGCGATTGCCGGGGTGGGGCAAGAGGGCGAGTGCCTGGGTGAGGGGGGAGAGGGTGAGTGCCAGGGTGAGGGTGAATGCCGGGGAGGGGGGGAGAGGGCGAGTGCCGGGCTAAGAGCGAATGCCGGGGAAGGGGGAGAGGTGGAGTGCTGGGGAGGGGGGAGAGGGCGAGTGCCGGGGTGAGGGGGGAGAGTGTGAGTGCCGGGATGAGGGGGGAGAGGGCGAGTGCCGGGGAGGGGGGAGAGGGTGAGTGCTGGGGAGGGGGGATGGGCGAGTGCCGGGGTGAGGGCGAGTGCCGGGGAGGGAGGGGAGAGGGCAAGTGCTGGTGTGAGGGGGGAGAGGGCGAGTGCCGGGGTGAGGGTGAGTGCCGGGGAGGGGGGAAAGGGCGAGTGCCGGGGCGGGGGGAGAGGGCGAGTGCCCGCCCTGGTATCGACAAGGGTCTGCAAGTTTGCAGCCATGGAGCTCAAGGAGTTGGCCATTCCTGTCTGTGTCTGGGCGACCCCGGCCAGCACATGGGCAATGGCGCCGATACCCTCAGCGATGGACTGCTGAGACTGGGCCACTGCCTGCAGTGACTGGGCCATTGCCTACTGAGACAGGACCACGGCATTGAGCGCCTCTGCCGCTGGGTCTGGCTCATGGCTTCCTGTGAGAGAGTAGCCATGTCCTGGGCCGCCTGCCTGCACAGATAGCCCCAGGCCTCGCATTCCGCTCCCCATGTCTGACACCGTCACACCCATTGCCTCCACCGCGGACACCACCCGTGCGGTTTCGGCCTGTGTGGCACGCATGACCGGCCCTACTCCCAGCTCCTGGACGTGGGTGCACTCCTCCACCTGCGTCTGCAGCCGCTGCAAGCCGGCCATCACCCTCTTCGATCGTCCCAGGTTCGGTGGCTGCATCGGGTCTATGGTTGGGTGTGGTAACTCCAGGAACCCGGGACTGTCTGGGAGGCAGACGTTTGCTTGCGCCGGGATGCACTCCAACCGTCCGGCCCCTCTGCTGCTCCTACCTCCACCCTGCTGGACCGGGACGGCTGTGTTGTGCGCACCAGTGAGTGTACCAGACGCCTCATCACTAAAGTGCCCAACCGAGGTGAGTGTTTCTGCGATGATGGAGGGTGTTGGAGACAGCAGTGGCGTTTTGTCATGAGCATCGTCTGACCCAGAGTCCATGATCCTCTGGGGTGGCGGTTCGTGTCCACCCGTCCACTGTGTGTCAGTGTCCTGTATTTCGGTGTCATGTGTGTCGATGTCCCGGGTAGAGGTGTCATGTGTGTCGGTGTCCCGGGTAGGGGTGTCCTGGGTAGTGGTGTCCTGGGTATGGCTGTCCTGGGTAGGGCTGTCCTGGCTTGGCTGTGACGGGGGCCTGTGGCTGCCCCCCTCGTCGCTGGGTGTCACACGCCTGCGTCGCCGCACTTGCACGAGACAGGGTCATTGACTCCTTGTTGCTCCGGGCTTGTCCCTGTCTCGTGGCTGCCGTGGGGCATTATGTGGGTGTTGCATGCCGGAGGGGCCGGGCCTGTCACTGTCTCGTGGCTGCCGCGTCGTGGGGACGTCGCATGCCGGAGGGGCCGGGCCTGTCCCTGTCTCGTGGCTGCGCTGGGGCGTCCTGCGGGCGGTCGGCATCGGCGGGGACGGGTGCCTCAACGTTTGGTCCTGCAATACACAATACAGCATGCATGGTTAGACACGCAGGTGGTGATCGGTAGATATGGGGGATATGGGGGAGGGGGATATGGGGGAGGGGGGATATGGGGGATACGGGGGAGGGGGGATGTGGGAGATATGGGGAGGGGGATATGGGAGGGGGATATGGGGAGGGGGGTATGGGGGATTTGGGGAGGGGGGATATGGGGAGGGGGATATGGGGGAGGGGAGATATGGGGAGGGGCAATATGGGGGATATGGGGAGGGGAATTATGTGGGATATGGGGAGAGGGAATATGGGAGATATGGGGGAGGGGGATATGGGGGATATGGGGTTATGGGGAGGGGGGATATGGGGGATATGGGGAGGGGGATAAGGGGGAGGGGGGATATGGGAGATATGTGGGAGTTGGGATATGGGGGAGGGGGATATGGGGAGGGGGATATGGGGGATATGGGGGATATAGGGGATATAGGGGAGGGGGATATGGGGAGGGGGGATATGGGGGATATGGGGAGGGGGATATGGGGGATATGGGGAGGGGGGATATGGGGGATATGAGGGAGGGGGGATATGGGGGATATGAGGGAGGGGGGATATAGGGGAATGGGGATGGGCCGTGAGTGTCTCACTTGGTGGTGCGCCCCCGACCTCTGCATCGGCAACCTCCCGGTCCTTGGGTCCGCCTGCCAGTTCCAGGGCCCTCTCCTCATGAACGGTGAGTGGTCTCTCATAAGCTGGTCCCCCTCCAGTCCTCTAACGCTCCCTGTTGTGTGCGCGCTTTTCCTATGGGGGGCGGGCGGGTGGGTGGCCGGGATAAAGGGCAACAGTGTTAGACAGGGATATAAATGCATGTCAGTGGTTGTGCGTATATTGGCAGAGGTGCGCAGCACATTAGGGTTAGGGTTAGAGTTAGGGTTGGTTGCACCTGGGGGGGTGCCGCACATCGGGGGGGGGGGGGGGGGGTGGGGGGGGGGTACTCACCCTGGCTGCCCTGATGAGGTCATTCACCTTCTTGTGGCACTGGGTGCCTGTCCGTGGTGTCAGAGCCACAGCACTGACGGCCTCTGCCACCTCCTCCACAGGCACCGGCTGAGGTGTGGAGCGACCCTGCCACCGTGTCCGGGGTACAGGGCCTCCCTGCTCTCCTTTACTGCATCCAGGAGCGCCTTGATGTCACACTCCTGGAACTTCGGGGCTGAGCGGCGGACGGCCATCTTGTCGGGTCTCCGTGGGGTGGCGTCTTTTGTGCAGTGATGTCGCGCGTCTGCGGCGCGTGATGCCATCGCGAATGGCGTCACGCCGCTACTAGCCTATTCGGGGCCGGCGACTTTGCGCCGTTTGGGGGGGCCCGACGCCGGAGTGATCTGCGCCATTTTTGGAGCCGGGTCCCGGCCATAGTGCCGATTATCGGAGAATCCCGCCCTAAATCACTGCCACATCAAGCATGGCAACTGATGCAAGGTATATCGAGGCAAGAAAGCTTAATGAAGGGGAAATTAACCCTCAATCATGTCTCTGTCAAGGCCATGATGTCACTGTGAAAATATGTTCATGGATGACATGGCCTTAATTCACAAGTAAACACACATTTCAGAGAGAGATGCAAAAAGAGAGGGTTTCTTTCATAGAATTTACTGTGCAGAAGGAGGCCATTCGGCCCATCGAGTCTGCACCGGCTCTTGGAAAGAGCACCCTACCCAAGGTCAACACCTCCACCCTATCCCCATAACCCAGTAACCCCACCCAACACTAAGGGCAATTTTGGACACTAAGGGCAATTTATCATGGCCAATCCACCTAACCTGCACATCTTTGGACTGTGGGAGGAAACCGGAGCACCCGGAGGAAACCCGCGCACACACGGGGAGGATGTGCAGACTCCAATAGCTGATCTACAGCCGAGTCCATGAGTGCGATAGGAATTATTTACTCTTTGTCGTGATTTTGATCAAACTAACAAGGCCAGCATTTGTTGACCATGCCTAAATGCCCTTGAACTGATGGCTTGCTAGGGCATTTCAGAGGATAGTTAAGAGTCAGCCATATTGTTGTGGGTCTGGAGTCACACCTTGGCCCGATCAGGTAAAGGCGGCAGATTCCATTCCACAAAGGACATTAGTAAACTTGGAATTTTGCAACAATTGATGATTGTTTCATGATAACTATTAATTCCAGATTTAATTAATTAAGTAAGCTGCCCTGGCGGGTTTGAACCTGTGCTCCTGGGTCTCTGCATTACTTGTCCATTCCAATTCTCTTCCCGCATCTAGTGTTTCACAAAGTTAGACTTTCATCTATTTCCATAGCTAATTATTCTTGGAACAGGTCTCTAGTCTGTTGTCAGAGGTTTATAGCTTGAAGGGGCATCACTCACCGTCAAGCATGGCTGACCAGGAGTCTCTCCCATTCTTACTGCCAGCCATTGGCATGTCAGAAGGATTTTACAGGTTAACATTCAATCTGTTTGCACCTTCCTTGGTCATCAGGTCCTCAGGTTGGACTCGAACCTGAAGATTCTGGTTCAGAGACAGGGATGCTATGCACTGCGCCACAAGAACCTTCACATTACTTGTTCAGTGACATTACCACCAGACTCACGGCAGGTAGGAAGGTCGGAAAGGACAGAGACTATAGTATAAGTGTGTCTGCATAATTAGGGTTAATACGGATCTGGGGAAACAGTATCACCCACTGTATGATGTGGATAATCATATGGTAGCAGATTTGATAGGAGTGCAGCTGTGCACAAAGAGTCCGGAGGAAGCGAGCGTCAAGATAGCATCTAGTCAGGACTAGAACTTGGAGATTTGTATAGTTATGGGTTGCTAATTAATACTTAATGATCAACCATCCAAGCAACCAGACCTCTTAGTGGAGACACCAAACAATCCCTACAACATGGTGGTAGCAAAGGAAGAAACCTGAAATCCGAAAGCATGATGAAGTAAAGAAACAGCAGTCTGACCTGTGATAAGTGGGCCTAAATTGAAGACACAGCTAGAGATCAGCTAAAAAAGATTCATTGCCAGACCTGCCTGATTGAACACAGATTCACAGGAGTTAGCCAGATCATAAGAGGCTGATCAAAATACAAGAAAAAAGAAAAAAAAAAGCTGAGGGAAAAAAATAATCCATTGTGCAGATGAAAACCAAATCTGATCAAATGTAAGGTCACGGGAGTTAGCCAAATCACAAAGGAGTGAGCAAAACCCATAAAAAGGCTGAAATAACCTTTTAAAATTGGGACAGTAATCAGGCAGCACTAACAGACCAGAGCAAGGTGGGGAGAACGTCAGATTTCATTCGGTTCTCCAAACTCAAGGAAGCAAATATCTAGCCAAAGCGATTTATTTAAGAGGTTTTCTGCAGAATCACTTAGTTTAAAAATGGCTGGGAGAGCCCGCCAAACCCCGACAAGCGCAGGAAGAAGCGGAATGTAGCACCAATTTGTAGAGCAAAGAAAAAGTAAAGCTGTCCTCGCCTGTGCTGATAAAGTCATGGATTATAAATGTAAACTACCAGACCAACCTGAGCTCATGCAAAGTCCAAAAGACATGCAAAATTGGGCGTCATGGAGAAGAACATTTTTCAGATACTAGAGTACATCAGGATCAAATAGGAAATCAGTCCAGGTTAATACATTTATTTACTTATTTGTTAAATTTGCTGATGAAGTAATAATAATGCAAGGCATTGATGAATCCATAACCAGCTCAGGTGAAATATTAAAAGCCTTTGACAAATATTTTCAACTCCAAATTGTGGCGAGCATAGACTTTTTAAAAAAGGTTTAGAACATCCCCAATAAAGCAACAGAAGGGAAAAAGACAACACTCAAGCAAACTACAAGATGGTGTCAGTGTAATGGAGTACAGTTGAAAGAGGAGATGGAGAGGCAATCAGAAGGCATGGTCATATATCTTTTTGGAAATGCTAACATATTACCCAAACTGCAACAGCAGGTAGCAGTGCTTAGCCAGCTGACGCAGATTAAAGGGAAAGCGGTCAAGCATTCCAAGCTGCTAGCGGATAACAAAGACACGAATAGCACAGTTACAATATTGAAACAAGTTAACACTTTGCTGGAGACAGACCTAGCTAACAGTGAAACCAAAATGAAGGATTAAGGACAAAGCTCTGCTGCAGGTGAAGAATTTGATTCAAAACACAGCATTCAAAACCCCTATCCTCAATGATGGTGGAGTCCAGCACATTAGTACAAAAGATAAGGCCGAAACATTTGCCAACATTAGCCAAGAGCACTGAGTGGATGATGCACGGGCTTCCTCCTGAGGTCCTCAGCATCATAGATGCCAGTCTCCAGCCAATTCTATTCACTCAAGTGATTTCAAGGATCAGTTGAAGGTACTGGATAATGCAAAGGCTATGGGGCCTTGACAACATTCTGCTAATAACATTGAAGATTTCATGTTCCTGGACTAGCCACACCTCTAATCAAGCTGTCCTAGTATAGCAACACCACTAGCATCTACCAAGCAATATGAAAAGTTGCCCCAGTATGTCTTGTACTCAAGATGCATGGCAAATCCAACCTGGCCAATTTCCACCTTGTCAGTCTACTCTCAATCATCAGCAAAGTGATCGAAAGTGAGATAGTTAGTGCTATCAAATGACATTTATTCTTCAAAAATCTGCTTGCTGACGGACAGTTTAGGTTCTGTTAGGCCCACTCAGCTCCTGATTGGAGTCATACCTAGCACAAAGGAAGGTGGTTGCGGTTCTTACAGATGAATCATCTCAGTCCCGGGATATTGTTGTAGGAGTTCCTCAGGGTAGTGTCCTAAGCCCAACCATCTTCAGCTGTTTCATCAAAGTCTTCCCATTCATTATAAGGTCAGAAATGGGGATGTTCACGGATGATTGCACAATGTTCATCACCATTCGCAACTCCTGAGATACTGAAGCAGTCCATGTCCATATGTAGCAGGAGCTAGTCTAGATTTAGGCTTGGGCTGATAAATGGAAAGTAACATTCACGTCACACTTATGCCATGCAAATACCATCTCCAACAAGAGAGAATCTAACCATCTTACCCTGAAATTCAACAGCAGTGCCATAGTTGAACTCCCAATATCAGCATCCCAGGGGTTACTGATCAGAAACTGAACTGGACCAGCATATATATACTGTGCCTACAAGGATAGGTCAGAGGCTGGGAATTCTGTGGAAAGTAACACAGCTCCAGGTACTCAAACCTAGTCCGCCACCTGCAACATACAAGTAAAGAGAATGATGGAATACTCCCCACTTGCCTGGATGAATGCAACTCCAACAACACTCAAGAAGCTCAACGCCATCCAAAGAAAAGCAGTTCACTTAATTGGCACCCCATCCACCACCATCAACTTTAACTCCAAGGTACACTGGCAGCAATATGTACAATCTACCAGTTGCACTGCAACAACTCGCCAACATCAACAGCATCTTCCAAGCCACAACATCTACCACCTAGAAGGACAATGTCAGCCGATGCCTGGACACACTATCAACTGCAAGCTCTCTTCCAAGTCACCACAATCCTGACTTGAAATTACATCACCATTCTTTCACTGTCCCTGGATCAAGATCCTGGAATTGGCTCCCAATAGCCCTGTGTATCTTCCTACACCTAATGAACTGCAGCGGTTCAAGAAAACAGCTCACTGCTGCCTTGAAGAGGACAATTAGGCATCAGCAATTAATGCTGGCCTAGCCGGCAAGCTCCACGCTCCATGAACATTTTTTTTAAAAATGATTCGAAGTTCAAATCAACATATTATTGTATTATAGAAACACATTGAAATAATGTGTACCTGAGGTACTTTGGAAAAAACCAAGAATTCTTAACGGTGCAGGTATGAGATTGCTTTGCGTTTAAATATAAACAGAAAAACCGCACATTCAATAAGTATCAGCTCTGATTGAAACCAGTTTATTGTCAATACTGGGGGGGGGGGGGGGGGAAGTAAAATACTGCAGATGCTGGAAATCTGAAACAAAAACAGAAAATGTTGGAAAGAAATCAACAGGTCTGGCAGCGTCTGTAGAGAGAGAAAGAGAGTTAAGCCCATCTGACACTTCTTCGGAGTTAAAGCGAGGGAGAAATGTGATGGATTATATACTGTATGAGAGAAGGTGGAGCAGAGTAGAAGGCCAGTGATTGGTGGGAGCTCAAAGAGATTGCAACAAAGATATGCAGAGCCCGAACAGGGAAAGCGTTAATGGCAGTGCGAAGGACTATAGAAGGTGCTAGTATTGGCATAAAGGTATAATAGCAAAATGTGTTAATGGGAGAACAATTTTCAGTGCTTAGTGACAGCAAAGTTAAAGAACAAATGACAGATGACCCGGTGAGGGAAGGGAAGGGAGGGTTTTGCATTGAGGCAAAAAATAATTTGGATTTTTTTTAAATGATCAAGATGGAGGAGAAAGAGGGCAGCACGGTGGCGCAATGATTAGTATTGCTGCCTTTCGCCCCCACAACTCAAAAGTGTGCAGGGTAGGTGGATTGGCCATGCTAAATTGCCCCTTAATTGGAAAAAATGAATTGGATACTCTTAAAAAAAAAATTTAAAGATGGAGGAGAAAGGTCACAGGCGAAAGTTGTTGAGCTCAATGTTAAGTCCTAAGGGTTGTCATGTGTCCAATCAGAAGATGAGATACTGCTCCTCTATTTGTGTGGTGTTCACTGGAGCAGTTCAACAGTCCAACGATGGACATGTGGGCAGTGAGAGCAAGATGCTGAGTTGAAGTGGGCAGGACAAGGAAGGTTGGGGGTCATGTTTGTGGGCTGAACAAAGTTGTTCCGCAAAGCAGTCAGTCAGTCTGCGTTTAGTCTCCCCAATGTAGAGGGGATGACATTGGGACCAGTGAATACTGTGGACCAAATTGAAGAGGTGCAAGCGAAATGCTGCTTACCATGAAAGTAGTTCTTGGGGCCTTGAATGGTGAGACATTAGGAGGTATAGGGACAGGTATCATAGAATCATAGAATTTACAGTGCTGAAGAAGGCCATTCGGCCCATCGAGTCTGCACCAGCCTTTGGAAAGAACACCCCACTTAAGCCCACACCTCCAACCTATTCCCGTAACACAGTAACACCACCTAACCTTTTTGGACACTAAGGCCATGCTAAATTGCCCTTAGGTTAGGGGGTGTTATTGGATTACAGGGATGGGGTGGAGGTGTGGGCTGAAATAGGGTGCTCTTTCCAAGAGCCGGTGCAGACTCAATGGGCCGAATGGCCTTCTTCTGCACTGTAAATTCTATGATTCTATGTGGTTGATATTGCAATTTATAGCAACTCATCAGCTGAATAAAAATAAACTGGACAAAATTGGAAAGGATATATTCCATTTTAAAAGGACAAATGCTGTACAGAAAGCAGATTCCATGTCTGCAGACAAACAGCAGAATATACATCCTGGAGACTCATCTCAGATAGGAACAAAGCAGGGCCATGAGTCATGACAGGGCCAACGGAAAAATTATGCAGGAAGATCTAAACGGCCCGAATTCACTCCAAGAGAAACAATGGGACGTAAATCAGTTTTGCCCTGGCCAGATTAAATTGCACTATAATGCGCAATCAATTACACTCTAGACAAAGTGATTCCATAACTGAAGGCTTTAATCTGCTAGAACCTTTTCCCCAGCAGCTTCGATATAGAAAGTGAAGGCTGCTGGGACAGCACCATCTCTTATACCCCGCCTTCAGGGCGGAGATACGCAATACAGCCAATGGTAGACTCCAGGGTCTAACCAATGGTCATCAGCCTCTCAGGTACCACAATACCAGGTACTACCACATTCACCCCCTGTTAAAAAGATCCCGGCAGGGTGGTGGCCAGCGTTAATAATCGCCTTTAGCATGGTATGACCAGGTATGGAGGTACCGTGATGTCGAGGATATGTACAAAATGTTCATAGTGCAGCAATCAGTCGATCGGGCGGCCTGGTCATCCTACTGGAGCGTCTGGGCTTCGGCGGTGATTCTGATGAGGGTCCTGGCGGTTGCGACTCTGGGAGCATGGTGTCGTCCTCCCTGGCAGCTTCGTCACCCCTAGGAGACGCTGTAGGGGCAAAAGATTGACAGGGAGGTGGGGTGCCTGTAGGGGGCGTCAGTGGTTGGTCGAGCCTGGGCAGGAGCGGCGGGAGTACTGACCCTCCAGTGAGGTGCTGTGGGGCGGAGGCGGGGGTGGGGGCAATGGCTCGGGTGCGCGTGGTGTTCCGGCGGGCGCCAGGTCCCGAAGGGAGACTGTGTCTTGCCGGCCGTCAGGGAACGCCACGTAGGCGTACTGGGGGTTAGCGTGCAGCAGGTGGACCCTCTCGGCCAACGGGTCCGACTTGTGCATCCGCACGTGCTTCCGAAGCAGGATGGGTCCGGGTGTCGCTAGCCAGGTTGCGAGCGAGGTCCCGGAGGTGGACTTCCTGGGGAAAACAACGAGACGTTCATGAGGTGCCTGATTTGTGGTTGTACAGAGCAGTGACCGGATCGCGTGGAGGGCCATCGGGAGGACCTCTTGCCAGCGGGAGACTTTGAGATTCCTGGACCGTAGGGCCAGCAGGACGGTCTTCCAGACCGTTCCGTTCTCCCTCTCTACCTGCCCGTTTCCCAGGGGGTTGTAACTGGTCGTCCTGCTCGAGGCAATGCCCTTGCTGAGCAGGAATTGACGCAGTTCGTCGCTCATAAAGGAGTACCCCCTATCACTGTGAATGTACGCGGGGAAACCGAACAGTGTAAAGATACCCTGGAGGGCCTTGATGACGGTGGTTGTGGCGAGTGGGAACCGGGAGTACTCGTGAATCACGTTCAGGAAGTACGTGTTGCGGTCGGTGGAGGGGAGGGGGCCTTTGAAGTCCATGCTGAGGCGTTCAAAGGGACGGGAAGCCGTTATCAGGTGTGCCCTCTCTGGCCGGTAGAAGTGCAGTTTGCACTCCGTGCAGATTTGGCAGTCCCTGGTGACTGACCTGACCTCCTCGATGGAGTAGGGCAGGTTGCGGGTCTTGACGAAATGAAAAAAATGAGTGACCCCCCCGGGTGGCAGAGGTCCTCGTGGAGGGCTTGGAGGCGGTCCACTTGTGCAGTGGCACACGTGCCGTGGGACAGGGCATCAGGAGGTTCGTTTAGCTTCCCTGGACGGTAGAAGATCTCGTAGTTGAAGGTGGAGAGTTCTATCCTCCACCGCAAGATCTTGTCGTTTTTAATCTTGCCCCGCTGTGCATTATCGAACATGAAGACAACCGACCATTGGTCCGTGAGGAGAGTGAATCTCCTGCCGGCCAGGTAATGCCTCCAAAGTCACACAGCTTCTACTATAGCTTGTGCCTCTTTTTCGACCAAGGAATGGCGAATTTCGGAAGCATGGAGGGTACGGGTGAAGAAAGCCACGGGCCTGCCCGCTTGATTGAGGGTGGCGGCCAGAGCTACGTCGGACGCATCGCTCTCGACCTGAAGGGGAGGGACTCGTCGATAGCGCGCATCGTGGCCTTTGCAATGTCTGCTTTGATGCGGCTGAAGGCCTGGCGGGCCTCCGTTGACAGGGGGAAGGTTGTGGACTGGATGAGGGGTCGGGCTTTGTCTGCGTAATTGGGGACCCACTGTGCGTAATAGCTGAAGAACCCGAGGCAGCGCTTCAGGGCCTTGGGGCAGTGAGGGAGGGGGAACTCCATAAGGGGACGCATGCGCTCAGGGTCGGGGTCTGTGACTCCACTTCGCACTACGTAGCCTAGAATGGCTAGACGGTCGGTGCTAAAAACGCATTTATCCTTATTGTATGTCAGATTAAGGATTTTCACGGTCTGGAGGAATTTGCGGAGGTTGGTGTCGTGGTCCTGCTGGTCATGGCCGCAGATGGTGACGTTATCAAGATACGGGAACATTGCGCGTAAGCCGTACCGGTCAAACATTCGGTCCATCTCTCGCTGGAAGACCGAGACCCCATTAGTGACACCAAAGGGAACTCTTAAAAATTGATAGAGCCGCCCATCTGCGTCGAAGGCAGTGTACTTGCGGTCACTAGTGCGGAGGGGTAGCTGGTGGTAGGCGGACTTGAGGTCCACCGTGGAGAAGACCTTGTATTGTGCGATCCTGTTTACCAGGTCGGCTATATGGGGGAGAGGGTACGCATCCAGCTGCGTAAGCCTGTCGATGGTCTGGCTGTAGTCTATGACCATCCTATGCTTCTCCCCGGTCTTTGCCACCACTACTTGAGCTCTCCAGGGACTGTTGCTCGCTTCGATGACCCCTTCCCCCAGCAGCCTTTGGACCTCTGACCTGAAGAAGGTCCGGTCCTGGGCAATGTACCGTCTGCTCCTGGTGGCAACGGGTTTGCAATCCGGGGTGAGGTTCGCAAACAGGGAAGGCGGGTCGATCTTAAGGGTCGCGAGGCCACAGACAGTAAGGGGAGGTATAGGGCCGCCGAATTTAAAGTTCAGGCTTTGAAAGTTACATTGGAAGTCCAACCCCAGGAGTGTAGCCGCGCAGAGGTGCAGCAGGACATAAAGGCGGAAATTGTTGAATTTCCTACCTTGGACAGTGAGGTTCGCTAGGCAGATCCCCTGTATCTCAACCGAGTGTGACCCGGAGGCCAGGAAGATCCTTTGATTTACAAGGTGGGTTACAAGTGAACAGCGCCTTACCGTGTTGGGGTGAACAAAGCTTTCCGTGCTCCCAGAGTCAATCAGGCACAACGTCTCGTGGCCGTTGATGAGGACCATCGTTGTAGCCGTTGCGATTGTCCGGGGTCGACTTTGGTACAGTGTCAGATGAAGCAGTTTAGAGTTCTGCTCGGGCAGAGTGTAGTCGACCGAGCTGGGGGCCTGGGACCCCATCCAAGATGGCGTCACCCATGGGTCGTACATGGTGTCCGGGGATGAAGAAGATGGCGGCGGCGATGGACAAAATGGCGGCGCCCACCCGTCCAGCATGGAGTCCAGGGGTAAGATGGCTGCGCCCATGGGTCGCACGTGGCGTTAGGATAGGGGGGGTGGCGGTGAGCGCTGGCCGGTCGGGGCCTGAAGGGAGGGTTGCCGCGGCGGTCCATAGTCGCTGGAGACCGTGGCCATGGCGCGGGCCTGGCAGATCCCCACAAAGTGGCCATTCTTGCCATACCCTTTGCAGGTGGCGGTGCGGGCCGGGCAGCGCGGGCGGGGATGATCCGCCTGACCGCAGAAGAAACAGCGGGGCCCGGCGGCGTTAGCGGGCTGTCTCACCGCGCAGGCTTGCGGGGTCAGGGGGAAGGTCTGAGGGGCTGCCGCTGCGGGGTGCCACGCAGCCCAGGGGGCCGCCGCGCGATCGGGTGCAAAGGACAGCGCGTTTTTATAGGCGACATCCATGGCTCCTGCCAGGGCCCGTGCCTCTAAGTCCCAGAGTGTCCCTTTCTAGGAGTCTTCGGCGGATATCGGGGGAGCTCATACCTGCAACGAAAGCATGCCTGATTAAGAATTCCGTGTGCTCGCTCCCCGAAACTTGCGGGCAGCCACAGTTTCGGACTAACACCAGTAGCGCCCGGTAGAAATCTTCCAACTTTTCCTCGGGGCTTTGCCGCCTAGTCGCAAGCAGGTGACAAGCGTAGACCTGGTTTACCGGGCGAATGTAATGTCCTTCTAGCAGTTCGATAGTGGCAGCATAGTTCCCTGCCACTTCGATAAGGGGGTAGATCCCAGGGCTGACCTGGGAGCACAGGAGATGCATCTTCTGTCTTTCCGTGGGGGTGTCTACGGCCGTGTCGAGGTAGCCCTTAAAGCACGTTAGCCAGTGTTTAAAAATAGCAGCAGAGTTATCCGTGTGGGGGCTGAGCTGGAGGCACTCTGGTTTGATGCGGAGATCCATCCTTCCAACTTAAGATGTAGCAGATTAAATTGATGCGCAATCAATTACACTCACGACGAAGTGATTCCATAACTGAAGGCTTTAATCTGCTAGAATCTTTTCCCCAGCAGCTTCGATACAGAAAGTGAAGGCTGCTGGGACAGCACCATCTCTTATACCCCACCTTCAGGGCGGAGCTACGCAATACAGCCAATGGTAGACTCCAGGGTCTAACCAATGGTCATCAGCCTCTCAGGTACCGCAATACCTGGTACTACCACACACTATACTAATGGGAAAACGATTAATGTTGTCCCCAACATCCACTTGAGCCATTTGCAAGAGATCAGCGGTCTCCGGAGACATTATGGAACTTTTTATGGAGAAACTGATCAAATCAATTTTCATCCTGCCAGCAATTAGCAGGCCTTTGTCCTGGAACTCACCTGTGGGAGGGGCGAGTCAGCTCCATTCAGGTTTTTGCTCTTAAAAATACAGGACTCAGGGGCTTTCACTCTCTTGATTGGCTCTTTCTTTTTTAAAATAAATTTAGAGTACCCAATTCATTTTTTCCAATTAAGGGGCAATTTAGCATGTTCAATCCACCTACCTTGCGCATGTTTGGGTTGTGGGGGCGAAGCCCACGCAAACACGGGGAGAATGTGCAAACTCCACACGGACAGTGACCCAGAGCCGGGATCGAACCTGGGACCTCGGCGCCGTGAGACTGCAGTGCTACCACTGCACCACCGTGCTGTCCTGATTGGCTCTCTCTTCACTTGCTACAAGGCTTCTCCCAGGCTACAAGACCAAAGGAATACCAGGATCAAGGCCCAGCAGCCAAACGGACCAGTCAGTTTTTGAGGAAGAGCCAGAGACATCCATGCCGGTTTAACTTTTCCTCCTGGGAACGACGAGTATACTCCCTCAGCCCACAGAACCTCCCAATTTGGTTAGATTGTTGAGGTTGGGGTGGGTAAGGGGATATATATATATGTTTGTGTGTGTTAAAGTAAATTTGTGTAAAAGTAAGGATTTTCAATACGCCGTTTAGTTTCCTGCTACCCATAATATTTTTATAACCGGTGTTTGTGTGTTGTCGTCTGAGTTGTGGAGGGCCTAATTTTCTTGAATAAATTATTTATTTTTAAATCTATCATTGTTGTAGTCTCACCTTTCTTTCGCTGTCCATTCTGGTTCAGTCACAATAATTGCCAGTACATAATTCCTTAGTCGAGGGCCCAAAAGGAATCCGAGCGCTTCGAACTCGCTCACTCAAGAGAGGCTACTGGTTAGGAATAAACAGTGGTCCCTCTTTCTCTCTCTCTTGTGAAGTTGTACCAGTGGGGCTCTTCCTGGTGACATTTCACCATCAACAGGAGAGAGACTCACACAGGCGTAGGTGGCAGTAAAGATAACTGGAGCGGCATAAGAACAACCCCACTGGTTATGTATAAACAGTGAGACTTATTCCCTCTTTCTTGCGAAGCTGTCCCAGTGCGACACTCCAGGTTGTGGTTTCAACACCTGCAGGAGAGAGACACCCGCAGTTATCTGTGACACCCAATACCAGCCTGTTGTGGAGTAAAGGAAACCCTTTTACAATATCTGTAAACATTGTGATTACGGCACTGAGAGTTTAAGGGCGATGAATGAAGCAAGGCTCACGTCTGTGTTATTGGAAGCTGTCAATCACAGCCCACGAGGAGAAATGAATGAATGGTTTGCAATTAAAGGAACTCAACATAGGGGCCTGATAACAGGGAAGTCTCACCTTCCACGTTCTGGGAGGCATTGAAGGCTGTGAATAGGAGAGAGATTATAGCCTACAAGGCTCGCAGAGATAGAGAAGAGAGGGAGGCCAGGCAACAACTGATTGACTTCATTCTGGAGGTCGACAGAAAGTACTCCGACCCCCCGACCATAGAGCTTCTGGCAGAGAGGAAAAAGCTACAAAATGCACTTTAACCTGCTATCCATCAGGAAAACAGTGCACCAACTCCACCAGACCTTCTATGAACACGGAGAAAAGGCTGGCCGCCTACCGGCTCACCAGCTAAGAAAGCAGGCAGCCGCGAGAGAGATAGCCCAGGTGAAGAATAGCAGAGGCAGATCAAGCAAAAAGAGGTCAACTGAGCACTCATGACTTTCTACTGAGGGCTGTATACTTCCAAAGCTCCGACAGGGGCGCAGAGGTGAAACGGTTCCGCGATGGGCTGGACATGCCAGTCAAGGGGCGGACGATAGTCAGGGGGAACTGGAAGCACCAATAGGTCTGGGAGAGATCATGGAGAGCATCAGCTCCATGCAGGCGGGGAAGGCGCTGGAACACGATGGGTTCTCGGCAGACCTCTATAAGAAATTCGCACCAGCCCTGGCCCCACACCTATCGGATATGTTCGCAGACTCGATAACGAGGGGCACCGTGCCTCCAATATTAATACAGGCCCGATATCGCTGATACCCAAAAAAGGCAAACTCCCGAAGGAATGCGGATAATACAGACCCATTTCATTGCACAATATAGACGCGAAGATACTCGCGAAGGTCCTGCTCAAAAGGCTGGAGAGCTGTGTACCGGAAGTGGTCGCAGAGGACCAGACGGGCTTTGTTAAGGGTAGACAGCTAACCATGAACATCAGGCTGCTGCTGAAAGTAATAATGAGCCCATCTAGGGAGAGAACACCAGAGGTGATCGTCTCCCTGGACGAAGAAAAGGCCTTCGACAGAGTGGAATATCTCATTGACATACCGGAGCGGTTTGGGCTAGGAGGGGGATTCACCATGTGTGTGAATCTCTTGTACAACGCCCCCAAGGCGAGCTTTCGGACCAACACCACCAGATCTGAATATTCCCAGCTACACAGAGGCACAAGGCAGGGATGCTTACTGTCCCAGCTCCTGTTCGCCCTGGCAATTGAACCCCTGGCGATCACTCTGCGAGACACGAAAAGCCAGAAGGACATCCAAAGAGGGGGCAGAGAGTACAGAGTTTCACTCTGTGTGGATGATCTACTCCTCTACGTATTGGATGCACAAAATGGCGTGAGAGCAATCATGGAGCTCCTTTAAACGTTTGAAGCCTTCTCGGGCTACAAACGCAATCTGGGCAAGAGCGAGGCATTCCCGGTGAACCCGAACAGGGAGGCGCAGAGCTGGAGGGACTACCATTCAAACTAGCCCAAAATAAATTCCGCTACCTGGGGATCCAGATAGCCCATGACTGGACACGGATCCACAAGTTGAATCTGACCAGTCTGGCAGGGAGGGTGCAGACGATCAAGATGAACGTACTGCCAAGGTTCCTCTTCCTGTTTAGATCCATATCGATCTTCATCCCCAAAGGGCCTGTTCCTGTGCTGTACTTTTCTTTGTTCTTTGTTTTTTTTGTATTATGTCTCAAACCAAGTGAACACATTTTTCAGCAAGTAATATGAGGTGAACACATTTTTCAGCAAGTAATTTGAGGTATTCTGGTAAAGGGTGAGATTGGAAGCTGGAATGTTGCAAGATAAGCAATTTCTTTTTCTACAAGCAACCTATTTTGTCCACACCTTCAGATTCTGACATATTGCAGTTCATCAAGCGAATAGTAAGCTATAATTCTATGAAAGCACTTACTATTTGCACATGAAGCACCCAAGACTAGAGATGCTTTTCATGGAGGATTTTACCAGCAGGAATCGTGCACTCAATATTTGGGTCTGAATATATTCGGTTAATCATGTTAAGTTCCTGACTGCATGGAATAGAGCAGATGCACAAGTTTAAAGGATTTCAGCCACGGAATAGTTAATTTTGCTGAGAGACAGTTGGTGTTTATTCTTTTGCAACTGTGCCTGAGTGGCTAACAAGTCCAGGTCCAGCAAATTGATCGCAAAATCTCAGAGACACTTCATTCGAGTGCTGAAGAAGTGCTGCACTGTCAGATTCCATCCTTTGGATGGAACTTTAAACCGATCTCCAATCGACTATCTCTGATGAATGTGAAAGATTCCTCAGCACTTTTTTATTCATTCTTCCCTCAGTAAATACCACCTTGCACCCAATGGCTCTTTGTGGATCACAGCTGTGCACAAACTGAATGCTGAATTTATCTACGTAGTGAATACAGTTCAAAAGTAACTTATTGGATGTAGAGTTTATTGGAATGTCTTGAGTCTGTGAAATCGCAACAATTTTCTTTTGTTAAACTAGAATTATTTCTGGTTTGGCATCCATGTGTCGAGAACAGTCACTTACCCAGAGTTGCATTCACTCTAGCATGATCTTCCTGATAAATGTACATCTATCAGCTCCTATGTCCCCGAAACCAATTACAGCACATTGAAATTACTTAAAGGAGCAATTAAAGGAGCAATATTGATAAACGTTAATCTGGTGCAATAAGCCAGAATTCCTAACTGTCAAATCTGTCCTGACTGTAATTGTTTAAGGAGAGGACTGTTGAATTGACGTTTTAGGCACTATTTTCCCTGCAGGATTCTGAATGTTGCTGTTGGGAAACTCTGTGTTCGTGTCTGGTGGGTGTGATGAGCAGCAATTCGATCCTGCCTCCGCGACCCTTCTGACACCCGCCTGTGACCCACCCGCGGGTCGAGACCTGCTCTTTGAAACCCCCTGGGTTAGGGCGCAGCTGGAATATCGTGTGCAGTTCTGGAATCCACATTACAGGAAGGATGTGATAGCACTTGAAAGGGTGCAGAGGAGATTTACCAGGATGTTACCTGGGCTGGAGAGTTTTAGCTATGAGGAGACATTGTGAATATATTATGAAGAACTGGATCCCAGCACTGAATCCTGTGGTACCCCACTAGTCACTGATTGCTGGTCTGTAAAGGGCCTGTTTATTTCCACTCTTTGCTTCCTGTCTGCCAACCAGTTCTCTAGCCAATTCAATACATTATCCCCAATACCAGGAGCTTCAATTTTGTTCACTAATCTCTTGTGTGGGACCTTGACAAAAGCCTTTTGAAAGTCCAGATATACAATATCCATTGGTTCATCCTTGTCCACTCTACTGGTGACATCCTCATGAAATTCCAGCAGATTTGTCAAGCATGATTTCCCTTTAGAGAATCCATGCTGACTTGGACCGATCCTGCCTCCACTTTCCAAATGCTCAGTTATTTCATCCTTCATAATTTACTCCAGCATTTTTCCCACCACCGATATCAGGGTAACCGGTCTATAATTCCTCATTTTCTCTCTCCCTCCTTTTTTAAAAAGTGGGGTTACATTAGCTACCCTCCAATCCAGAGTCGATAGAATGCTGGAAAATGATCACCAATGCATCTACTATTCCTGGGGCCACTTCCTTAAGTACTCTGGGGTGCAGAGCATCAGGCCCTGGGGACCTATCAGGTTTTAATCCCATCAATTTCCCCAATATAATTTCCTGACTAATAAGGATTTTCTTCAGTTCCTCCTTCATGCTGGACCCTCTGTCCCCTTGCATTTCTGGAAGTTTATTTGAGTCCTCCTTAGTGAAGACAGATCCAAAGTATTTGGTCAACTGGTCTGCCATCTCTTTACAAATTCATCTGATTCTAACTGTAAGGGACCTACATTTGTCTTCACCAGTCTTTTTCTCTTCACATATCTATAGAAGCTTTGGCAGTCAGTTTTTATGTTTTCTGCAGCTTATTCTTGTATTCTATTTTCTCCTTCTGAATTAAACACATTGTCCTACTCTGCTGAATTTAAAATGTTTCCCAGTCCTCAGGCTTGCTGCTTTTTCTGGCTAATTTATATGCCTCCTCTTTGGCTTTAACACTATCCCTGATTTCCCTTGTTAGCCATGGTTGAGCCACCTTCCCTGTCTTACACTTGCACCAGACAGGGATGTACAATTGTTGAAGTTCATCCATGTGTTCTTTAAATGTCTGCCATTGCCTATCTACTATCAACCCCTTCAGTATCCTTTGACAGCTTATCCTAGCCAATGCACGTCTCATACCATCAAAGTTAGCTTTCTTTAAGTTCAGGACCCTAGTCTCAGACTCAGCTGTGTCACCATCCATCTTAATGAAGAATTCTATCATATTATGGTCATTCTTCCCTAAAGGGTCTTGCATCACAACATTACTAATTAATCCTCTCTCATTGCACAATACCCAGTCTAGGATGGCCTGCTCTCTAGTTGGTTCCTCAACATATTGGTTGAGAAAACCATCCCTTATTCCAGGAAATCCTTCTCCATCACATTGCTACCAGTTTGATTAGCCCAATCAATTTGCAGATTGAAGTCACCCATAATAACTGCTGTACTCTTACTGCGCACATCTCTAATTTCCTGGTTGATGCTATCGCCAACCTCACAACTACTGTTTGGTGAACTGTACAACTCCCACTAACATTTTTGCCTTTTGGTGTTCCACAGCTCCACCCATACAGATTCCATATCGTACAGGATAATGTAATTCCTTTCTATTGTGTTAATCTCCTCTTTAACCAGCAATGTGACCCAACCGCTCTTTCCTTCTATCTTTCCTGATTATTGAATACCGCTGGATGTCGAGTTCCTATCTTGGTCAACTTGGAGCCAGGTCTCCGTGATCCCAATTACATCATATCCATTAATGATTGTCAACACAGTTAATTTATCAACACTACTACAAATGCTCCTCGCATTGAGACACAGAGCCTTCAGGCTTGTTTTTTGACATTTATTGCCCTTTTAGAATTATGACATAATGTGGCCCTTTTTGATTTTTCTCTTTGGTTTCTCTGCCTTCCACTTTTCCCTTTGCTGCCTTTTGTTTCTGTCCCCACCTTACTTTCCTCCGACTTCCTGCATCGGTTCCCATCCCCTTCCATATTAGTTTAAACCCTCCCCAACAGCACCAGCAAGCACTCCCCAGAGGGCATTGGTTCCGGTCCTACCCAGGTACAGACCGTCTGGTTTGTACTGGCCCCACCTCCCTCAGAACCGGATCCAATGTCCCAGGAATTTGAATCTTGGCCTCAGGGAAGACTGGAGAAATGAACGTGATGTAAGTTCAGAAGGTTGACAGGCATCCCACTGGACACATGCATCCGGCTGGGAAAATACCCCTCAACCATCACCCTCTGTTTCCTGCTACTTAGCCAATTTTAGATCCAATTAGCAAAATTTCCTTTGATCCCATGGGCTCTTACCTTCACTATCAATCTCCCATGTAAGACCTTATCAAAAGCCTTGCTGAAGACCAAGTAGACTACATCAAATAGAGTAGACTACATCCAAGTAGGCTACATCAAAAGTCCAAGTAGACTACATCTACACACCCGATCACCTCTTTGAAAAATTCAATCAAATTGGTCAGACAGGACCTCCCCTTAACAAAGCATGCTGACTGTTTTGATTAATCCCTGCCTTCCCCAATTTAGAACTTTGATTTCAGGCCCATCTTTGACCTTTTACTAACAATCTTGAATCTAATAGAGTTATGATTGCTGTCTGCAAAATGTTCCCCCACTGATACTTCAACCACTTGCCCGGCTTTGTTTCTTACAATTAAATTTAGGACCACCCCCGTCTCTTGTAGGACCTTCTACGTACTGGCTTAAAAGTTCTCCCGGATGCATTTTAAGACTTCTGCTCCCTCTAAACCATTTACGTGCAACGGGACAAGAGAAGCCATGCAACCAATGGCAAGAGAAGCAACAGCAAGGCGATAGGAATAGGAATGGCGGGGTGAGAGGAGCAGCAATGGGGCAAGCGGAGCTGTAGCAGGGCAAGGGGAGCACAAATAGCAGGGTGAGACTGCAAGGCACAGGAGAGAGGGAAGTGACATCACCCTTTAAATGCAACATCACTGACAGGCAGATGAGAGGAGGTGGGTGAGTGTGTGTTGGTCCCCGTCCTCCAGCAAAGCCTGGTCTCCAGTTATCTCAGATTTCCCTGCCACTGGACCAAGACCTCGCTCCGCTAGGACCATGTAGTGGTCGGTGTGCAACGACCACCCCACCTTAAAAAATCCACGCTCAGGAATCTACCACCCCAACCTCACCCTACCCACCCAAATGAATTTTGGGAACTGGAACGTCAGACCCATTGTGCACAACAGAAATGCCCGAGAAATCCACCGCCACAACATTGACTTCACCACCCTGAGCGAGACACGACTGGCAGGAGAAGGCCAGCTTAAAGAACAAGGTGGCGGATACATCTTCTTCTAGAAAGGCAAACCAGAAGAAGAATGCCGTCTCTAGCAGATTGGCTTCACCGTAATAAATGAATTGGTTAGATGTCTCAACGCATCCCCCTGCTGGGTGAGCGAACGTCTCATGTCCTCACAGCTCACCCTAGCCCAGAAACAGCACATCACAGCTGTCAGTGCCTATGGCCCAATCCTAGATGCAATGGATGAGACAAAAGAGGCATTCTACTGCAGCCTCGACCAATCGCTGTCCCGCATCCCAAAGGAAACAAGCTGATTCTCCCTGGCGACTTCAATGCTAGAGTGGGAAAAGACATAAACCTTTGGACAGGCGTGTTCGACAGGGAAGGCTTGGGAAAACAAACCCTAACAGAGTCTTCCTGACAAAATGTTTAGAACATGACCTGGTCATCACAAACACCGTGTTCCACCAGAGGGACAAGCAGATGACCTCATGGCACAACCCCACTCCAAATACTAGCATCTAATGGACTACATCATCGTGCGGGCAAGGAACCACAAAGATGGCTGCATCAGCCGCACCATGACCGGAGCCGACAATTGCTGGACTGACCATTGAACTAATCCGCTACCATCTCTAACAACCTGGCCCCAAACCAACACTGGCAGGAAAAACTCTGCCGCAGGAGACTCAATGTTGCTGCACTCAAAGACCCTGAGAAGAAAGAATTACTCAGTCAGCACCTCACAACTAGCTAACCTGGTAACGACCAATGCGCTAGAGCCACAGAATGCCCACAATGCCTGGTCCGTCTTAAAAGCCACCATAGTCAGCACCTGTAAGGAGAGGCTTGGACGTTTGATCTGGAAACACCAAGACTGGTTCGATGAGAATGATCAGGAGATCCAGGATCACCTTGGCCGCAAACACAAGGCGTTCCTGAACTGGCAGCTCCACCAAAACCTGAGTGAGAGGAAACAAGCCTACAGGCAACTGAAGGCGGAGGTGCAACAAAGAACTTGTGACTGAAAGAACAGATGCGGGGGTGGAAAGAGCGTAGGACACTCAGCAACTCGCCAACAACCTTGACGTGCGCGGCTTCTTCAGCACAATCAAAACCATCTACGTTGCGAGTACCCAGGGATCTAACCCACTGAGAGCCAAAAACTGAGAGGTGCTCATCAAAGACAGAGAGGCAGTCAACGCCCGCTGGAGACAGCACTTGGAAGACCTACTCAACAAACATGCAAGTGGCTTCGACACCATTCCGTAACACGCTGCCTGACAACATCTCAGCGCAGCCCCAGCTCGCTGTGAGGTCGAAAAGCCATCCAACAGCTGAAGAACAACAAGGCCTCTGGTGCAGATGGAATCCCCGCAGAAGTATTAAAATTCGACGGAATGGGACTCTTGACAAGAATCTAGAACCTCATCACTCTTGCCTGAAAGGAAGACAGCATGCTGGGTGATCACGGAGACGCCTGAATCGCGATCATCTTCAAGTAAGGAGACAGGTCTGATTGCGGAAATTACAGAGGAATTTCTCTGCTCTCCTCCACAGGAAAAGTCATTGTGAGTATCCTCCTGAACCCCGTCCTCCCAGAGGCTAAAGAGCTCCTCCCAGAGTCTCAGTGCGGCTTCCGCCCACCAAGAGGCACAATGGACATAGGCTTCAGCGCGCAGCAAATCCAGGAATAGTGCAGGGAGCAGCATCAACCTCTGCACATGGCCTTCTTCGATCTCGCAAAGGCCTTCGACTCTGTCAACGGTGAGGGATATAGAACATCCTCCTCAAATTCAGCTGCCCACAAAAATTCGGCACCATTCTCCTTCGCCTGCTCCACACTAACATGCAAGCCGTGATCCTCACCAACGGAACCACCACAGCCGCAATATTAGTACAAACTGGGGCCAAACAGGGCCGCGTCATCGCACCAACGCTCTTCTTCATCTTCCTCGCAGCTGCACTCCATCCTGAAGCTCCCCACTGGAGTGGAGCTAGGAGCCAAACTACCGGACAAGAGGGAAACTGTTCAACCTCCGAAGCTTCCAGGCCAGAACCAAGGCCACCCCAACTTCTGTCATCGAGCTGCAGTACGCAGAACATACCGGCTGTGCGCGGACTCAGAGGCCGAGCTACAAAACATCATCAATGTTTTCACCGAGGCGTATGAGGGAGAATGGGCCTCAGACTAATCATCCGGAAAACAAAGATTCTCTACCAGACCCATCTGGCACACAATACTGCCCCTCAACCATCAAGATCCATGGTGAGCCCCTGGACAATGTGGATCATTCCCCATACCTTGGGGGATCCTCCTCTCGGCGCGAGCAGACATTGACAATGAAGTCCAACATGGACTCCAATGTACCAGCGCAGCTTTGGACACCTGAGGAACAGAATGTTCGAAGACCGAGACCTCAAATCCAGCGGCAAGCTCTCGATCTACAGATCAGCTGTGTTCCCGCCATTTTGTATGCATCAGAAACATGGGGCACGATTTAACCACTGTGTTACGCCTAGCCCGGATCTGGGCACGCTGGTTAAATAGCAGAGGAAACGCTACAAGAACACTCTGAAAGACTCCCTAAATAAATGCAACATCCGCATCGACACGTGGGAATTGCTTGCCTTAGAATGCACACACTGGAGAGGAAGCATCCGCAAGGGCGCCAATCACCTCGAGGGTCACAGGGTGGAGTGCACGAACTCCAAGCGTAAACAGCAGAAAGGGAGCACAGAATCCAGAGCATCACACCCACCTCATCAAACACCATCTGCTAAACCTCTGGCAGAGTCTGCGGAGCCAGGATTAAACTATTTAGCCACCGCAGAACCCACCCCCCCCCGGTTTGGAAGCAAATCATCGTCATACATGAGGGGCGTCCCAAGAGAAGAGAAGCGCTACCTCTGATTCTGCCTCAGCCCACAGTTCCCTGAGTGTGAAATGATTGTAGAAATGTTGTTAATCGTTCAGTTTAAAAGTTGTTGATGGAAGTGATGTGCTTTGGTTATTTGGTTTCCAGTTTGTATATGAAGGACATTTGGTTCCCAATTATGTTGACCCGGCCTCTATAATGGGTGGACTCAATGGGCCATGTGACTGGCAAAGAGCCAATTGCACAGAAGCGTGCAATCTCCGGTCAATAGCGCAAAAGCGCGGAGCCAGGGAGCTGGGGGTCCGTGCAGATTGTAACCCGGAGCTGGGGAGTTAACCCATGTAAAGTGGGAAATGGTTCAGAAGGGCACTTGGCACAGAAGATGGCTGCCTGACACACAAGATGAAGACACAGAGAATAAAGCAGACATAACTGATGCCTGGAGCCCAGCGGGGTGCCAGTAGGACATATAGGAACAGATCCAGGAAGATTAAGAAATACATAAATGCGGGACACCACTTGAATAAAGCTGACTTCAGCCACGGTGTACACAATGATATGCTAATACGAATGTCTTGGGCCATTTCCTAAAACAAAGGGACAATCGATACTGCTTTCCTGCTGCTACCTGTAACCTGTAAAACCTCTTTAACTATAACCATGTGTAAATGGCAAAACACTTACAAATAGCAATGTACAATCTATAAAATGTTTAAAGATAACAAAGTGATCATTGTTTTGCAGCTGGGCTCATTGTGAACCCAAAGTATAAAATGAATGACTGCCATTCAAACCACGAGAAAGGCTGGCTACCGTACCGCGGGGTACGTATGCTTTCTCCCGAAGCTTCGTGTAACAATAAAACTGCACTGATTTGAACACAGCAAGTCTGACTCGTGAAGTGGTTGATTTTTCCCACAACACCATGTATATAGTCACTCTGTGCCTGTATCATACTAGCCTTTTTGTCTTCTACAATAAACCTCTTTGGTTTACACTGGAGCCTCCAGTGTGTGTTTTTTAATGTTCTTATTAAAGTTTTTTCATTTTATACACTGTACATTCGGGAAGGATATATGTGTCGGTTACAATATACAAGTCATTTTTCTCTGTGCCAATCCCCATCCTTCCCTCCCCACCACCCCCACTTGCCCCCCCCCCCCCCCCATTCCACCCCACCCCTCCTTTTGTTGGTTCCAGTTTGTTTAACTCGAGTCACCCCACCCACTGATCTTTTAAGAGAAGGTGAATTCTCGCAACTCACTGAAGTTACTTTGTGTGTGTGTATGTTGCGCCCAATCAATACATCAATTCCACAGTCAGCAGTGCCTATTGGTTCTCTGAGGTGTCAGTCAAACACATACCATGCATTGTTTTCCATTTCAGGATTTTGTGACAGGGCTTCCTCTGCTCCGGAATGCAGAAAAAGTGGTATTATGTTCACAGTTGATTTAGAAACAGTAGAGTGTAGGTGCAGCAAGTTCCAAGATATGTAAAGTTAACTTCAGCTAGGGATCGAGAATTTGCAACAGGTAAGTGTCACTGTATTCGTCGTGTTGTGAGTTAGTCGGTGAGATCCAAGAGACCTCAAAGTGTGTAAACCCAGGACAATGTCAGAACGTTAGCAGTGAGTGTGAATTAAACAAGGCGGTTTTTGAATGTTACTTTTCCAGGGAAGGTGGTATTGTCACTGAGGTATTAATCCTGATGCCCAGCGTAATGGTCTCGGGACACGGGTTTGAATCCCACCATGCCAGATGGTGAAATTAGAATACAATAAAGTTCTGGAATTAAAAGTCTAATGATGGCCATGAAATCATTGCTGTAAAATGAAGTTTACAATCATTGCTGTAAAAAGCCCATCTAGTCCACTAATGCCCTTACATGGTTTGGCCTACATGCGTTTTCAGGCCCACGGCAATGTGATTGACTCTCAAATGCCCTCTGCAATGGCCAAACGAACCACTCAAGGGCAATTAGGACAACAAATGCTGGTCCAGCCAATGATGCCCACATCCCCTGAATGAATAAAAGCTTGAAGATTAGTTTCTGGACTGGAGGGTTGTCAAAATGATGCTTTGTATCACTTTGGATCATCTGGTGGTTTTAGCACAGACATGACAGATGAAACAACTCTTTGATTATATAGGATGGATAGATGTCTCTACCTGTGATAGAGAGAGGGCGATTAACCTTCCTATGTGTGTTTCAAAACAGCTAAAATAAAGTAGCCGTAGTCCCAGATGACAATAGGCTGCTTTCCACTTTGAGGGGGGGAGAAAGCTGACTGGTGGTGGTTTAACCTGAGGATCACCACACCTCAAGCGAAGGGCAAGGAAGAAAGGCGGGGCCTTCATGAATAACCCTTTCAAAACAGCGGCCCAGCAAACAGTAGTTAACACTTCTTTCGAGAGGCAAACTGTCACCAGATTTCTTTGATGAATGAATGATTATATGGATTATATGTTGAAACGTGAGTTTGTCAAACTGAGAGAGAGAAGTGAAATTGAGGGAAGCAACTCGGAAACTGCGGAATATGATGAACAAAGTATGAGAGAGTGCCAGACAACAGTTGAGGTCATTACCACAGGAAAATGGGATCAGGGATATAAACAGAAAGCACTCAGCAGGTAAGGGCAACAACTGTGGAGAGAAAAACAGAGTTATGTTTCAGGTTGATAATTATCTTTCTTTTCTCACTTTTGTTAGATTCTTTAATTATTTGATGACTTTTGTCTTGGAATTGTTGGAAATTTTGTACTATATCTGGTGTTCAATGTACCGGCTCCTACAATTCTAATCCTGAGGGAATCGTAATTCATAGGGCGGCACAGTGGTTACCACTGCTGCCTCACAGTGCCACGGGCCTGGGTTCAATTCCGGCCCGGATGACTCTCTGTGTGAAATTTGCACTTTCCCTGTGTCTGCATGGGTTTCCTCCGGGAGCTCTGGCTTCCTCCCACAGTCCAAAGTTAGGTGGATTGGCCATGCTAAATTGCCCCTCAGTGACCAAAAAGGTTAGGTAGGGTTATGGGAATAGGGTGGAGGCATGGACTTAGGTAGGGTGCTGTTTTCTATGGGCGGTGAAATTCAATGGGCCAAATGGCCTCCTTCTGCACTTTAAATTCTATGATCGTATTCTTTTTCACAAAAAGCATAATCATTTATTTTACTTCAGTGAAAATATTGCCAGTATAATGTGATCCATGATCAATGTCTACCTGCAGATCACTCAGGAATATCCCTCATCCTTTTGGGGAAGTGCAGCAAATTATAAAATATAGGCATATTGCAAGTACACATATTTCAAACAACGCGTATGACCTTAAAGGATTCTCAAGCTTTCTGCTAACCTGTATCCATCTCATGAATAGTTCATGCTCAGTGTTAGTTCTCCCTTGTCTTCAATTTTCAGAATTTAAATTCTATGCCCCTCCTCCCTGATGGTTTCAAAGTTGGTTTCTCCAAGGCGTAGTTGCCAATTCCTTGATGATTTAAAATGTTGTCACACACTACTGGCCATATTAACCATTTTATGTTGTGCTGCTATCAAGTAGTTGAGCATGTCTACAACCCATTCTCCAGTGCGAATTTACCATGCATCTCCACATGTAGTTGAACAAATCTTTCTGCACACTTGCACTGGTATCTCAAGATCATGCTGAATGTGCCATCTGATACATACCACTCTTGGATGTTCACTGGTCTTAGCAAAGGTTTGGAAGATGTCTTTCCTGGAGGGGCGAGATTTTAATGTTGCCGATGGGGTGGGTGGGGTAACAAACAGCTGGAAACCAGTGGAAAAAAGCATCACTTTCCTCTGGAAAGCTGCAGAGGTCAAATGTTCTCCAGTCCTGATGGAGCCACTGACAGCATATATTTTCCTTTGCCTTTTGTTAATAAACCCCTTTGTTACTACTGGAAATCTCCAGAGTGTTGTTTCGAGCCACCACATTGGCGACAAGGTCAAATAGTCGATCGCAGCTTGCAGTACTTCCTGATTCGAGGGAGGAAGGAAGGAGCATTCGAAAAGAAAGACGAATGAGAGTTGGGAACCATTAAAGATGACACCTAAAGCGTGAATGAAAATGCCTATCATTGGTAAAGTAGGCCCATTTGATCAAGGTACTGAAGATTTGAGTCAGTACATGAAAAGGCTCCGCTATTTCTTCACTGCAAATGAAATCACAGGGCATTAAGACAAGCAGGTGACACTTCTGACAGCTTGAGGGCCCCAAACCTATAACTTGATAAGGAACCTCAGGCTGGATTCTCTGATTTTGAGATTAAGTGCTGACACCATCGTGAAAACTGTGGTCTTTTACGCCAGGAAAACTGACGTCAAAAAGGCCACTGATTCCACGATTTGCTGGGGCTAGCAGGGAGCCAGCGTAGAGCTCGCAGCTCTAGCTGCCAATACGGCCCCCAGCACTCCGGTCTGCAGTGGCCGCGCCATGCTCCATGGCGGACTCAGCTCACGGACATGGACTGCCAAAGTAGTCACTCGCGCTCCCCGGACTGCCCGCCCACATTGCCCCCAGGAACTGGCCAGCAGACCGGTGGGAAACTCCATGCAAAACCCACCACAAATGAACTTAGAAATTCTCCCATTAAATTCCGCCCAGATGGCCTGAGAGTTCAGTTCTCCTGAAACTACGGAAGCCTGAATCCAAACCTCAAACTTAAAGCAAAGTTTGAACAGAAAAAGGTGCCTCTCCAGGAAAAGCTGTGAATAATGCATTTCTTAACTACAGAGAACCTGAATGAATGAATCTACAGAGAAGATCATTACTGGCTGCAAACCAAAGACTTTAATCCACAGGCTTGCTGTGAAGAAAAGTGTGTTAACATTATCATCTGGAACACAGACTCTTTCTTCCTTTTACTTTGGATTTTACCCCTTTTCACCCCTCTGTGTTTTCCTGTTGTGTGTGTGTATGTGTGTGTTATTGTGTAGAGGGTGGGGGGCAAGTTAAAATGGGAATGAGGTATTAGATAATAGTTAACCAGTTGTGTTTGCAGCATATTACATTATAGTTCTTATAAAAAAAGACAATAACTGTGTTTAACTGTACTAACTTGGTGACTGTAATTATTGGGCAGCCAAGGGCCAAAGACTTTGGGTATTTTTCTAAGAACTATTGGTTAATTCACTTGTGCTGTGACTCCAGGGCAAAAGGGGGCTGGAATTAACCAGCCTAACATCAGCCTAGGGTCTCCAACTTTATGTTCCCAGTGTAATGGGTTGAAACAGGATGGCTTTCCTGCCACTTTCGCTTTCCTTTAGTAACTTGTTTCCCTGACCCTTTCATTCTTTGTTTATTTAATTGACTGTAAAGTGCACAGATGTGCCCATAGACCAACTTATCAGCCCGTCTTTAGCTTTAAGCTGCTTGCCCGAATGTCCACAGGATGTGTACCGAGAATGCAATCGGAATCTCCATGGCACTCTTCCAAAATTCAGAGGATGCCTTACATCCTCAGAGCCTCCTCCCACAACCCAGCTTTCATTTCCCCTTCCCCAGTTACTCCTCCCATTCCCGTTTGACTTCTCTTATCGGGGCTCCCTTCCAGTCCATTAGCTCCCTCTAAATCTCAGACATCTTGCTCTCCCCCCTCCTTCCTTCAATACCACCTTATCCTGTAGTTCCAAGGGTGGCAGATCGGGAAAGGATGGCACCTGCTTCCCCACATAGTCCTGTACATGTAAGTATTGGAACACATTCCCACTGGGCAGCTCAGATTCCTCCTCCAATCCCTCTGTGTTGCCCCTCACAACCAGTTCCCCAAACCGCTCGAGCCCTGCCCATCGCCAGCCCTGAAACCCTGCATCCAATTACCCCCCTCCCCCCACGGTGCAAATCTATGATTCCCGCAAATCGGTGCCCACACCGAGTCACCTTCCAATCTCAAATGCTGCCGCCACTGTCCCCACATCTGCAGGGCCGCCACCACCACAGGGCTCGTGGAGTACTTGGCTGCCGAAACAGCAGAGGCGCCGTCAACAATGCCCCCAAACTCTTACCCCAGCAAGAAGCCGCCTCCATCCGCCCCCACGCTGATCCCACCCCTACGACCGACTTCCTTACCACAGAAATATTCGCTGCCCAATAATAATTCATTATGTTTGGCAAGGCCCGCCCGCCCTCCCGCGCCCCCATTCCAACAGGACCTTTTTTACCCGTGGGGTTTTCCCCGCACACACAAACCCCAAGATCAAAGCTTAACTTTCCTAAAGAATGATTTTGGGATGAAGGTTGGGAGGTTCTGAAAAACAAATAAAAGCCTTGGCAGCATCATCATTTTTACTGTCTGCACCCACCCTGCCAGCTTGGGTGGCAGCACATCCCACCTCTTGAAATCCCCCCTCATCTGTTCCACCAACCGTGCCACATTTAGTCTGTGCAGTTGTTCCCATCCCCATGCCGCCTGGATGCCCAAATATCTAAAGCTTGCACCCACCATCTTTTTATATAAATAAATTTAGAGTACCCAATTCATTTTTCCAATTAAGGGGCAATTTAGCATGCCCAATCCACCTACCCTGCACATCGTTGGGTTGTGGGGGCGAAACCCACGCAGACACGGGGAGAATGTGCAAACTCCACACAGACAGTGACCCAGAACCAGGATCGAACCTGGGACCTCGGCGCCATGAGGCTGCAATGCTAACCAATGCACCACCGTGCTGCCCTTTGTCCCCACCATCTTAAACGACACCTCATCCAACCTCTTCTCCTGCCTCCCGGCATCGATTGGGGAGACCTCACTCTTCCCCATGTTTACCTTTTATCTGGAAAACCGGCCAAACTCCTCTAAAACACTCATAATTCCCCCTATGCCTCCCAGTGGCTCCAATATATATTGTGAGACCCTGTGCTTAACACCCCCTACACAATCCCTCTCCAACTCCTTGACGCTCAGAGTTCAATTGCCAATGGCTCTATTGCCAAGGCAAAAAGCAACGGGGAGAGTGGGCACCCCTGCCTTGTCCCATGGTGAGCCTGAAGTATCCCAAGCTCACCCGATTCATCCGCATACAACAATCGGACCCAGTCTACAAGCCCCTGCCCAATCCCAAACCATCCCATCATTTCCCACAAGTACTCCCATTCCATCCGATCAAACACCTTTTCTGCATCCATTGGAACTGCCACCTTCAGTCCTGTCCCTCCGGGAGCATCATTATCAGTAGTAATCTCCTGCTGTTCGCCGATAGTTGCCTCCCCTTTACGAACTCCGTCTGGTCTTCCCCTATCATCCCCGGCACACAGTCCTCAATTCACGAGGACAAGACCTTTGCCAACTATTTGGCGTCCATATTTAGCAACAATATCCGGCGATAGGACTCGCACTGCCCCGGATATTTATCCTTCTTTAATATTGGGGATATGGACACCTGCGATGTCCGCCACAATGTCGGCGTCAAAAGCGATTCTCCACCCAACCGCCTTTCCGATTTCGGCCGACGGATAATCCCGCCCCTTCTCTTTCTCAAGATTTCCTCCCAAGTTGACTGAGTTTTTCAGTTGTCACAATCCCAAGCCCTGAACAACAGCCAGTTCTGTGAATCCCAACTCCATTATCTACCACTTATAGAATCTTAAAACCAACAATCATACAATTCACAAACTTTTCATTTCCAGTGCGAACATGCTCAGTTTACATTATCACTCCCTTCCTCTCAATCATTCTTCTTTGTATTATCTGAAAGTGTTGCCAGTGTGCTTGCATCTCCGAGCTCCAGATAATTTGTAAAGACAAAAAATATAAGATGTCCCTAAGCAGACCCCTGTGAAAACCCACTGTGGATTCCCCAGGCTAATGACAATTCCTGTCCCACCACCATCTGAGTTCCTTTGATCATATCCATCTATAAATATTGTCACTGATTTCCATTTCCTTTATTTTCAGTGCCAGCTTTTCTAGTTGAACTGAAGGCCTGAATGAAATTGAAGACCACCACCTCCACTGTCAACCCCGATCAAGCTCCTTTGTCATTGGATTGACAACAGTGATACTGTCAATGATAATGAGGAAGTGGTGGACATGGTAAAGAATTGCTCTGTGCCAGTCTTTACAGTAGAGGATGTGGTTAGTATGCCACACCTCCCAATGAAACAAAGACTGAATCACAGGAATTAATGTAGGCAAAATAACAATAATGAGGAAAATAATGGGACTAAAGAGGGACAAGTTTCAAGGATTAAATGATTGTTATCCTGAGGATTTAAAGAAAGTAGGTGAGAACATTACAGATGCCCTCACTATAATCCTCCAAAGTTATTTTGATTCAGAAGCCGTGGGCGGGATTCTCTGTCGGCGATGCCGGAACAGGGTAATTCAATTGAGCGGAGACTCGGTTGCAACGCCAAAATCGCTGCGGGCACCGATTTCACGCCAAGTCGCAATTCTCCAGTGCCTCAACAGCGGCGTTATTGCGTTCCAGGGGGGGTGACAGGCAAATGGGCTGTGTGGCCGAGGCGACCCCCCATTGGTCTGATGAGGTGTCCCGGCACCCCACCGACAACCCACTGTGAGCTTGGTTCTGCAGAGTGACACTAGCTATATGGGTGCTGGGCACCAACGGGGCCAGGGGTGCGGGAATGGGGGGGAGGAGAGGTGACATGCAGGGGCAGAGTCTGAAGTGCCAGCCAGGGGTACCATGTAGCCCGTTGGACCTGGTTGGGCACAGGAGTACGCACCATGCTAACATATCGTCATTTCACCCCCAACAGACACTGGAAAGTGGAACTTAAACAACAATGGTGGCCTTCCTGTTAGCCACCGCAGCCTTGGAGGTGCCCTGCGGCTGTATGTGCTGGAGCTGCTCGAGGAGCAGGAGGAAGCTGCAGCAGTGGAGCGAGCAGCAGCGGAACAGGAGGCAGCCGCTGAGGATGGAGAGTCGGCCGCCCAACAGATCGAGGAAGAGGAGGAGCAAAGGAGGCGTTGTATGAGGCCTCGTGTGTCCCAGCAGCGCCTATCATTCGAGGAGGAGCAAGCGAGGCACTGTATGAGGCCTCGGGTGTACCAGCAGCGCCTATCATTCCAGGACCTGCTCGACCGGGCATGCCGTCGTAGACTGCGGCTGAGCAGGGCGACAGTGCGACATATCTGCAAAACCATGGCACACCTGGCACCGTGGGCGAATGGGGAAGGACAGCCGCTCCTGGTGCCCATCAAGGTGATGGTCGTCTTGAACGTTTACACCACAGGATCCTTCCAGGTGCTGAGTGGGGACCTGTCCGGGATCTCACAGAGCTCGCTGCACATGTGCAACCACACCACCACGGAGGCCCTCTATGCCCAGTCGGCACAAGGCATCCATTTCAATGTGTGCCGAGCCCAACAGGCTGCCTGCGCAGTGGGATTCACTGCCATCGCCGACATGCCCCAGATCCAGGGGTGATCAACGGGATGCATATCACCCTCCGAGCAGCTGCAGATGCCAGGCTGCCCTACACAATCATGCATGTCTGTGCCGATAACCAGGCAGTGTGCACAACACCTTCATTCTGGCACACTGGGCGATTCCCGGCCTCTTTGAGACCTCCCCCCCCCCCCGCAACTCCCCCCTCCCGCGGTTGGCTCCTGGGTGACAGGGGTTATCCACTATGGCCGTGGCTGATGACGCCTATCAGGAGGCCACCGACCGATGCCAAGAACTGCTACAAAGATGCCCATAGAGCAGTGCTTTGGCATCCTGAAGATGCGGTTCAGGTGCCTGGACCACTCTGGAAGGGCCCTCCAGTATAGCGTTAGGAGGGTCGCCCGCATTGTGGCGGCCTGCTGCATCCTCCACAACATCGTGCAGCAGAGGGATGATGTGCTGGAGGAGGAGGATGAATGCCAAGCCTCGTCCAACGAGGAGGATGTGCGCAAGGGTGAGCATGGACAGGACATGGGGCCCAGGCAGTCATTGGAGGCCGCACGACTTGTGCACCAGGACCAATGTGCATGGGATATTCTGATCGCCTCCAAGTTCACCAACTAGGGGGTGGGTGGGAAGCTGGCCAAGGGCACGGACACCGCATCCCACCCCAACAACCCCCCACACCCTCCTCCTCCTGCTAGATCCCTGCCTGCAACCCCCTCTGCGACAAATACCTGCCACACTACGAGGATGTGGGCGCTGGGTTTGCAGTAACAGCGGGTCTCGTCCATTGGATGAGGATGTTGACAAATGCGCTGTGATCAGCTCCGGTGCTCCGCATCGTTTGACAACATCTGACTCCTGCCCATGGGAGCACTTTCCACCATCCACCTGGGCGATCCCTGCATGCGAGCTGGCCAGTCCATCACACGGTGCCATCAAATCCCTCGTGTGGCAATGATGGGGACAGTAGAGGGGAGGGTGGGCCCATTCGCACCTCCCACTCTGTCTGCTGCCCTTATCTGGCCATCCCAGACCTGCCAATCCCTCACACCGATCTGACAGAGCACCGAGGCAGATTGTATCAGCGTGAACAGGTGTGTAATGTGAACAAACATATACATATATGTGCCCTAGCCCCTATCACTTTACTGTGTCTTGCACCCGTGCCAACCTAACTGGTGTCTAACTTTCTGGCCCTGTTGGCCCCAATGTAACATCTAGGTGGATCCCCATCAGGAGTGGAAGCGGCCTGCTGTGATTGCAGCCCTGCGACCTGGGTCCCATTGGCAGCCATATTCTGGGGCGACCTGGATGGGCCCGGCTGCTGCTCGGGGTGTCCCAGGTGGCGTGGTGCCACCCTGTTCTGCCCGCTGCCCACCAGATGTGCCAGGGACAGGAGGGTGGGGGGGGAGTACAAGGTGCTGCGGTTTTCCGGCACCTTTCCTGCGGGAGTTACCGGCATGGGCCCCATAACCTCCTCCTCCCACGAGGAGCCCAATGGCCCCCGGGCTAATCCATGGGAGCGGAGCTATCCCTTGAGGCACCCCTGTCACCTGGTGCTGCCAGTCCTGGAGGCCCGCTCTGGTCTCAACCAGGGTCTGCACGCTCATGGCTATGGAGCACAGGAAGTGGACCATCTCCGTCTGGGATTGCACCACATCACGCTGTGACTGGGCCACCACCCTCTATGTCTGTGCCACGTCGGCCAGCACCTGGACAATGTCGCCAAAGTTCTCAGCCATGGCCTGCTGTGACTGGACGACGCTCAGGAGCGCTGCTGCAATTTCCATGTGGTTCTTGCACATGGTTGCCTGAGATAGCAGCACGGTAGCACAAGTGGATAGCACTGTGGCTTCACAACGCCAGGGTCCCAGGTACGATTCCCCGCTGGGCACTGTCTGTGCGGAGTCTGCACGTTCTCCCCGTGTTTGCGTGGGTTTCCTCCCACAGTCCAAAGATGTGCAGGTTAGGTGGATTGACCATGATAAATTGCCCTTAATGACCACAAAAAATGGTTAGGAGGGGTTATTGTATTACGGGGATGGGGTGGAAGTGAGGGCTTAAGTGAGTCGGTGCAGACTAGATGGGCTGAATGGCCCCCTTCTGCACTGTATGTTCTATGTTCTATGTATAGGGCAGCCCTGCCCTGGGCCTTGGCCAGCGCCTGCACAGAGTGCCCCGGGTGGCGTCCGAGGTGGAGGCATTGGGGGCTATGGTTTTGGCTATGGATCAGAGTGTGGTAGTATGCATTAGGGGTCATGTGGGACTGTGAAGCCGTGGTGCTATTGGCTGACAGATCCCGGGTCCTGGTTGGCTGTTGATCCCTAGCTCCGCCCTGAAGGCGGAGTATAAGAACCTGGGCTTCTCCCCGCAGCTCCAGTCTGTTGCTGAACTGCGGGGAACAAGTCACGCTTAATAAAGCCTCATCGACTTCATCTCTATTCGTCTCTCTCGTAAGTCATTGTGCGCTACAATTTATTAAGCGTGCTTAAAGGACTATGGAGCTCAGGATCGCCCCGGAATGCCTGCGGATCAGCCCCCACGCAGTGAACGCGGCAGCAGTTTTTAAACACAGGCAGACTTGTTTCGAAGGCTACCTCCGAACGGCCCCCGGCAGGATCACAGAAGACCAGAAACTACAGGTCCTGCACTCAAGGGTAAGCCCGGAAATTTACCCTCTCATAGAAGACGCAGAGGATTTCCCGACGGCGCTCGCAGCACTAAAGAGCGTCCACGTTCGCCCAGTGAACCAGGTCTACGCACGCTACCAACTCGCAACGAGACGGCAAAGTCCCGGAGAATCGCTAGAGGAGTTCTACGCCGCGCTGCTAATTTTGGGACGGGGCTGCGGCTGCCCGCCGGTAAACGCGACTGAACACACGGACATGTTAATTCGCGATGCGTTTGTGGCAGGTATGAACTCTCCCCAAATCCGCCAAAGACTTTTAGAAAAAGAGTCGCTAGGACTCTCAGAGGCACGGGCCATCGCAGCTTCCCTAGATGTGGCCTCGCAAAACGCCCGCGCCTACGGCCCCGACCGCGCGGCAGCCCCTTGGGCTCCGTGGACCCCCGTCGCGACAAACCCCCCCCTCCCTCACAGGCTTGCGCGGTTAAGACGCCAGATCATCCCGGGGGGGCCCGCTGCTATTTCTGCGGGCAGGCGAAACACCCCCGGCAGCGCTGCCCGGCCCGCACAGCGACTTGCAAGAGCTGCGGGAAAAAGCACCATTTCGCGGCTGTGTGCCGGTCCCGGGGGGTCGCCGCTGTCCCCGGAGAAGAAAGAGTGCAGCGCATCCCAAACGCTCCCCAACCCCCCCCCAGCGCCCCAGGTGCGACCCGCGGGCGCCTCCATTTTGGGTCCCGGCCACCACGAGGGGAAGATGGGCGCCGCCATCTTGTGACCCCCCAGCCATGTGCGATGCATGGGGGTGGCCATTTTGTCCACCCCCGACCACGTGCGATCCGTGGGGGCGGCCATTTTGTCCACCCCCGGCCGCGTGCGATTCATGGATGCCGCCATCTTGGATGACAACAAAGGACCCCAGAATCGACGGCTCCACGGGGTCCGAAGAAGACGCTGAGGCACTACGACCACATCTGGCTTCGGTGACGCTGGATCAATCACGGCCCCGGACGCTCCAGACGACGACAACAACGGTGCTGGTCAACGGATACGAGACACCATGCCTGATCGACTCCGGGAGCACCGAAAGCTTCATCCACCCCGACACGGTAAGACGCTGTTTTCTGACCATCCGTCCCAGTACGCAAAAGATTTCCCTAGCTGCAGGATCCCACTCCGTAGAGATCAAAGGGTTCTGCATAGTGACCCTAACGGTGCAAGGAAGCGAGTTTAAAAACTACAGGCTCTACGTCCTTCCCCAACTCTGCGTGCCCACATTACTGGGATTAGATTTCCAGTGCAACCTGCAGAGCCTAACGTTTCAATTCGGCGGCCCAATACCCCCACTCACTATCTGCGGCCTCGCAACCCTCAAAGTTGAACCGCCATCCTTGTTTGCAAACCTCACCCCGGATTGCAAACCCGTCGCCACTAGGAGCAGACGGTACAGCGCCCAGGACCGGACATTTATCCGGTCCGAAGTCCAGCGGTTGCTGAAGGAAGGCATAATCCAGGCCAGCAATAGTCCCTGGAGAGCACAGGTGGTAGTAGTAAAGACCGGGGAGAAGCAAAGGATGGTCATAGACTATAGCCAGACTATCAACAGGTACACACAGCTAGATGCGTACCCTCTCCCCCGCATATCCAACATGGTAAATCGGATTGCCCAATATAAGGTCTTCTCCACCGTGGACCTCAAGTCCGCCTATCACCAGCTCCCCATCCGCCCAAGTGACCGCAAGTACACAGCCTTCGAGGCAGATGGGCGACTATACCACTTCCTAAGGAGTTCCTATTTGGCGTCACAAACGGGGTCTCGGTCTTCCAATGGGAGATGGACCGAATGGTTGATCAACACGGGTTACAGGCCACGTTCCCGTATCTCGACAACGCAACCATCTGCGGCCACGATCAGCAGGACCATGACGCCAACCTCCAAAAATTCCTCCAGACCGCAAACGCCTTGAACCTCACATACAACGAGGACAAGTGCGTGTTTAGCACAAACCGGCTGGCCATCCTGGGATACGTAGTGCGCAATGGGATAATAGGCCCCGACCCCGAACGCATGCGCCCCCTTATGGAATTTCCCCTTCCCCACTGCTCCAAAGCCCTGAAACGATGCCTGGGTTTTTTTTCATATTACGCCCAGTGGGTCCCCCAGTATGCAGACAAGGCCCGCCCACTAATACAGACTACTACCTTCCCTCTGTCGACAGAGGCTCGCCAGGCCTTCAGCCGCATCAAAGCGGATATCGCAAAGGCCACGATGCGCGCCATCGACGAGTCCCTCCCCTTCCAGGTCGAGAGCGACGCCTCCGATGTAGCTCTAGCGGCCACCCTTAACCAAGCGGGCAGACCCGTGACCTTCTTCTCCCGAACCCTCCACGCCTCAGAAATCCGCCACTCCTCAGTGGAAAAGGAAGCCCAAGCCATAGTGGAAGCTGTGCGACATTGGAGGCATTACCTGGCCGGCAGGAGATTCACTCTCCTCACTGACCAACGGTCGGTAGCTTTCATGTTCGATAATGCACAGCGGGGCAAAATTAAAAATGACAAGATTTTAAGGTGGAGGATCGAGCTCTCCACCTTCAACTACAAGATCTTGTACCGTCCCGGAAAGCTGAACGAGCCGTCCGATGCCCTATCCCGCGGCACATGTGCCAACGCACAAATAGACCGTCTCCAAACCCTCCACGAGGACCTCTGCCACCCGGGGGTCACTCGGTTCTACCATTTTATAAAGTCCTGCAACCTCCCCTACTCCGTGGAGGAGGTCCGTACTGTCACCAGGAACTGCCACATCTGCGCTGAGTGCAAACCGCATTTTTTCAGGCCAGATAGAGCGCACCTGATCAAGGCTTCCCACCCCTTTGAACGCCTCAGTCTGGATTTCAAAGGGCCCCTCCCCTCCACAGATCGAAACACTTACTTCCTGAACGTGGTGGACGAGTACTCCCGTTTCCCTTTCGCCATCCCCTGCCCCGACATGACAGCGGCCACAGTTATTAAAGCCCTTAGCACTATATTCACACTGTTCGGTTGCCCCGCATATATATCCATAGTGACAGGGGGTCCTCCTTCATGAGTGACGAGCTGCGCCAGTTCCTGCTCAGCAAGGGCATAGCCTCGAGCAGGACAACCAGCTACAACCCCCGGGGGAACGGGCAAGTAGAGAGGGAGAACGGCACGGTCTGGAAGACCGTCCTACTGGCCCTACGGTCCAGGGATCTCCCAGTTTCACGGTGGCAGGAGGTCCTCCCGAACGCTCTCCACTCCATCCGGTCACTGCTGTGTCCCACCACTAACCAAACGCCGCATGAGCGCCTCCTTGTCTTCCCCAGGAAGTCCTCCTCCGGAACGTCGCTGCCGACCTGGCTGGCAGCCCCAGGACCCATCTTGCTCCGGAAACATGTGCGGGCGCACAAGTCGGACCCGTTGGTCGAGAGGGTTCATCTCCTCCACGCGAACCCGCAGTACGCCTACGTGGCGTACCCCGACGGCCGACAGGACACGGTCTCCCTGCGAGACCTGGCGCCCGCCGGCAACACGCACACCCCCCTGACACCGATCACCTCCTCCCTGCCACCGGCGCACCCCGCGACCGCCCTCTTCCCGGGAGGATCAGGTCTTCCTCCCATGTCCGACCAGGAGTGAGACAGAAGCAGACACCAAAAAGCTCCCGGAGACGACAACGCGGGAACAAGCACCTGCACCATCACCGGGGCTGAGGCGATCGACAAGGAAGACCAGACCGCCCGCTCGACTCGTGGCATCGGTGTAACACAAGAATGTTGTGGACTTTAACGAGAATGTTCTTTTCCTCTTACGAATATTGTAAATAGTTCACAAACCCTGTACATAGCCCAATGTAGGGCAAAGTGTAGAGCATTGAAAGGACATGCCAAAAATTTTCTCCTCCCAGGACCAGCCTTGTAAACCCCTACCACCATGCGAAGCACCACCCCACCGGGTTCATTTTTAACAAGGGGTGAATGTGGTAGTATGCATTAGGGGTCATGTGGGACTGTGAAGCCGTGATGCTATTGGCTGACAGATCCCGGGTCCTGGTTGGCTGTTTATCCCTAGCTCCGCCCTGAAGGCGGAGTATAAGAACCTGGGCTTCTCCCCGCAGCTCCAGTCTGTTGCTGAACTGCGGGGAACAAGTCACGCTTAATAAAGCCTCATCGACTTCATCTCTATTCGTCTCTCTCGTAAGTCATTGTGCGCTACACAGAGTGTCCAGGTTCTGGAGAATTCTTCGCAGGCAGAGGCCGTGGCCCAGGACAGGGTTGCCATCTCACAGGCAGCCACCTGCCAGAGCCCCTTGGACATTGCAGCGGCTCAGCTCAGCATACTCCCACAGGGCCTCTCGCTGGTCGAATTCCAAACGGCATTGTCTGCATGGGGTGAAAGGCCAACATGTTAGAATGGTGCATACCCTCGTGCCCAACCAGGTTCCATGGGCTACACGGTGGCCCCGGGTGGCACTGCAGGCTCCCGCCCTGCATGTCCACTCCTATCCCCCTCACGCCTGCCCTGTCAGTGTCTGGGACCATGGGATTCCTGGGCCTAGCGCCCATCCCTACTGCCAGGGGTACCGTTGGCTGGCACAACCCTCATTGGGGGCTGACGTGGGTGTGGCCCTGAGTCTTCCGCCAGTGGGTGGTGGCCTGTTGGGCAGGGAGTTCGGGTCTGGGGGGAGATGGGTTATGGCGGGGGGGAGGGTTTCAGGGATGGGCGCACCTATACGGCTGGTGTTACTGTGTAGAACCAGGTGCCGAGGTGGGTGGTCAGTGGCAGCAAGATGGCCGTCGTAATGCCGGTCGGTGCCTGAGCACAGCCCCAGTTATGTGAGGGGGGAGCACCGGTTGCTCAGCATGTCGACCCCCCCCCCCCCGCCCCCCCCCCCGCCCCCCACGGTCCTGGCAGGAGGCCCCCACCCAGACAGCACAGCCAGCACGGTCAGTGTCCAGGCCGGCAGTCCGCAGTCACTCCACTCCGTGTCCTACCTCCTCTTTCTCTCGCTCAGTAGCCACAACGCCAGGTTCACAATGTTTGAAACTACAAGTGAACGACGGCGTTGGGAATTCGGCCCATCAGCAGCGGTGAATCGCGGAGACCCCGGAGAATAGAGGGTCAGGCCCGCTAATGATATGCCAACGGTGTATAAACGCTGCGCACTTACACCATTTTTGGAGTGCCGGAGGATCCCTTTTTGGTGTCAAACCGGTGCCTATCGCGATTTTGGCATCAAGGCTATTCTCCACCCAACCGCATTTCGCAATTTCTGCATCGGTGGACAGAGAATCCCACCCTACGTGTTGATGCCAACGCAGAATCCGTGGACTTTTACAGCAGAAAAACTGGTGCCGCACCTGGACTGATCACGCTACAGTGAAGGGGCTAGCGCTGGCGCCACATGGTGCGCAATCGATTCGAATGGGAAACGGTGCCAGATTTATGATTGACACCCAAAGGCTGACAAGCTACAGCCGCATATAAACAATTCTCCCCCTACACACACCATCCCAGCCAACAAGGTGGCAGTGAGGAGAGCAGCCCAAGGTTCACAGGCGCCGAGCTGGAGACCCTGTTGGGCGCAGTGGAAGAGCAGCGGATGACCCTGTACCCCAGGCTGGGAAGGAGGCTGCCAGCTGCCGCCGTTCATCGTGCCTGGGCACAGGTGGCTGAGGCCATGAGCGCCACCTGGACGGGCCAAATGTGCGGGAAACAACAGCTCGACCTCCGAGGACGGCCAGGGTGAATTGGCTGCTGTGTGCCCCTGCCACCCCCGCCCAGAAGACGACCGAACCCCCACCCTGCACCACATGCGGGTACCCGTGGCTGGGTGACCTGACCACTGAGGCCATCACCTACCCATCCTCTGGGTTGCATGCGTCGGATTGTCAAACACTGTCGTTTTATGTGTTTCCCCCCCCCCCAGGAGAAGGCCGTGCACAGCCGCCTGGAGCGGGAGAAGATAGGAGGGGAACCCGCGAACCTGCGGCCCCTTATCAGGGCAGAGCAGGGGGCCCTGGATGTGGTTGGCGGCCCGGAAGAAAGGGAGGTTGCTGAGGTGGAGCTCAGCCGCGGGTGAGAAAGTGAGACCCCGCTTAGTTGTGGTTTCCTCTGACACGTGTGTCAACACCCCCACAACACCACCCCCACACCACCTTCACTCCCACACCACCTCACCCCCACACCACCCTCACCCACACACACACTCACCCTCACCCTACACCACCCCCACACCACCACCACATCACCACCATCCCCCCCCAAAAGCCCCCCCCCCCCCCCCCACCGGCCGCGGTCGAATCATGCGTTTTGTCTTGTGTCTTGCAGGACCTGCGGGTGATGGGCTGGTCCATCTGGTGCCCCCAGCCAGGGCCACAGCCGGAGCCCCACCCCCTTGAGCCGAGCAGTGATGGGAGCAACTCGGACAACAACCTTCCGCCCGAGACTCAGGAGACCCCGGAGCTCAGGTCGGAGGGTGACACTGACCTTCCGTCACAGCTGTCTCCAACACCCTCCACCATCCCAGAGACACTCACCTCGGTTGACCATGTTAGTGAAGAGGTTCCAGGCACAGCAGATGGAGGTAGGAACTCCCGAGAGGGCAGATGATCGGAGTGCAAGCCGACCCTCGGAACTAGCTGCCATCTAGACGGGTCTCGAGCTTCTGGAACAGACGGTCCCATCGATTGTGGCGATGCAGTCGCAGAGCCAGGGCCTACATGAGGGGTTGTCGGTGAGCATCCAGTACCAGCAGGTGTAGTTGGAGGAGTCCAACTGTGTACAGCAGCAGGAGGTGGTGCCGACAATGCGTGCCACCCGGGTCAACACCGCACTACTGGCTCCTGGGGTGGAGGCATTGGGGGAGCTAATTTTGAATATGGATCAGCATGTCTGAGGCTTGGGGCATTCTGTGCAGGTGCCGGCCGAGCCCCAGGACAACTGTTACCAACATTACAACCTCCCTTGGTGCTCTATCTGATGGGTGACTGGTCTGGGCTAGCCGGGGGGAGGGGGGGATGGGCGGATCCTATGGGTGGTCCATGCTTCCAATCCCCCCCCACCACCACCGACCATCCCCATCACCGTCACCCTGGGGGTTCGATGGGACCATGTGGGAGCAGCTCGCATGCAGGGATCACCCAGGTGGACGGTGGAAAGTGCTACCATGAGCAGGAGCAGAGCACCAAAGCTCATCACAGAGAGGGTTGTCATCATCGTCCATCATCCGGCCTGGTGTTATTGCCCACCTCGTAGTGCGGCAGGTATGTATCACAAAGGGGGTTGCAGGTAGAGGGTGGCCGGGGGAGGGCGTGAGGGGGGTGGGGCTGAGATGTGGTGTCCGTGCCCCTAGCCAGTCCCTCCCCCACTCAACCCACCCCCCCACCCCCCCAGTCGGTGAACCTGGAGATGATCAGTGCGTCCCGTGCGCGTTGGCCCTAGCGCACACGTCGTGCGGCCTCCCATGCCTACCTGGACTCTTATGTTCTTCCCACCTTTGCCTTCCTCCACATTCTCCTCATCGGACGAGGCTTGGCGTACCTCCTCCTCCAGGACATCGCCCCTCTGTTGTGCGATGCGGGCGACCCTCTCAGCATCATACTGGAGGGCACATCCAAAGCAGTCCAGGCACCTGAACCGCATCTTCAGGAGGCCGAAGCACCGCTCGATCATGCCCTTGGTCGCTGTCTGGGCTTCATTGTAGCGGGCCTCGCCGTTGGTTCTGTGGCCTCCGGGTAGGTGTCATCAGCCACGAGTGGATAACCCCTGTCACCCAGGAGCCAACCCCCCCATCATGAACATGTTAAGAATTGTTGAGTGTGCCAGGTTGAAGGAGTCGTGCACACTGCCCAGGTATCGGGCGCAGAAGTGAATGATGCGCAGCTGATGGTCACATATTAGCTGCAGGCTCATCAAGTGGAACCCCTTTCGGTTGGCCTGTCATCAGCCGGTGCTTGTAGGAGGACGTGCATCCCATTGATCACTCCCTGGACCCGAGGCATCCCGTCAATGGCTCCGACCCTCACTTCCCAGGCATCCTGATGGGCCCAGTCCACATTGAAATAGATGTATTGATCCGCCTGGGCATATAAGGCCTCCGTGACAGCGCGGATGCACTTGTACACCAAGGTCTGTGAGTTCCCAGACAGGTCCCCACTTGGCACCTGGAAAGATCCCGACGCATAAATGTTCGGGCCACTGTCACCTTGACTGCCACCGGGAGCAGGTGTCCTCTCCCATACACCCGTGGTGCCAGTAGTGCCATCATCTGGCAGATATGTCGCACCGTCTCTCTGCTCAGCCAGAGTCTGTGACGGCATGCCCGGTCCGGCAGGTCCTCGAATGACAGGCGGTGCCGGTACACACGAGGCCTCACGCGGAACCTCCGTGGCAACTCCTCCTCCTCGGCCTGTTGGACGGCTGAATCTCCATCCTGGGCAGCTGCCATCTATCCCTCTGTGACACGCTTCGCTGCTGCAGCTTCCTCCTCCTCCTCGAGCAGCACCCATTCGTACAGCCGCAGGGCATCCCCCAGGGCTGCGGCGGCCAGCAGGAAGGCCACCATTGCTGGTTGTCTTCCAATATCCATTGTCTGCAGTGGGTGAAATGTCGACATGTTAGCATGGTACATACACCCGTGCCCAACCAGGTCCACCGGGATACATGGTGGCCCAGGTTGGCTCTGTGGGACAAGCCCCCACATGTCCCATTCCCCCCCCCCCCATTCCCGTACCCCTGGCCCCATTGGTGTCCGGCACCATGCAGACCTGACACCAGGGGCTACTGTGAGTGTTGCCTCGGGTGGGCTGCCAGTGGGTTACAGCCAGGTGGGGGGGGTTGGTGCAGGGGGGTCACATGGCAGGGGCTGGCGTGCGGGGGTAGGGGGGTTGGGGCACCCATACGGCCGGTGTCAGATTGTAGAACCAGGGCCAAGGTAGCTGGTCAGTGGGTGTGCAGCAAAATGGCCGCCATAATGTTGGTCCGCGCCTGGACACCACCCCAGTCCCGTGAGGGTGTCACCCTGGTCACTCGACCTGTTCCACCAATCTGCCCCCCTCCCCCCAGCCGTGGCTGGGCCGCCCCCACCCCAGCCATCCAGGCCAGTGACCAGCCCGGCAGCCCGCAACCATTCCGTGTCTTACCTCCTGTCTCACTCCACCATGCCGGTTTCACAATTTTAAAAAGCACAAGTGAACCACGCCATCGGGATCTCGGCCTATTGGAGGCAGAGAATTTAGGAGGCTCTGGAGAATACCGTTCGAGCCCGCTAATGACATGCAAATGGTGTCTACAGTACATGCGTTCCAGAACGCATTGATCCTGCTATCGAGGTGACGGTGAATTGTGATTTGGCATCTGCCGCGATTTTGCCGTCGGAACCGAATCTCTGCCCAATCGCCTTTCCCGATTTTGGCGCAGCCAACAGAGAATCCCGCCACATACCTTTAGAATAATATGCTGCACCGCTTTCTCTGCTATTGAAGAAAGCTGAGATAGAGAAACCTGGGAATTATCATAGATTACCATAGAATTTACAGTACAGAAGGAGGCCATTCGTCCCATCGAGTCTGCACCGGCTCTTGGAAAGCGCACCCTGCCCAAGGTCAACACCCCCACCCTATCCCCATAACCCAGTAACCCCACCCAATACTAAGGGCAATTTTGGACACTAAGGGCAATTTATCATGGCCAATCCACCTAACCTGCACATCTTTGGACTGTGGGAGGAAACCGGAGCAGCCGGAGGAAACCCACGCACACACGGGGAGGATGTGCAGACTCCGCACAGACAGTGACCCAAGCTGGAATCGAACCTGGGACCCTGGAGCTGTGAAGCAATTGTGCTATCCACAAGGCTACCGTGCTGCCCCAATTATAAACCAATTAGCTGATCATTTGTTGTCGGAAAATTACTGCAATCTATAACTCATGTTTGAGGTACTGTATATCTTCACTTATTTACCAATTTTGCAGGCTTTATGCCATCAGTCGTCATATCTTCCCCCAACCACACTTTCCAAGATCCCAATCATACCAGCATTTTATTTTTTATCTTCTAAAAATCATGATTATTATCCTTCGCCCCTTTTACCATGTTCAATCCAATTTTATTCTCAGCCATTTGGAAGTCCATAATGCATTTGAGAGCATCCTTTGGTGTTTAATGCCTCCTAATATTTGTGCCATTTTCTTTCATGAACTTGAAGCATTTTTTAAATTTTCTGTAAGTTGCTTGATGGACTTGATCAACTTTGCACAGTTACGTTTGTCAGTACAAACTGGTACCTTGAAAAAACCTAATAGTTCATCCAGTATCCCTGCCATAAATAAAATTCCCCTGCCCTGGGTTAGGTTGGCACTGGGAAGCTGAGCCTTAGGGAGAGGGATGACAGGCCCAGGAGGAGATCAGAGGCCTGAGGTAATATTGCTGGTGTAGATCAGGTGAATGGAGAGACAAAGTTGTCCATAGAATTTATAGTGCAGAAGGAGGCCATTCGGCCCATCGAGTCTGCACCGGCTCTTGGAAAAAGCACCCTACCCAAGGTCAATACCTCCACCCTATCCCCATAACCCAATAACCCGACCCAACACTAAGGGCAATTTTGGACACTAAGGGCAATTTATCATGGCCAATCACAGGAAATTCCCTGGCAGGCACACAGTATCCAGTAGCAAAGCGAAAAGTTAGTCACCAGGAGATGTCATAGCTGCTTTGGGAGGAATTTATTTAATTCCAATGCTTCGCACATCCTGATTGTGTATGGGAGGCGCAATTGTTTTTTCCTGATTCTCAGTTTTGTATGTTTCTCTGCAAATTTCCCTGCGTGCTGCTATTGGCTGCTGTTCGTAAACCTTTTAACATTTTTGGATTCATTACTTATTGAAATAACACGGCACAGCAATTCTTTGAAAAGCATTTGGCCTAGTCTCTAAATGTGACCCACAAAGGAATGTCAGTCCCCAGTGCTTTCCCAGCCTCACCCACTACATTGTGGTTCTGGTTTGAGGCCATGACCCTTTGCTCCCTCCCCCATCCCTTTCCCTTGGAGAGATGGAAAGTTAATGGTCAAGTCCTTTCAGGCCATTATTCCTCACCTCTTTACAACTCCTACTAATTCTGTGGGCCCTTTCCTCCCCTCCAGGCTTCCTCCTGAATAGGCAAGGATCAAGTGAGAATTTAGGAAAACCAGAACTGCTCTTTCTCTCAACTACCAAGTTGATTTTTACGTTTAATCTTACCTCCTCTCTGTCCTTTCCTTCTTCCTTCCTCACCCCCCGGTCATTTTATGCCAAACAAAAAGTAATTCACAGCTTAATATAATCAATAACTCTATTAACACTATTAACACTTACCCTTGTTTTATATCTTCATCCAGCAAAATTAAGTAAATATGGGAGGCAGCACCAGTAAGCAAGAAGAAAGACCAAAGCGAAATAACAATGAGTTGAGGACTGCAGGCAAAGATGGGAAACAGAAGAAGCAGAAGAAATCTGGTGTTCGCAATTGCTGCTGCTGTTGCTTCAAAATATGCAAGAATATATGTTCCGAATGCGAAGACTGTGATTTAGGAGATCTTGATTTAGACGGCCTCGATTCTGGAGGCCTCGATTCAGGAGGCGTCAATTCAGGATGCATCAATTCAGGAGGCATAGATTCAGGAGGCCACGGTTTAGGAGGCCTCTATTCAGGAAGCCTTGATTTAGGAGGCCACTATTCAGGAGGCTTCGGTTCAGAAGGCATTAATTTAGGAGGTTTCGATTCAGGAGGCCTCGATTCAGTAGGCGTCAATTCAGGATGCATCAATTCAGGAGGCATCGATTCAGGAGGCCTCGGTTTAGAAGGCCTCTATTCAGGAAGCTTTGATTTAGGAGGCCACTATTCAGGGGCCCTCAATTCAGGAGGCCCCTATTCAGGAGGCTTCTGTTCAGAAGGCATTAATTTAGGAGGTCTCGATTCAGGAGGCTTCAATTTCGGAGACCCCTATTCAGCAGGCCTCTATCCAGGAGGCATCAATTTCGGAGACGCCTATTCAGGAGGCCTCTATCCAGGAGGCATCAATTTAGGAGATCCCTATTCAGGAGGCCTCTATCCAGGAGGCATCAATTTCGGAGACCCCTATTCAGGAGGCCTGTGTTCAGGGGGCATTGATTTAGGGTGCCTCAATTCAGGAGGTCTCGATTTAGGAGCCATCTGTTCAGGAGACCACCTTTCCGGAGGCATGGATTTAGGAGGCCTCATCTCAGGAGGCCTCGATTTAGGAGGCTTTGATTTGGGAGGCTTTGATTTAGGTGGGTTTTAGCTGGTTACTACTGGGGACTGAGGCCAATGAACATTGAGGGATTCCAACTGCTCTAAAACATAACAGTAGAATGCTGTATACCCATCCCAACTCACCAACAGCTGCATAAATTTAAACACAATACTGAGTGATACCCATTGCCGTTATGGAATTGTTCCCCATTGATTATAGCTTTAAAATTCATATGTAGTTTTTAGAATGTAACTACTCAGGAGTTCTATGGCTTTTCTCTGTTTCCTCTTGTAATACAATCTCTAATCCATTTATTTTAAGATAGAAGGTGTTAAATGATCAGAGACGGGTTTTATGAAGCGCATTAACATTTACAATTGTTTTAATCTTATGGGATACCTATCTTGTAATCTTATGGCATACTTATCTAACTCCCTGGATAGGAAACCCACAAGATCACATGGAACAGTTTTACATCCAGCTCAATGTTACCCTCCACTGACTGCAATGGGGAATGAAATTCAGCAAGTGTAAAACCAACATTGTGAGCAATCCTGTAACTTTCCCAAAAGGGCAAGTTAGGTTAAACTAGGCAATTATTCCACCTTCTCCACACCTAACATTCTCTTAAACTGGGGCTCACACTCTAGCTGTGGAACTATGATCTGTAATTATTTTAACAGAATCAAACCCATTATTTGATATCTGTTTTGACTTTGTATATTATTTATGTATTTGTTGCTGGTATTCATTCTGGAAACTGAATAATATTATTATTTTGTACTTTATTTTTCCTTTTCCACAGCAGAGTTTCTTTTTGGTCAAGTTGATTTGAACGTACTGAGTGTTGGTGTGGGGTAAATGTCTGCCCCCTGCTGCAACTTTTCCACGTCATGCAAACTGCAGTTAGTCAATATTACCCGGCTTTACCTGTAGGTTTGGATGGAGAATTGCCGGGTCCGTGGCCACGCATGCGCACAACGAATACCTGCAGTGGTCGCGCCATACAACATGGCGCCAGACGCACGCGGAACCGGCCTGCCAGACAGTGCCCCCCTGTAATCCTCCTCACCACCCCCGGACCTGCGACCCCTGACCGTGGCAGAGCAGGCGGCCCTGGACATGGTCGGCTGCCTGGAGAAAGGGGAGATCGCCGGGGTAAAAGTGAGCCGCGGGCAAGGAAGTGAGACCCTGCTGAATTGCAGTTCCCCGTGACACATGTATCACCCCCCCACCCAACACCATCCCACACCACCCTCACCCTCATCTCCACACCACCCTCACCCCCACCCTCACCTCCACACCACCCTCACCCCCACCCTCACCTCCACACCACCCTCACCCTCATGCTCATCCCCACACCACCCTCACCCTTACCACCACCCCACCCTTGCCCTCACCCTCACCCTCACCCCACACCACCCTCACCCCCACCCTCGGCCCCACACCACCCACAGAGCTGGGGACTACATGAGGGGCTGTCACCAATCATCCAATGCCTGCAGCTGCAGTTAGAGGAGTCTAACTGCCTGCAAGGGCAGGAGGCGGTACCAAACATGCGTGCCACCCAGGCCCACACCGCACGGATGGCCTCTGTGCTGGAGGCCTTGGCGGCGAATGTATCGGCCGTGGGTCAAGATGTCCAAGAGCTGGGGCACTACGTGGGGATGGTGGATGAGGCACAGGACAGGGCTGCCCAGTCACAGACAGCTATGTACCAGGGCCACCTGAACATTTCAGCTGCGCTTGGCCCAGTCACAACGGGTCATGGCTGCGGGCGTCGATGGCATTGCCGTGGTGCTAGATGATCAGAGCAGTCCAAGCACCCGAACCACATCTTCAGGACGCCTATGCGCCACTCGATCACGCCAGTGGTCGTGGCATGGGTATCATAGTAGGGGGTCTCCACGTCAGGCTGTGGCCTCCGGATAGGCGTCATCAGCCACCACCGCAGCGGATAACACCTGTCGCCCAGGAGCCAACCACTCAGCCGGTTTTGTGGGGTTTCTGTAAATTGTAAATTTGTGGGATAAAAATACTTTTTATAAAAACAAGTCCATGAGGTTGACAGCATTCTGGAATAGCGCCTCCAAGGAGTATCGAGTGCTGCGTAAAACAAGCATTTTATTGCTATTGCCTTTCACAACGACCTATCTGTGCGAAGTTAGATTTTCCATCCTCACAAAGATGAAGGTGGTACGAGGGAACCAGCTGAACTTTGCACCCATTGCCCACACCTCCTATGAACCTGGTTGGAGTAAGATCATGAGGACCAAGCAGGCTCACCTTTCATATTAGAGGTAAGTGAAAATGGTATGTTGCAAAGGTCAGCCGGCATAGTTGCGAAGGTCACCCACCATGGTTCCCGATGGTCAGCCTGCGTGGGTCCCTATGGTCAGTCAGCATGGGTCCCTATGGTCAGTCAGCATGGGTCCCGATGGTCAGTCAGCATGGGTCCTGATGTCCGTCACCATGGTTCCCGATGGTCAGCCTGCATGGGTCCCTATGGTCAGTTGGCATGGGTCCCGATGATCAGTCGGCATGGGTCCTGATGGTCCGTCACCAAGGGTCCCGATGGTCAGCCTGCATGGGTCCCTATGGTCAGTCGGCATGGGTCCCGATGGTCAGCCAGCATGGGTCCTGATGGTCCGTCACCATGGGTCCCAATGGTCAGCTGTCATGGGTCTTGATGGTCAGCCACAATGGGTCCTGATGGTCAGCCACCATGAGTCCTGATGGTCAGCCACCATGGGTCCTGATGGTCAGCCACCAAGGGTCTCGATGGTCAGCCACCATGGGTCTCGATGGTCAGCCATCATGGGTCTCGATGGTCAGCCACCATGAATCCTGATGGTCAGCCACCATGGGTCTCGATGGTCAGCCACCATTGGTCTCGACGGTCAGCCACCATTCATCCTGATGGTCAGCCACCATGGGTCCCGATTGTCAGCCTGCATGGGTCCCTATGGTCAGTCGGCATGGATCCTGATGGTCAGCCACCATGGGTCTCGACGGTCAGCCACCTTGGATCCTGATGGTCAGCCACCATGGGTCTCGATGGTCAGCCACCATGGATCCTGATGGTCAGCCGGCATGGGTCTTGATGGTCAGCCACAATGGGTCCTGATGGTCAGCCACCATGGGTCTCGATGGTCAGTCGGCATGGGTCCCGATGGTCAGCCAGCATGGGTCCTGATGGTCCGTCACCATGGGTCCCGATGGTCAGCTGTCATGGGTCTTGATGGTCAGCCACAATGGGTCCTGATGGTCAGCCACCATGGGTCTCGATGGTCAGCCACCATGGGTCTCGATGGTCAGCCACCATGGGTCCTGATGATCAGCCACGATAGATCCTGATGGTCAGCCACCATGGGTCTTGACCGTGACCCACCATGGATCCTGATGGTCAGCCACCATGGATCCTGATGATCAGCCACCATGGGTCTCGACGGTCAGCCACCATGGATCCTGATGGTCAGCCACGTGGGTCTCGATGATCAGCCACCATGGGTCCTGATGGTCAGCCACCATGGGTCCCGATGTTCAGCTGTCATGGGTCTCTATGGTCAGCCACCATGGATCCTGATGGTCAGCCACATGGGTCTCGATGATCAGCCACCATGGATCCTGATGGTCAGCCACCATGGGTCTCGATGGTCAGTCGGCATGGGTCCCGATGGTCAGCCAGCATGGGTCCTGATGGTCCGTCACCATGGGTCCCGATGGTCAGCTGTCATGGGTCTTGATGGTCAGCCACAATGGGTCCTGATGGTCAGCCACCATGGGTCTCGATGGTCAGCCACCATGGGTCTCGATGGTCAGCCACCATGGGTCTCGACGGTCAGCCACCATGGGTCCTGATGATCAGCCACGATAGATCCTAATGGTCAGCCACCATGGGTCTTGACCGTGACCCACCATGGATCCTGATGATCACCCACCATGGGTCTCGATGGTCAGCTGTCATGGGTCTCTATGGTCAGCCACCATGGATCCTGATGGTCAGCCACATGGGTCTCGATGATCAGCCACCATGGATCCTGATGGTCAGCCACCATGGGTCTCGATGGTCAGTCGGCATGGGTCCCGATGGTCAGCCAGCATGGGTCCTGATGGTCCGTCACCATGGGTCCCGATGGTCAGCTGTCATGGGTCTTGATGGTCAGCCACAATGGGTCCTGATGGTCAGCCACCATGGGTCTCGATGGTCAGCCACCATGGGTCTCGATGGTCAGCCACCATGGGTCTCGACGGTCAGCCACCATGGGTCCTGATGATCAGCCACGATAGATCCTAATGGTCAGCCACCATGGGTCTTGACCGTGACCCACCATGGATCCTGATGATCACCCACCATGGGTCTCGATGGTCAGCTGTCATGGGTCTCGATGGTCAGCCACCATGGATCCTGATGGTCAGCCACCATGGGTCTCGACGGTCAGCCACCATGGATCCTGATGGTCAGCCACATGGGTCTCGATGATCAACCACCATGGATCCTGATGGTCAGCCACCATGGGTCCCGATGGTCAGCTGTCATGTGTCTCGATGGTCAGCCACCATGGATCCTGATGGTCAGCCACCATGGGTCTCGATGGTCAGCCACCATGGATCCTGATGGTAGCCACCATGGGCCTGAATGGTCAGCCACCCTGGATCCTGATGGTCAGCCACCATGGGTCCCGATGGTCAGCCACCATGGGTCTCGATGGTCAGCCACCATGGATCCTGATGGTAGCCACCATGGGCCTGAATGGTCAGCCACCCTGGATCCTGATGGTCAGCCACCATGGATCCTGATGGTCAGCCACCATGGGTCCCGATGGTCAGCCGCATGGGTCCTGATTATCAGCCACTATGGGTCCCAATGATCAGCCACCATGGGTCTCAATGGTCAGCCACTATGGGTCTCAATGGTCAGCCACCATGGATCCTGATGGTCAGCCACCATGGGTCTCCATGGTCAGCCACCAATAGTCTTGACGGTCAGCCACCATGGGTCTCAATGGTCAGCCACCAGGGATCCTGATGGTCAGCCACCATGGGTCTCAATGGTCAGCCACCATGGGTCTCAATGGTCAGCCACCATGGATCCTGATGGTCAGCCACCATGGGTCTCCATGGTCAGCCACCATGGGTCTCAATGGTCAGCCACCATGGGTCTCAATGGTCAGCCACCATGGGTCTCAATGGTCAGCCACCATGGGTCTTGACGGTCAGCCACCATGGGTCTCAATGGTCAGCCACCATGGATCCTGATGGTCAGCCACCATGGGTCTCAATGGTCAGCCACCATGGGTCTCAATGGTCAGCCACCATGGGTCTCAATGGTCAGCCACCATGGGTCTCAATGGTCAGCCACCATGGGTCCTGATGGTCAGCCACCATGGTTCCTGATGGTCAGCCACCATGGGTCCTGATGGTCAGCCACCATGGATTCTGATGGTCAGCCACCATGGATCCTGATGGTCAGCCACTATTGATCCTGATGGTCAGCCACCATGGGTCTCGATGGTCAGCCACCATGGGTCCTGATGGTCAGCCACCATGGATCCTGATGGTCAGCCACCATGGATCCTGATAGTCAGCCACCATGGATCCTGATGGTCAGCCACCATGGGTCTCGATGGTCAGCCACCATGGATCCTGATGGTAGCCACCATGGGCCTGAATGGTCAGCCACCCTGGATCCTGATGGTCAGCCACCATGGGTCCCGATGGTCAGCCACCATGGGTCTCGATGGTCAGCCACCATGGATCCTGATGGCAGCCACCATGGGCCTGAATGGTCAGCCACCCTGGATCCTGATGGTCAGCCACCATGGATCCTGATGGTCAGCCACCATGGGTCCCGATGGTCAGCCGCATGGGTCCTGATTATCAGCCACTATGGGTCCCAATGATCAGCCACCATGGGTCTCAATGGTCAGCCACTATGGGTCTCAATGGTCAGCCACCATGGATCCTGATGGTCAGCCACCATGGGTCTCCATGGTCAGCCACCAATAGTCTTGACGGTCAGCCACCATGGGTCTCAATGGTCAGCCACCATGGATCCTGATGGTCAGCCACCATGGGTCTCAATGGTCAGCCACCATGGGTCTCAATGGTCAGCCACCATGGGTCTCAATGGTCAGCCACCATGGATCCTGATGGTCAGCCACCATGGGTCTCCATGGTCAGCCACCATGGGTCTCAATGGTCAGCCACCATGGGTCTCAATGGTCAGCCACCATGGGTCTCAATGGTCAGCCACCATGGGTCTTGACGGTCAGCCACCATGGGTCTCAATGGTCAGCCACCATGGATCCTGATGGTCAGCCACCATGGGTCTCAATGGTCAGCCACCATGGGTCTCAATGGTCAGCCACCATGGGCCTCAATGGTCAGCCACCATGGGTCTCAATGGTCAGCCACCATGGGTCCTGATGGTCAGCCACCATGGATCCTGATGGTCAGCCACCATGGGTCCTGATGGTCAGCCACCATGGATTCTGATGGTCAGCCACCATGGATCCTGATGGTCAGCCACTATTGATCCTGATGGTCAGCCACCATGGGTCTCGATGGTCAGCCACCATGGGTCCTGATGGTCAGCCACCATGGATCCTGATGGTCAGCCACCATGGGTCCTGATGGTCAGCCACCATGGATCCTGATGGTCAGCCACCATGGGCCTGGATGGTCAGCCACCATGGATCCTGATGGTCAGCCACCATGGGTGTCGATGGTCAGCCACCATGGATCCTGATGGTTAGTCGGCATGGGTCTCGATGGTCAGCCACCATGGGCCTGGATGGTCAGCCACTATTGATCCTGATGGTCAGCCACCATGGGTCTCGACGGGCAGCCACCATGGATTCTGATGGTCAGCCACCATGTATCCTGATGGTCAGCCCCCATGGGCCTGGATGGTCAGCCACCATGGGTCCTGATGGTCAGCCACTATTGATCCTGATGGTCAGCCATCGTGGGTCTCGATGGTCAGCCACCATGGGTCCTGATGGTCAGCCACTATTGATCCTGATGGTCAGCCATCGTGGGTCTCGATGGTCAGCCACCATGGGTCTCGATGGTCAGCCACCATGGGTCTCGACGGTCGGCCACCATGGATCCTGATGGTCAGCCACCATGGGTCTCGACGGTCGGCCACCTTGGATCCTGATGGTCAGCCACCATGGGTCTTGATGGTCAGCCACCATGGGTCTCGATGATCAGCCACCATGGGTCTTGATGGTCAGCCACCATGGGTCCTGATGGTCAGCCCCCATGGGTCTCGATGGTCAGCCACCATGGATCCTGATGGTCAGCCACCATGGATCCTGATGGTCAGCCACCATGGGTCTCGATGGTCAGCCACCATGGATCCTGATGGTCAGCCACCATGGAACCTGATGGTAGCCACCATGGGTCTCGATGGTCAGCCACTGTGGGTCCCGATGGTCAGCCACCGTGGGTCCTGATGGTAGCCACCATGGGCCTGGATGGTCAGCCACCATGGGTCTCGATGGTCAGCCACTATGGATCCTGATGGTAGCCACCATGGGCCTGGATGGTCAGCCACTATGGGTCCTGATGGTCAGCCACTATGGGTCTCGATGGTCAGCCACCATGGATCCTGATGGTCAGCCACCATGGATCCTGATGGTAGCCACCATGGGTCTCGATGGTCAGCCACAATGGATCCTGATGGTCAGCCACCATGGGTCTCGATGGTCAGCCACCATGGGTCTCGATGGTCAGCCACCGTGGGTCCTGATGGTAGCCACCATGGGCCTGGATGGTCAGCCACCATGGGTCTCGATGGTCAGCCACCATGGATCCTGATGGTAGCCACCATGGGCCTGGATGGTCAGCCACCATGGGCCTGGATGGTCAGCCACCATGGGTCTCGATGGTCAGCCACTATGGATCCTGATGGTAGCCACCATGGGTCTCGATGGTCAGCCACTATGGGTCCTGATGGTCAGCCACCATGGATCCTGATGGTTAGCCACCATGGGTCTCGATGGTCAGCCACCATGGATCCTGATGGTCAGCCACCATGGATCCTGATGGTCAGCCACCATGGGTCTCAATGGTCAGCCACCATGGGTCTCGATGGTCAGCCACCATGGACCTCGATGGTCAACCACCATGGGTCTCGATGTCCAGCCACCATGGGTCCTGATGGTCAGCGACCATGGGTCCTGATGGTCAGCGACCATGGGTCCTGATGGTCAGCGACCATGGGCCCTGATGGTCAGCGACCATGGGTCCTGATGGTCAGCGACCATGGGTCCTGATGGTCAGCGACCATGGGTCCCGAAGGCCGGCCAGTTGGTGAAATTGGTCCCGGAGAAAAGTTTGAAAATCACTGCCTTACATCCTCTACGTCAACTCACCCTGTATCTCCCATGGGCAGATTTCAGGAGTCAACGCTGAGATAAAATTAAATAAAGATCTAAATATCCATCTCAGATTCACTATACAAAAATACACTCTTGTGAATGAAAGCCATTCAATTTGTTTAAAACCCCTCAAGTACTTAACCTTTCATAAAACAAACATTTGTATTCATAACTGCACAACAGCCTTTAATAATCTTTCAGCTGCAAATCAAACTGCAAACTTCCAGCCACCCCACCCCCCTGCCCCCACACCCCCCTTCCCCACAACCACCACCACCTCCTCCCCCACCCCACACCTAAATAACTTGACCAAATAGTTCTACAGACCCCATTTGCCCTTCATGAGCATTTATGTCTGGTCTAAAAATTCAGAACTATGAGTTAATTCATCAGAGGCAGGCCATTTAAGACTGCGATGAGGAAAAATTCTTTCACTCAGAGGGTGATGCATCTTTGGAATTCTCTACCCCAAAGGTCAATCATTGAGCATGTTTAAGACTAAAAATGATAGATTTCTGGATATTAATAGCATCAAGGGATATGGAGATAATGGGGAAAATTGTGTTAGAGGGATCACAGTGGAAGTCAGTAGCTTTAGGGGTGTCTGGAGAATCTGACTGCACTGCTACATATGTGTCCATGGCATTCTCCGTTTCCCACATCGCTTCAGAATCAGCAAATGGATATGTGTGAGAATGTGACTGCTAGTGAGTAGGATCTCACCATAGAGTCATATAGTCATACAGTATAGAAGATGTCCTTCGGCCCGTCAAGTCTGCACCAACGAAACTAAATCCACACTAATCCCACTTTCCAGCATTTGGCCCACAACCTTGAATGTTATGGCATTCCAAGTGTCCATCCACATACGTTTCAAAGGTTGTGAGGTTTCCCGCCTTTACTACCCTCCCAGGCAACGACTGCCAGACTTTCACCACCATCTGGATGAAAACATTTTTCCTCAAATCCCCTCTAAATCTCAGAATCATAGAGGTTTACAGCATGGAAACAGACCCTTCGGCCCAACTCGTCCATGCCGCCCAGTTTTTACCACTAAACTAGTCCCAATTGCTAACATTTGGCCTATATCCCTCTATGGGCGGTACGAGGCATACTAACCATGCCTCCTACATTCTCACCCAAATCATTAATATAAGCAACAAATAACAGTGAACCCAGTACTGATCCCTGAGGCACACCACTGGTCACAGGCCTTCAGTTTGAAAAACAACCTTCTACAAACACCCATGTCTTCTGTCAACAAGCCAATTTTGTATTCAATTGGCTACCTCACCCTGGATCCCGTGAGATTTAACCTTATGCAACAACCTACCATGTGGTAACTTGCCAAAGGCCTGGCTAAAGTCCATGTAGACAATGTCGACTGCACTGCCCTCATCTATCTTCTTGGTTACCCCTTCAAAAAACTCAATCAAGTTCGTGAGACATGATTTTTCACTCACAAAGCCATGCTGACTGTCCCTAATCAGTCCTTGCCTCTCTAAATGCCTGTAGATCCTGTCTCTCAGAATACCTCTGACAACTTACCCACCACAGACGTTAGGCTCACCGGTCTGTAGTTCCCAGGCTTTTCCCTGCGACCCTTCTTAAACAAAGGCACAACATTTGCTACCCTCCGACCTTCAGGCACCTCACTTGTGGCTGTCGACGATTCAAATATCTCTGCTAGTGGACCTGCAATTTCCTCCCTAGCCACCCATAACATCCTAGGGTACATTTCTTCAGGTCCCGGGGATTTATCTATCTTGATACGCCTTAAGACTTCCAGCACCTCCATCTCTGTAATATGTACACACTTCAAGACATTACTATTTATTTCCTCAAGTTCCCTAACATCCATGCCTTTCTCAACAGTAAATACCGATGAGAAATATCCTTTTAGGACCTCACCCATCTCTTGTGGATCTGCACATAAATGACCTTGTAGATCCTTAAGAGACTCTACTCTCTCCCTAGTTACTCTTTTGATCTTTATGAATTTGTAAAAGCTCTTTGGATTTTCCTTTGCCTTAGCTTCGAAAGCAATCTCACGTCCCCTTTTTGCCCTACTGATTTCTCTCTTAACTCTCCCCCGACAACCTCTATACTCTTCAAGGGATCCACTTGATCCCAGCTGCCAATGCATGTCATACGCCTCCTTCGTCTTTTTGACCAGGGCCTCAATATCCTGAGTCATCCAGGGTTCCCTACTTCTACCAGCCTTGCCGTTCGCTCTAAAAAGAATGTGCTCACCCTGAACCCTGGTTAAAACATTTTTTAAAGTCTCCCACTTACCAGCCATCCCTTTGCCTACCAACAGACTCCCCCAATCAACTTTTGAAAGTTCCTGTCTAATACCATCAAAATTGGTCTTGCCCTAATTTAGAATTTTGGGCCAGACCTATCATTCTCCATCTTAAAACTAATGAATGGTCACTTGTCCCAAAGTGATCCCTCACTAACACTTCTGTCATCTGCTCTTCCTTATTCCCCAAGAGGTCAAGTTTTGTCCCCTCTCTAATCAGGCCATCCACATATTGAATGAAGAACTCTTCCTGAATACACTCAAAGTTTCTCTCCATTCAAACCCCTAGTGCTATGGCTGTCCCAGTCAATGTTGGGAAAGTTAAAGTCCCCTACTATTACCATCCTATTTTTCCTGCACCTATCTGTGTTCTTACATATTTGCGTCTCAATTTCACGTTGACTATCTGGGGGCCTATAGTACAGTCCGATCAAAGTGATCTAACCCTTCTTAATTTTCAATTCTACCCATATAGACTCAGTGACGAACCCTTGGATATATCCCCTCTCAGTACTGCTGTGATATTCTCCCGAATCAAAAATACAACTCCCCCTCCTCTCTTACCTCCTGGTCTATCCTTCCTATAGCATCTGTACCCTGGAACATTGAGCTGCCAGTCCTGCCCCTCCCTTAGATATGTTTCAGTTATGGCTATAATATTCCATTCCCATGTACACATCCATGCCCTGAGTTCATCTGCCTTGCCCGTCAGGCCTCTTGCATTGAAATAAAAGCAGTTTAATCTAGACTTCCCTTGCTCTCTGCACGGCTTTCTCAGACCATCTATCCGGTCATGTTTTGTACACTCTCCCTGTGTTTTATTTCTCTGAGCCTGACTGGATCCATTGACTGAGTTCTCCACAGTCTCTGTACTCTGTACTGTGGCCCTTTTTGATCTTTGGCTTTGGTTTCCCTGCCTTTCATTTTTCCCCTTCCTGCCTTTTGTTTCTGTCCCCACTTTACTTCCCTCCGACATCCTGCATTTGTTCCCATCCCCTGCCATATTAGTTTGAACCCTCCCCAACAGCACTAACAAACACTCCCCCTTGGACATTGGTTCCTGTCCTGCCCAGGTGTAGACCGTCCGGTTTGTGCTGGTCCCACCTCCTCCAGAACTGGTTCCAATATCCCAGGAATTTGAATCCCTCCCTCTTGTACCATCTCTCAAGCCACGTATTCACCTTATCTATCCTGGCATTCCTATTCTGACTAGCACATGGCATTGGTAGCAATCCTAAGATTACTACCTTTGAAATCCTACTTTTTATTTTAACTCCTAACTCCCTAAATTCAGCTTGTAGGACCTCATCACATTTTGTACCTTTATCGTTGGTGCCTTTATGCACCACAACAGCTGGCTGTTCACCCTCCCCCTCCAGAATGTGCTGCAGCTGCTCAGAGGCATCTTTGACTCTTGCACCAGGAAGGCAACATACCATCCTGGAGTCTGGTTTGCGTCTGCAGAAACGCCTGTCTATTCCCCTTACCATTGAGTCCTCTATCACTATAGCTCTGTCACTCTTTTTCCTACCCTTCTGCGCAGCAGAGTCAGCCATAGTGCCATGAATCTGGCAGCTGCCACGTTCCCCTGGTGAGCCATCTCCCCCAACAGTATCTAAAACGGTATATCTGTTTTGGAGGGAGATAACCGCAGGGGATCCCTACACTGCCTTCCTACTCTTCCACTGTCTGGCGGTCACCTATTTCCTATCTCCCTCAGTAATTTCTAACTGTGATGTGACCAACTCACTGAATGTGCTATCCATGACTTCCTCAGCATCATGGGTGCACCAAAGTGAATCCATCCGCAACTCCAGAGCCATAAAGCATCTGTTACGGAAATAATGATTAGGCAGAGACTTGGAGCTTTGTTTTAGGATTTTATTAACACAATATTGTGGAGAGGCTGCAGTTACACAGCAGAAACCATTATCTTTATAGATTGAAATAAACAACTTAAGAAGTAAACAGCATCTGGTTGGCTGTGTTTATGTTAAACAAACCTTGAGAATGCTCTTGGTTCATTATCTGGTACGTATTTCTTGCCCTTGCTAAAACAACTCTAAAACAACTCATCATCATAATAAGGCCAAGTCCAAAATATTGTTTCAAAGCAGTACTTTGTTTACATTACCCAACCTTCTAAGTTTTGTTCAAAAGTAGTGTCAAAATATAGTCAAGCATTCCCATCATAGTTTAGCAAGTTCCTTTTTTTTAATAGCAACTAATATTAATGTATTCTCTCAGCGGGCAACTAATCCTCACATTAAGTTCCCTTCCACAAGAGACTTCCAGTGACGGCGAGTGGGAGGCAGCTGCGTGTTGGATGGCACCCGTTCGGGAACGGCATTGTCGGGGGTTAACGCCCGGTCCTAGGGCCAGCAAAGGCAGTAAAAGTCGGGAGACAGCACAGAAAAGGGCAATGTCGAAGACCAGCAAAAGAACGGCCGTGAAAAAAGCAGCTGAAAGTCCGTCGGGGAGTGGAAAGGTCACCGCGGGGTCAGTAATTAAAATGGAGGCTGGAGCATCAGGGGAGGCCGCATTGCTTACGGCTGAAGAAATAACTAAGGTGATGGCCATGGAATTCGAAAGGCAGTTTACAAAACATATGGAGGCAATGAGGAAGGAGATGGGGGCGGTTTTGAAAGTGCTGGTGGAGAAGGCGATTACCCCGGTGAGGACGGCGGTGGCGAGCGCAGTGGTGGAGGTGCGGGAGCAAGGCGAGGCGTTGAAGGAAGTGGAAGAGACATTACTGCAGCACAGTGGTCAACTTACCTCGATGGGGAAGGAGATGCGGAAGGTGATAGAGATCAACAAGGATCTGCAAGGCAAAATGGAAGACCTGGAAAACAGATCCAGGCGACAGAATTTGAGGATTGTGGGGCTGCCCGAGGGAGTGGAAGGACCGAGGCCGACTGAGTATTTTGCCACAATGTTGACAAAACTATTGGGGGAGGGGGAGGATCCCTCCCGATATGAGCTGGATTGGGCACATTGGTCGTGGAGGCCTGTACCAAAGGTTAGTGAGCCACCAAGAGTAGTGACTCTATGCTTCCGTAGGTGCAGTGTAAAGGAGAAGGTCCTGTTTTGGGCTAAGAAGAAGCGGGTGGTGCAGTGGGCTGGAGCTGGTATACGCGTATACCAGGACTTTACGGTGGAGCTGGCGAGAAGGCGGGCTGCCTTCAACCGGGTGAAAAGGGCACTGTACGTTAGCAGGGTGCAGTGGGGCATTGTATATCCAGCGAAGCTGAGGGTGACCTACAAGTTCAAGGACTTTTATTTTGGGACGGCGGTAGCAGCGGAGGAGTTTGCGAAGGCAGAAGGACTGTGGCAGAATTCAGAAATAGTCATGTACCGATGTAGCCTCATGACTGTATTTTTTCTTTTTTGTTTCACTGCGTACTGGTGTATGGGCTATGGGAGCCAACGTTGTATATATTTAGACAAGGGAAGAAATGGGACTTTCAGTCAGAATGAGGGTTCTTTGGGGTGTGGGTGTGTATGCGGGGTTTGTGTGCTAAAGGGAACTTCTGGGGTTTTCCTGGGGCCGGACAAGGGGGAAAGAGACCCGGGCGGGGGCCTCCACGCTGGCCGGTTTAAGCCGGCAAGTGAACGGGGGGGAGGGACTGCGGCCATCGGAGCCTGGCAGAACAGGGTCCGAGGGATCTAGCTGGGGTGGAAAGTTGGGGGAAGGAACCGAGGTTGGGGGGAGGAGTTTTACAAGAGGAAGTGGAGGGGAGGGGTTTGGGAGGGGGGGGTTACAACTCTTGGGTGTCATTTATGGTACTCTTTTGGAGGTTGGATGGCATTGAGTGTAATCGTGGGGGAGGCGGGTGGGGGGTGGGGCGGGGGGATGACGGTGGGGGGGGGGGACTCTATAGGTTAATGGTGGCCATGGGCGATTCCGGACTCCTTTCTCGTTTTTGCCTTTGGTTTCTTTTCCACCGTGGGAGGGTTTGTTTTATTTGATGCATATATGGACAGTTGGGTGGCGTGGTGGGAGGATGGGATCGTTGTTGATGTTAATGGTATTGACTTTGTATTTGTTACCGTTGGCTGCCTGTTGGTGGGGTGTCAATTTTGAAGGAAAATGTGAAAATGGAGAATAAAAACATTTTTTTTGTAAATGTTCCCTTCCATAATTACCTCCTTTTGATCAACACCTTTTAGTACGTTATCGTTTCCTCCATAGAGAAGGGTGGGTTATAATGTAAGGGGAACGGACGTATAACAGTTCCCTGCGTGTTATGAGGCTAGTACCAAGGACGCAATGCGGCCACAGTTGTTCCCATGTTCGTACAATCTCTGCGCAACATTTAAACAGCAACCATACGACAATTAAGATTATAATGGCGATTATAATCCAGAACACAATCTTCTGTCCTAACGATCCTAACCACCCAAAGCCAAAGTCCCATCCCTCATCTAATAATAATAATAATAATAATCACTTATTGTTACTGATGCACGATCAATTGCACAAAGACTAAAGTTGGGTACAACTGTGGCTTTATTACAGTCAGATGTGTGGCCTCCTGCTGCAGCTGGCGAAATGGCAGGGCACTGGAGGTCATACATATTTATACCGTTCCCCGTGGGCGGAGCCAGCCGGCAGGAGCTACCGGCGAACCTGTAGTGCAGGTCCTACCTTACATCTCCTATTACAGTGGTTCACCACATTCACCCCCTGTTAAAAATGAGCAGGGGTGACGTGAAACTATAAACAATTAATGCAATTATGTACAGTGGTCGGGAAAGAAAAGTCCATGTTGATGGTCCAGAGTCCGTCAAAGGTTCAGCCGGTCCGGTGCTTTGGTGCTTCGTTGGGAGCGGCGTAACGGTGGGGGCGAAGTCGGTGCTGGCGGTGGTGGAGGTGCTGATGCTGGCCAGTCATCGGGGAACTCCAGGAGCGTGCCAAAGTCCTCTTCGTCCTCATGTGCGGAAAAGGGGAGGGGGGGGTGGTCTGGTGGGGTCAATATTGGCGACGCGATGGGAGGTGGGTGGGGGTTGCATTGGTGGGGGGGGGGGGGGGAGTGTTGGGGTGGAACCTGGCATTGCCAGGTCCCTGATTGAGACAGTACTTGGCGGCCGTCGGGGAACTCAACATAGGCATATTGAGGGTTGGCGTGGAGCAGGTGAACCCTGTCCACCAAGGGGTCCGCCTTGTGGAGTCGGACGTGCCTACGGAGAAGGACCGGTCCAGGAGCTGCGAGCCAAGTCGGGAGCGACACCCCGGATGTGGACTTCCTGGGGAAGGTAAAAACACGTTCATGGGGTGTGTTATTAGTGGCGGTGCATAATAGTGACCGGATGGAGTGCAGAGCGGCAGGGAGGATCTCCTGCCAGCGAGAGGCTGGGAGGTTCCTGGACCGTAGGGCCAGCTGGATGGCCCTCAAACCGTCCCATTCTCCCGCTCTACTTGCACGTTTCCCCGGGGGTTGTAGCTGGTCGTCCTGCTGGAGGCGATATCCCTGCTGAGCAGGAACTGACGCAGCTCATCGCTCATGAATGAGGCTCCCCTGTCACTGTGGATGTAGGCAGGGAAACCGAACAGAGCGAAGATGGTGCTGAGGGCCTTGATGACGGTGGCGGACATCATATCGGGACATGGGATGGCGAAGGGAAATCTGGAGTACTCATTGACCACACTGAAAATGTACGTGTTAAGATCGGGGAAGGGGCCCTTTGAAATCCACGCTGAGGCGTTCAAAGGGGCGGGAAGCCTTCACCAGGCGCGCACGGTCCGGCCGGTAGAAGTGCGGCTTGCACTCCGCACAGACCTGGCAGTCCCTGGTGACTGTCCTTACTTCCTCGACGGAGTAGGACAGATTGCGAGCTTTGACCAGATGGTACAATCGGGTGACCCCCGGGTGACAAAGGCTTTCGTGAAGGGCCCGGAGTTGGTCCACCTGTGCGCTGGCACCTGTACCTCGTGAGAGGGCGTCTGGGGGCTCGTTGAGTTTACCGGGGCGATACAAGATCTCGTAATTATAGGTGGAGAGCTCGATTCTCCACTGCAAAATTTTATCATTTTTGATCTTGCCCCGCTGTGTGTTATTGAACATGAAGGCTACCGACCGTTGGTCCGTAAGGAGAGTGAATCTCTTACCGGCCAGGTAATGCTTCCAATGCCGCACCGCTTCAACGATAGCTTGGGCCTCCTTCTCGACGGATGAGTGTCGAATTTCAGAGGCATGGAGGGTGCGGGAAAAGAATGCCACGGGCCTGCCTGCCTGGTTTAGAGTGGCAGCTAGGGCGATGTCTGAAGCGTTGCTTTCTACTTGGAAAGGCAGTGACTCGTCCATTGCGTGCATCCCGGCCTTGGCAATGTCTGCTCTGATGCGGGTGAACGCATGTTGTGCCTCGGCCGCAAGGGGGAATTGGGTGGACTGAATGAGTGGGCGGGCCTTGTCCGCATAGTTTGGGACCCACAGAGCATAGTAGGAAAAGAACCCCAGTCAGCATTTGAGGGCCTTGGGGCAGTGGGGGAGGGGAAGTTCCATGAGGGGGCGCATGCGCTCGGGGTCGGGCCCGAGAAGTCCATTTTGGACTATATAGCCGAGAATGGCTAACCGGGCTGTGCTGAACATACACACACTTCTCTTTGTTATAGGTCAGGTTGAGAAGAGTGGCAGTGCGGAGGAATTTATCGAGGTTGGCATCGTGGTCCTGCTGGTCATGGCCGCAGATGGTGACATTATCTAAGTACGGAAAGGTGTCCCGCAACCGTATGGGTTGACCATTCGGTCCATCTCTCTTTGGAAGACCGAGACCCCATCTGTGATACCGAAAGGGACCCTAAGGAAGTGGTAGAGGTGACCGTCCGCCTCAAAGGCCGTGTATGGCCGGATGGGGAGCTGGTGGTAGGTGGATTTCAGGTCAATTGTTGAGAAGACCCGGTACTGCGCAATCTGATTGACCATATCAGGTATGCGTGGGAGGGGGTACGCGTCGAGCTGCGTGTACCGATTGATGGTCTGGCTGTAGTCCACAACCATCCTGTGTTTCTCCCCAGTTTTAACCACTACCACTTGGGCTCTCCAGGGGCTGTTGCTGGCCTCAATAATACCCTCCTTAAGCAGCCGCTGACTTCGGACCTGATGAAGGTCTTGTCCTGGGTGCTGTATCGTCTGCTAGTGGCAACGGGCTTGCAATCCACAGTTAGATTGACAAAAAGGGAGGGCGGATCGACCTTGAGGGTCACGAGGCCGCAAACGGTAAGGGGGGGTAAGGGCCCGCCGAATTTGAGGGTGAGGCTCTGGAGGTTGCACTGGAAGTCCAGGCCCAACAGGAGTGCAGCGCAGATATTAGGAAGGACATAGAGGCGGAAATTACTAAATTCTACGCCCTGGACCGTGAGGGTGACTGTACAAAAGCCTCGGATCGGGACGGAGTGGGATCCAGAGGCTAGGGAGATCCTTTGATTGGCAGGGTGGACCGCGAGGGAGCAGCGCCTTACCGGATCTGGGTGAACGAAGCTTTCGGTGCTCCCGGAGTCCAGCAGTCGCGTGGCCGTTGATTTTAGCCGTCGTCGACGCGGTGGCTAGGTTGTGCGGGCGAGATTGGTCCAGCGTCATCAAAGCGAGCTGTAGATTGCCATCGGATACTTCGGGTGGCGAGCGTGTGCGGTTCCGATGTCGGGATGTCCGGAGACCCTGTGGGGGACAAGGTGGCAGCGCCCATGGTGCGCACATTGTGGTGTCGGGACAAGATGGCGGCACCCATGGTGCGCACATTGCGGGGTCGGGTCAAGATGGCGGCGCCCATGGTGCGCACATTGCGGGGTCGGGTCAAGATGGCGGCGCCCATTGGTCGCACATGGACCCGGGAGGAGAAGATGGCAGCTCCCATTGTGCGTCTGGCGTGGGGGAGGGGGCGAAAGCGGGCGCGATCGCAGCGACTGCGCGGGCCTGGCACACAGCCGCGAAGTGGCACTTTTTACTGCAGGCTTTACAAACGGCAGTGCGGGCCGGGCAGTGTTGGCGGGGGTGCTTCTGCTGACCACAGAAGTAGCAGCGGGGACCCCCGGGGTGCGCGGATCGGCATGCGGTGCAGGCGTATTGCAAAGACAGGGCCCTGGCTGAGGAGTCATCGGCGGGGTCCAGGAGGGGTAGGAAGGGGTAGAAGGGTGGGCAGCGTGGCGGGAGAGGTACGATTGTACGTTACGGGACGCGACCGTCATGGAGAGCACCAAGGTTTTTGTCTCCGCCAGTTCGAGTGTGGCCCCTTCCAGCAATCGTTCTCAGATGCGGTCCGACGTAATCCCCATCACGAAGGCATCGCGCATGAGGAGATTTGAGTGCTCGGCGGCCGTGACGGCCTGACAGTCACAGTCCCGGACGAGTGGGATGAGGGCCCGCCAGAAGTCTTCGATGGACTCACCATGTAGTTGCGAGCGGGTGGCAAGTACATGCCTGGCGAAGAGAGTGTTCGCCTTCTGCGCGTAGTGTTCTTTGAGGAGTTCCATTGCTTTTGTGTAATTCGTGGCGTCTTGGATCAACGGGAACACGCTGGAGCTCAGTTTGGAGTCCAGGACGTTTATCTCCTGAGCCTCCGTTGGCGCAGGGTCCGCCGTGTTGATGTAGGCCTCCAAACATGCTCGCCAGTGAGCAAAGTCTTTCCTGGCATCGGGCGAGCGCGGATCCAGCTGCAGGCGATCAGGCTTAATTCGGATATCCATTCTGTGGAAAATCTGACTGTAATAAATTGATGCACGATGAATTGCACAAAGACTAAAGTTGGGTACAACTGTGGCTTTATTACAGTCAGATGCGAGGCCTCCTGCTGCAGCTGGCGAAATGGCAGGGCACTGGAGGTCATGCATATTTATACAGTTCTCCATGGGGGGAGCCAGCTGGCAGGAGCTACCGGCGAACCTGTAGTGCAGGTCCTACCTTACATCTCCTATTACAGTGGTTCACCACAGTTACTTCTTTACCAATGTGATCTACCAGATTATCAATTTTTCTGAGTTATCTGAGATGGATGTGCAACATTCACTTCCATATCGTTTATCTATATCTCAAAGAATAAGGGACCTAACTCTTATCCCTGTGATATGCCATAGGATGCTGGCCTACAGTCACACAAACATGAATGAAAACAAACATAGAAAATCGAAGCAGGAGGAGGCCATTCGGCCCTTCGAGCCTGCTCCATCATTCATTATGATCATAGCTGATCATCAAATTCAATTCCTTGATCCAGCCTCCCCACCATATCCCTTGATCCCTTTAGTTCCAAGAGCTATATCAAACTCCTTCTTGAAATTACACAAAGTTTTGGCCTCAACTACTTTTTGTGGTAGTGAATTCCACAGAGTCATCACTCTCTGGGTGAAAACATTTCTCCTCACCTGAGTCCTAAAAGGTTTTTATCCCTTAGTTCTGGACTCCCCACCATCAGGAATATTCTTTCTGAATCTACCCTGTCTAATCATGTTAGGATTTTATAAGTTTCTATAAGCCCCTCTCACTTTTCTAAACTCCAATGAATATAATCCTAACCGACTTAGTCTCTCCTCATTTGACAGTCCACCGTCCCAGGAACCAGCCTGTTCACCGTCACTGCACTCCCTCCTTTGCAAAACATCCTTCCTCAGATAAGGACACCAAATCTGCACACAATACTCAAGGTGTGGCCCCACCAATGCCCTATACAATCGCAGGAAAACATCCCTATTCCTCCACTCAAATCCTGTCATTATGTAGGCCACATACCATTTGCCTTTACAGCCTGAGCTTACGTTCTGTGACCGATGTAGGAGGACACCAAGGTCTCGCTGTGTATCCACCTCTCTCAATTTACACCCATTCAAATAATAATCTGCCTTCCTATTTTTGCGACCAAAGAGGTAACCTCACATTTATCCACATTATACTGCATCAGCTATGCATATGCCCATTCACTCAGCCTGTCTAAATCCCACTGAAGCATTTCTGCATCCTCCTCACAGCTCAAATTTGTATCACCTGCAAATTTGGAAATAATACATTTAGTCCCCTCATCCAAATCATTAATACATAACGTGAACAATTGGAGTCCGAGCACAGATCCCTGTGGTACCCAACTAGTTTCTCACTGCCAAACAGAAAAGAACCCATTTATTCCAAACAGCTTTCTACCACCACCCTCTGTTTTCTACCACTAAGCCAGTTTTTGATCCAACTTACCAAGTTACCCAGTATCCCACGTGCTTTTACCTGCTTTACCAGTCTACCATGTGGGACCCTGTCAAAGGCTTTGCTGAAATCCATCCGAACTACATGGACTGGGTGGCGCGGTGGCACAGTGGTTAGCACTGCTGCCTCACAGCTCCAACGGCCCAGGTTCAATTCCGGCCCCAGGTGACTGTCTGTGTGGAGTTTGCACTTTCTCCCCGTGACTACTTGGATATCCTTCAGGTGCTCCGTTCTCCTCCCACAGTCCCAGGAGGTGCAGGTTAGGTGGATTGGCCATGCTAAATTGTCACTTAGTGTCCAAAAGGTTAGGTGGTGTTACTGGGTTATGGGGATAGGGTGGAGGCATGAGCTTGGGTAGGGTGCTCTTTCCAAGGGCCGGTGCAGACTCGAAGGGCCGAATGGCCTCCTTCTGCACTGTAAATTCTATGAAACGGCACTACCCTCATCTACATGCCCAATCACCTCCTCGAAAAATTCAATCAAATTCATTAGTGACAATGGGGTCAGGCTGCAGGATCTCCGAGGGAAAGAATTGATGCAGCTTAATCAAAGTGCATGAGTTTGCCAGTGGTATCTTTTGCAAAACTCGCTCCAGAACAGTCCAACGTCACACACATTCAAATAGCCAAAGTCAGTACCTGGGGTACCAGCTATGTAAGCATTGTGCCTGTTCTTTTGGGGAACTGACAGTCCTCTAATTTTCCCCACAGGGGAAGGAGGCCCAGCAGCGAGATCCCATCTCAATGATCCTAACACCAATGGAAGAGGGGGGTCTAGCGGGACAACATGGTGGCTGCTCCGTTGTGGATGGTGAGTCAGGTGTGCAGCCACAAGAGTGTGACTAACCACATGAGTGAGCGGCCTCTTCTATATTTACATTCATCTGAACTAGATCTAGCTTATACTAGAAACCTGTGTTTCCAGGAGCCCCCACACTACTTTACATCCCCACCATCTTCAACGTCATCTGCAAAGGGGCCTATCACTGCTGGTTATAGATATTCCAACTGGAGAAAATAACCTCCCAAAAGTACTCATTAAGCCCTCTCAGAATTTCATGCATTTCAATGAGACCACCATTCATTTCATTCCTCCAAATATTATCAGATATAGGACCACTTTATTCAACATTTCCTCACAGGACAAAGCTCTCATCCAGGACTTTTTGTCATGTCTGCTCTGAGGCAAAAATAAAACAAGCAAAATAATATTATAACCTGGTAGCATCTGTAGAGAAATAACAGAGTCAACATTCCAGATTATTGGCATGCTGGTGAAAGGTTTTAATTGAGGCAAGTATATCCTCCCCGAAAGGAAAACTATACACAGTGCTCCAGATGTGGTCCCACCAAAGTGCTACATAACTGCAATAAGACCGCCTTACTTTTATACTTCAGACCCTTTGCAAAAGGAACTAACATACCTTTTGCCTTCCCAATTGCTTGACGTGCATGCACATTCAATTTCTGTGATCTGAGCCCAAGGACATCGCAGTCCCAACACGTAGCCAATTTTTATTTGCCTCTTACCTTCTAAAAAATATTCTGCTTTTCTAATCCTCCGACCAAATTTACAAATCTAACTTCTTATCTGTCTCATGCTCTCATACTCCAACTCTCATCCACATGCACAATTGGATTGGATTGGATTGGATTTGTTTATTGTCACGTGTACCGAGGTACAGTGAAAATTATTTTTCTGCGAGCAGCTCAACAGATCATTAAGTACATGGGAAGAAAAGGGAAGAAAAGAAAATACAACATATACAATGTAACTACAATTTCACATTTCCTCAAGTTATATCCCTTCCGTGACCTTCTTGTCCACTAGGTGGCCTTTCTATATCCCTTTACAGTCTCTTTGTGGAATCATATCGAATGCTTTCTGGAAATCCATGCAAGTCGACTTGTCAATCAATGAGCACCCTTTTCCCATGCAGTACATGTTTTTGCTCCCTTTGAAATTTATACATGCAGCAAAATAACTTGACCTGAGGCAATGACACCCTCTGCTGGAGTGCAGTACAGTGCAGGGTTATAACTGAGCTTCTTCACTACATGGCACAACCCAGTACTGAACTTCAGAAGGACAATTCTCTCTGTGGCATCAACTATTATACAACATGCTTTTGCCGAGCAAACTGCAGTGTAATCTGCTCACCAGCAGATGGTGCCATTGCTCCAGTTTGATTTATTGCGTAGCATCTACACGTTTATCGCTGAAAGTCGAATAACGTACTTTATGAGGAACATAGGAACAGGAGTAGGCCATTCAGCCCTGCCGTCTGTCCCACCATTTAATGAGATCATGGCTGATCTGTGGCCTAACTCCATATAACTGCCTTTGACCCATATCCCTTTATATCTTTGCTGAAAAAAGTCTATCTGCCTCGGATTTAAAATTAACAACTATTCTAGCTTCAATTGCTGTTTAATAATAATATTTATTGTCACAAGCAGGCTTACATTAACACTGCAAGAAGTTACTGTGAAAAGCCCCTTGATGCCACATTCCTGCGCCTGTTCGGGTACACAGAGGGAGAATTCAGAATGTTCAATTCACCTAACAGCATATCTTATGGGACTTGTGGGAGGAAACCGGAGAAAACCCACGTAGACACAGGGAGAACGTGCGGACTCCACACAGACAATGATCCAAGCCAAGAATCGAACCTGGGACCCTGGAGCTATGAAGCAACAGTGCTAACCACTGTGCTACCATGCTGCCCATGTGTGGGAGGGAGAGAGTTCCAAACCTCTATCACCCTTGAGTGAAAAAGTGTGTTATAACGCGCACGGGTCTTACGAGGTAGGGATGATTAACTACCCCGTGGATCTTGCAGAATATGAGTGTGGTGAACCACTGTATTGTATTGTACTGTTGTATTGCTACTGCCTGGGCTTGTCCCTGCTGGCTCCGAACCATTGTAGTATATAATATGTGTATTGTGGTAAACTACCACAGTATTATATGTAATGTGGTAAACCACTGCCTGCTGGCTCCGCCTCCCCTCGGGCTCCGTATAAAGATGGCTAGTCTCCGCCGCTGCCTCAGTTCAGGATCCGAGGCCAGGAGGCTTTCTGTTTAGTTTATTAAAGCCTCAGTTACGTTCACTACTCAGCTCGTGTTCGTTGATGGCACATCAATTTAATAAACTAAACATCTAAGATCAATTCCTCGCTTAAGCCTGATTGCCTGGAGCTAGACCCACAGGCAGCCGACGCCACTGCAACATTCGAGCACTGGCTAAGCTGCTTCGAAACATACCTCGGATTCTCCAATGAAGACTTCACTGACCTCCAGAAGCAGCAGTCCTCAATGCACTGGTGAGCCCGCAACATTTCCTTCTCATCAGGGATGACCCCCTTGTATACGGAGGCGATAATGCTGCTCAAGGGACAATATATAAAGTCTGTAAACGAGGTGTATGCTAGGCACCTCCTTGCCATGAGGCGACAATGCCCTGGAGAATCACTAGCCGAATTCCTGCGTACTTTCGAGGCGGTATCGGCTACCCAACACGCGGAGCTGTTGATCAGGGATGCCTATGTCGCAGGCATGAAATCGAACTACATCGCCAGCGATTGCTGGAAGGGGATACACTTGGCCTCCCAGAGACAGTGCAGCTCTCAAACTCACTGGAGGTGGCCTCCCAGAACATGGAGGCCGACACCTCCGACCACGCAGCACCCTCGTGGACCTCGTGGGCACCGCCATCATCCGACTCGAGTGTGGCGCAGGCCTGTGCCGCGCAGCAGCCCGCCAACACCGGAGACCCAAAGTGCTACTTTTGTGGCCAGGGTAAGCATCCCAGACAACGCTGCCCTGCACGCAATGCGACTTGCAACGGGTGTGGGAGGAAGGGCCACTTTGCGACAGCCTGCCAGGCCCGATCTCTCCCTTAAACTCCTAGGCCCAGCAGTGCTGCCTGCTGCCATCGGAACTTCCCCCAGCTGCCGTGCCACCCGTCACGTGCGGCCCGTGGGTGCCGCCATCTACGCCACCATCTTCGATTTCGCCTGCCACACGCGACCCATGGGGGCCGCCATCTTAGATGCCATCTTGTACTCCACCCGCCACGCGCGACCCATTGGGGCCGCCATCTTTGACGCCATCTCCAATGCCACCCTCCACGCGCGACCCATGGGGCCGCCATCTTGGGACCACTCTGCAGCCTCCCAGGAGCCCTGCTCACCTGGCTGCCGCTACTTCCGACCGGCCTACCCATCACCTTCCGAAGCTCGCCTCCACCACGCTCGACCAGTCCCGGCCTCATCACTTCGCAAAATCTACGATGACCGTCCAGATCAACGGGCACGAGACGGCCTGCCTATTCGACTCCGGGAGCACAGACAGCTTCATACACCCAGATACGGTAAGGCGCTGCTCCCTCCCCATCCTACCCGCGAGCCAGAAAATCTCCCTGGCTTCCGGATTACATTCAGTAGAAATCCAGGGGTACTGTGTCGCAACCGTTACTGTTCAAAGCGTAGAGTACACGAACTTCAAACTCTACGTCCTTCCCCATCTCTGCGCTGCCTTATTACTGGGGCTCGACTTCCAGTGCCACCTCCAAAGCCTTACTTGAAAGTTCGGTGGACCCCTGCCCTCCCTCACCGTCTGTAGCTTCACGACACTTAAGGTCGCCCCACCCTCACTCTTCGTTAACCTCACCCCGGACTGTAAGCCCATCGCTACCAGGAGCAGACGCGACAGTGCCCGGGACAGGGCCTTTGTCAGGTCGGAGGTCCAGCGACTCCTGCGAGAGGGAATCATTGAGGCGAGTAACAGCCCCTGGAGAGCCCAAGTGGTGGTCATCAAGACTCGGGAGAAGCACCGGATGGTTATCGACTATAGTCAGACCATCAACCGGTACATGCGGACCCCCTCCCCCGCATATCTGACATGGTCAATCAGATTCCGCAGTATCGTGTCTTCTCCACAGTTCACTTGAATTCCGCGTACCACCAGCTCCCTATCCGCCCGGAGACCGCCAATACACTGCCTTCGAGGCAGATGGCCGCCTCTACCACTTCCTCAGGGTTCCCTTCGGCGTCATCAATGGGGTCTATGTTATTCTCTAAGTCTGAATAAAGATTGTAGACTTCCAGTTAACACAAATACTTTATTCAGTGGGTTCGTTCTGTTTCCAGAGCTTAACTAGATATAATACAGTCAAGAGGTATGACCAGGGAAGCTAAGGTAAACTGCCTATGCTGAGCTGTCTCTGTCTGCTGCTGCTCACTAGCCCTGTGCTTCTGAAAGAGGTGGATCCTACCTTGGGCTGGACCTTTTATACCCGTCTCTGATGCTGCCCTCTCGTGATGCTGTGGCTGTTACATCTGTCTGTAGTCCCTGGTGATTGTGCAGATGTATGTACAGATCACTACATTCCCCCCCCCCCCTTTTATTGGACATGTTTTCTGGACTGGCCTCAAGTAAACTGTACATAACAAGTGGTGAGACTATGCAAATCTGCACACTGTGAAAATGATGAAAGGAATACAGAAACAATTAACTGTGTTGTGAGTCCATCGTGAGAAATGTCCATATTTGTCTTGTGCATGTGTTGAAGTGTCATCACAAATCTAACCGGTCGGGTGCCTTACGGCTTCTGCTGGAGCGTCTTAATGGTGGTAGTAGGGATGATGGTTTGATGTCATCAAGAGTACTATCTGGCGTTGTGTGGCGAGGAACGTCCTGTGGACAAATGGACTCGGTCAAGTCCCGTGTGGGAAATACTGGTGTCGTAGGTCGAATCTCTAATAGATCCCGGCAGTTATGACGAAAAAGTACTCCCGCAGACGATTTGACAATGTAGGACCGTGGTGCCTCCTACCTGATCACCGTGGCTGACTCAGACCATCCGCCTTCTGGGCCCCTGATTCTGATGGTGTCACCTATTATCAGTGGCTTGAGTGGGATCGCATGTTGATCGTAGTATAGTTTTTGTTTGGAGCATAGTGCCCGCATGTCGTCGAGAACTGGTGCGTTGCCGGGGTCTCGGAATTGCTTTGCCGGTAGGGTTGTCCGGATGTCTCTGCCGAAGAGCATTTGTGCTGGCGACAGTCCTGAGCTCAATGGGTTTGCTCGGTACGATAACAGAGCTAGGTTGATGCCGGAACGTGACTCGACTGCTTTGCTGATGAGTCGTTTAATGATGTGGACATCTTTTTCCCCTGTTCCATTTGATTGCGGGTAGCGATTCTGTGTCGCACCGTTGTCTGACCTCAAACTTTTCCTGTGTTTGTGGTATTGATTCTGTATGTCATCGTTCGTGAAAGCTGTTTTGCTTGTTTGTTCTGGAGCAGATGTGAATTTGTGAGATTCTTTATCATGCCATGGCATGTTTGTAGTCTTGTCATTGTTTCACAGTGTGCTGTGGCATTTTCCTTCACGTGCAGAGTTGTACCATGTCGTACAAGTTGTTGTTTCATTGTAGTTGTTTCTGTCGTTTCAGTCTTTGTTGTTTTCGCTGGCGTTCTTGTTGTTCTTTTTGTCGTGCTTGTTGATTCTGTTTTCGTTGTTTTCGCTTTTATTCTTGTTCTTTTTCTTGTCGTACTTGTTGTCTCTGGGATGCTTTTGTTGCTTTTGTCGTCCTTATTGCGCTGCATGTTGCTTTTGTTGTTGCTGTTGTTGTTCTTGTTTCTGCTGTGCTTCTTGTGTTTTTTGTTGTTCTTGTTGCGCTCAATGAGTGTGCCACGTGGATAATGTGAGTCATTGTCACAGTTATCAGTGTCAGTGTCCTTTGTGGTCTCTGCTACATTGAGCTTTTCTTCTTGAGAATTGTGAGAATGATCTGATGTTGCATTGATGTTGGTGACATCAGTCATTTGTGGTGGATTTGATTCCTCTTCTTTGCTTACTTGGTACTCCTCTTCTAGAGTCATTTCTGGTTCACTTGAATCATCATTGATTCTAGGTGCTCCTCTTTTGGAGTAATTTCAGGTTCACTTGAATTATCATTGATTCTAGGTGCTCCTCTTTTGGAGTCATTTCAAATTTATTTGAATCATCTGTGATCTCTTTGTGCTCCTTTTCTGGAGTCAAAATCTTCAAGATTTCTATTGACGTGGTCTCTCTGGACTCTTGGTGCTCCTCTTCTGGAGTCAAAATCTTCAGGATTTCTATTCATGTGTTCTTTCTGGACTCATGGGTGGCCGTCCTCTGATTATTGAGTGCTTCTCTGCAGACGAGCTGAGCTATGTCAGTCTTGCTGTGATCCTGCACATCCTGTATGGGAATTGTGATTTCTTCATCACTTGTCTCACATACAGTGGGTAGACATTCAGTGTCTTCTTCTGGTGGCTCAAATAAGCTTGATAGATCTTCATGGTCTTGTACATGCATGGCGTTCGCTATGGAGTGTTTGCTTGCTTCCATTTTTGAGTCTGTCACTGTGGTGATATCCATCACTGTAAATACACAAGGGGTGAATGTAAATACACGTAGACTAGATAGACACTAGAGGGAGCACCAGACACATGACACACAGACATTCAACCAATAGGCCAGTAAGATAGGACACAAGCAATGGGCATTCACGATACACACAGAGGTGACACTACCAAAGGGGGGGCATTACACCAACCCATATATAAGGATACAGATCTTCCTCTTTCCAGTGGAGACACTCAGGGAGTGCAGACACAGGGTTGATGGAACATCACACCCACCACGTGGATTGTAGCAGACTGGTTCGTCAGTCTGAGAAGCTATAAAAAGGATTAACAGTAGTCGAATCCAAGTGGGAGAATTGTTAATAGCTTAATAAATGTGTTAAAGCTATCTCCAAGTCTGAACCTTCCTTTGTCAGAGTGCACATCAAGGAAGCAGCTTATGCTACGCCAAGAGCATAACAAAACATGGTTCCAGGAGTGAACTGTTTCAATCCATATAGTTACAACACAGCAAACAGTGACAACCAGCAACAGCAGACAGACAAGAAAAAAAAAATTGGGGTAGATATTCGACCACGGAAGGCATTGCAGCAGTGGGACCTCTCGGGCAAGGAAAAAACGGTAAGATGGGCTTACCTCCAGCTCCAGGGCCCCTCAGAACCTCGGGTAATCTCCAGCATAATTGGAAAATTTTCCTTCAACACTTTAATCTATTTCTGGAAAGTAAGGACATAACCGCTGCGCCAGATTCTAAAAAAATAGCCTACCTATTATTGGCGGCGTGGACACAAGCCCTGGAGATATATAATTCATTCAATTTCTTGGAAGGTGAAGACAAAACTAAATTTAAAGTAATTATCGCAAAATTTGAACAATACTGTAAAAATCAGTCTGGTGAGACCTGGAAAGACTTAAATTTCGTGATAGGTGCCAGAGATTCGGAGAGTCAATCACTGATTTTATTGCAGACCTCCAGGTACTAGCACAAGGCTGTAATTATGCTGATTTCAGAGATGCTATGATAATAGATCAATTAATTTATGGACTATCTGATAAAAATTTAACGAAAAAACCTTTACAACAACAGTATCTAACTCTAGGAATCGCGATTAAACAGTGCATAGTGCATGAACAGAAAAAAATCAGTACCTTCAATTTATCCAAAGAAAAAACGGTGCAGTACTCACCACGAGGCCGAGGTACCGGAGAAACGAACGCCAATTTTGATCGGTGGCCATCTTGGAAATGGTACCGCACATGCGCAGTTTAGAGAAATGCACAAAGTAAAGGAACAGCGATCTGCGCATGCGCTATCGCTTCCTACGCCCTATGTCACACGCTGCATGACGTCAGCAGCCCAGACCACGCTCACTTAAAGGGGAAATGTCCCAAAACAGGGGGGAAAAAATTTACGCCTCAAAACTCGATTCTTTCACCTGGAACGACAGCAGAATGCCTGAAATTCGACCAGTCGCTGAAAGTAACCTCCGCAGAACCTTGCATGAACAAGAAGTGATGACAGTCTCCACAGTGAGACCAATGGACGATTCCACCCAAGGAACGCTGCAGGATTCCACAGAGGGAGTGACACAAGCCTCCACAGCGAGCTCGTGGACAGCCTCCATGATAGAAGTAACGCAAGACTCTGAAGTGCAGTCTTTGCATGAGCAAGACCATGAGGGTCTAGCAACCTCCTCTGAGCAACCAGCAGCAGACGATGCAAATCTGCCACGCTCAAGTGAACAACAGAAAGACTATGACAGTCTATCACGCTCCAGTGAACAAGAAGAAGACTCGGACTGTCTACCCAGCTCAAGTGTACAGCAAGCAGACTATGGCAGTCCACCCAGATTATTTGAGCCACCAGAAGAAGACTCTGACGGTCTACCCAGCTCAAGTGAACGACAAGAAGACACTGAGGCTCTACCCATTATATGTGAGACGAGTGACGACGGCATCCCACTTCCCATATCAGATGTGCAACGTGACAGACCTCAGCTAGTGTGTACAGAGGCACTCGACAAGCACAGTGAGACTACTGGTGACTCCGGTGACACCACGTTACTTCCAACCTCATTCGCTCGAGCCTTTCCACAAGCAAATGCATTCCTGAATGAAAAAACTCTGGACGGGGAGCATCAAGAAACCTCAACTGATTCAGGTGAACCAGACCAGATTCCAGATGGGGAGCGCCGCAAACTCAGTGATGGCACGCTCAAGAAAACAGCAGATGCCACAAAGGACGCTGACACGAGTAACTGTGTGGAGGACTCGTATTATCCACAGATTGTGGTCCTTGAGCGCAGCAAACACAACAACAACATCAAAAACAATGGCAAGAAGCGTACCAAAGGCAACAACGTTGACAACAAGCACGACAAAAACAACACCAATGGAACTACGACTGGTACGACATGGTACAACTCTGCAAATGAGGGACACTGTTACTGCTCAGCTCAGTACAATGACATACCATGGCAGGACGATGCATCTTACCAATTCACGTTTGCTGCACTACCAACAGGCAACCTGGCTTTCAGGACAGATGCCATCAGGAATTACCACCACAAGCATAGAAAGAAAAAAAGAGTCCAAATCAGACAATTACGTGATTTGACCACTTCTTGGTTCCTTGAGCACAGGGGCACTGACGGCGTTTACAAAGCAATGCCACCATCAACATCACCAACCAAACAAGAAAGCCACTCGACCATATTAATTACTGAACTTTAGACTCATACATATGATTTGGACTTATTGTTTAATGATCACTGTTATCATGATTTGTGCAGAGCATCACTTATCTACCTGTTTTTGTTCAATTTTCTTTAACACTGTACAGAAAATATGTAACACAAAAAAGGGGAGGATGTGGTGATATCCATCACTGTAAATACACAAGGGGTTAATGTAAATACATGTAGACTAGATATACACTAGAGGGAGCACCAGAGACATGACACACATTCAACCAATAGGCCAGTAAGATAGGACACGACCAATGGGTATTCACGATACACACAGAGGTGACACGACCACAGGGGGGCATTACACCAACCCATTTACAAGGACACAGCACACATGATCTTCCTCTTTCCAGTGGAGACACTCAGAGAGTGCAGACACAGGGTTGATGGAACATCACACCCACCACGTGGATTGTAGCAGACTGGTTCGTCAGTCTGAGGAGCTATAAAAGGATTAACAGTAGAGTCAAATCCAAGTGGGAGAATTGTTATTAGCTTAATAATCATAGAATCATAGAATTTACAGTGCAGAAGGAGGCCACCTGGCCCATCGACTCTGCACCGGCTCTTGGAAAGAGCACCCCACCTATGCCGACTCCTCCACCCTATCCCCACAACCCAGCAACCCCACCCAACACTAAGGGCAATTTTGGTCACTAAGGGCAATTTATCATGGCCAATCCACCCAACCTGCACATCTCTGGACTGTGGGAGGAAACTGGAGCACCCGGGGGAAACCCACGCACACCCGGGGAGAACGTGCAGACTCCGCCAGACAGCAACCCAAGCCGGGAACCGAACCCTGGACTCTGGAGCTGCGAAACAACCGCGCCAACCAATATGCTACCGTGCCGCCTGTGCTGAACAAGCATGTCGTATGCCTTCTTAGCTAATAAATGTGTTAAAACTATCTCCAAGTCTGAGCCTTCCTTTGTCCGAGTGCACATCAAGGAAGGAGCTTATGCTACGCCAAGAGCATAACAAAACAGTCACCGAGCTGTCTGTGGAGGCTTGCATCACTCTCTTTGTGGAGGCTTGCGTCGCTCTCTTTGTGGAGGCTTGCATCACTCTCTTTGTGGAGGCTTGCGTCACTCTCTTTGTGGAGGCTTGCATCACTCTCTTTGTGGAGGCTTGCGTCGCTCTCTTTGTGGAGGCTTGCATCACTCTCTTTGTGGAGGCTTGCATCGCTCTATTTGTGGAGGCTTGCATCACTCTCTTTGTGGAGGCTTGCATCGCTCTATTTGTGGAGGCTTGCATCACTCTCTTTGTGGAGGCTTGCGTCGCTCTCTTTGTGGAGACTTGTGTCATTCTTTTTGTGGAGTCCTTCATTGCTCTCTCTGTGGAGTCCTTCATCGCTCTCTCTGTGGAGTTTGTCATCGCTCTCTTTGTGGAGTTGTGCAGTGTTCTCGCTGTAGAGTCAATCTGTGCTCTCTCAACAGAGTTGTTCTGTGCTCTCTGTGTGGCATCGTCTTCGTCTTGGGTATTGCTGTCATCCCATGTATCAATGATCTGCCATGGTACCCTGGTATTGGATTCATCTACCATGTGAAGAGTCGTATTGAGCTGTTCAACTGTGTAGCTGATGCTGTGATCAGCATCTCCAATTAACTCAGCCATGTCTGAGCAGTATTGTGTGTATTGTTCGATAGACAAATCATCGCTTTTTGTTTCGGAGTTGTGATCGTTCTCTTCATGTTCTTGTGTGGAGGCTGGGACCCTTCATGGTGCGTGGACCACTCTCTGTTTCTTGGCGTCAGGCCGCAGCATAATCCTGCACTCACGAGTTAGGATGTCATATATGCTGGGCTGAAGATTCCCCAATCCGAAGAACTCATCGTCGGGGTCTTCATGGTACAACACCTCCAGTTGCGGTTCGGATTTGGTACTGGGGTAGCCATCTCCCAAGATGAAATCTTCGTCTGAGCTGTAGAAAGGACCATATCATCTTCTAGGGCGGTGCTAACTGCTTGTTCCAGGGTGTTGTGACAGTTATTTTCAACTGCTGGTGTAAGTTCGGACATTGTTCTGTCTTTTGAGGCAAGAAAATTGGGTTTTGCAGCTTTAAATTTATTTTTGTTCATTTTTGTGCATTTCCCTTTTAAGTGGGCATGGTCCTGATCCTCTGACGTCATGACGCTCGTAACATCATGCTTAGGACTCGATTGCCCATGCGCACACCGAGTTTCCTGTACTGTGCGCTCTTTTCGCAACTGAGCATGTGCGGCTCCTCTCTCAAGATGGCTGCCGCTCAGAACCTCCAACTTCCTCCGATTCCCAGAAATCGAAAACTCACCAGGCCCGACCCATGGACTCGCAGGCCCGCAGACCCCGCAATGTGGCTGCATGCCTGCCTGGAACGCCCCCTTCAGACGCATCATCAGCCTCGTGCGACTTGTGGGGGCCTCCATCTTGGCCGCCGGCTCCAACACCGACCGACACGGGGCCATTTTGTGACTCCGATACAGCCGACCACGCTGGCTATCCGCAGCTTGGCGCAGTCACCCTCGACAAGTCGCAGCCAAAGCACGTGAAAAACTCAATGATGGTCGTCCAGGTCAACCGGCACGAGACCCCCTGTATTTTCGACTCCGGGAGCATGGAGCGCTTTGTCTACCCTGACACGGTAAGGCGCTGCTCCCTCCATATCTACCCCGCATCCCAAACAATCTCCCTTGCCTCCGGTTCCCATTCGGTTCAGATCCGGGGGTGCTGTATCGCTAATCTCACGATGCAGGGCGCAGAGTACGCTCGTTTTATGCTCTACGTCCTCACCCACATCTACTGCTCGGATTAGACTTCCAATGCAGTCACCGAAGCCTGACCCTACAGTTCGGCGGACCCTTGCGGTGTGCAGCCTCGCGATCCTCAAGGTCTCCCCGCCTTCGCTCTTTGCGAACCTCACTCCCGACTGTAAGCCCATTGCCACCTGGAGCAGGCGGTACAGTTCCCAAGACATGACTTTTATCAAGTCGGAGATCCAGCGACTGTTGAGTGAAGGGATCATCAAGGCCAGCAACAGCCCCTGGAGAGCGCAAGTGGTGGTTGTCCGGACCGGGGAAAAGAATCGGATGGTTGTGGACTACAGCCAGACCATTAACCGGTTCACGCAACTGGATGCGCACCCCCTCCCCCGCATAGCGGAGATGGTCAACCAGATCGCACAGTACCCTGTGCTCTCAACGGTCGAACTGAAGTCGGCCTACCACCAGCTCCCAATCGGCCTGGAAGAGCGCCACTACACTGCCTTTGAAGCAGCCGGCCGACTCTTCCACTTCCTCAGGGCCCCCTTCGGCGTCACTAATTGGGTCTCGGTCTTTCAGAGAACGATGGACCGAATGATGGACCAGTATGGTTTGCGGGCTACATACCCGTACTTGGACAATGTTACCATCTGCGGCCATGATCAGCAGGACCATGACGCCAGCCTTCAGAGGTTCCTCCAGGCCGCCCAATCCCTCAACCTCACATATAACAAAGAGAAGTGCGTTTTCTGCACTACCCGACTGGCCATCCTCGGTTACGTCGTGGAGAACGTAATCCTAGGGCCCGACCCCGAACGTATGCGCCCCCTCACGGAACTCACCCCTCCCCACAGCCTTAAGGCCCTCAAAAGATGCCTGGGGCTGTTCTCGCACTACGCCCAGTGGGTCCCCACCTATGTGGACAAAGCCCGCCCACTTATTCAAACCACCACTTTTCCCCTGACGGTCCCACTTGGCCTTCAGCCGCATCAAGGCCGACATCACCAAGGCTGCAATGCACACAGTGGACAAGTCCGTCCCCTTTCAGGTAGAGAGCGATGCGTCAGACGTCGCACTGGCCGCCACACTCAACCAGGCGGAGTAGCATTCTTCTCTAGAACCCTCCACGCTTCCGAAATTCCACACTCCTCGGTCGAGAAGGAAGGACAAGCCATAGTGGAAGCCGTGCGGCACTGGAGACACTACCTAGCTGGTAGGAGGTTCACCCTCGTCACCGACCAGTGGTCGGTCATCTTCATGTTTGACAACGCACAACGGGGCAAAATAAAAAATGACAAAATCTTGAGGTGGAGGATCGATCTCTCCACCTACAATTACGATATCAAGTATCGTCCTGGGAAGCTCAATGAGCCCCCAGATGCCCTGTCCCACGGCACATGTGCCAGCGCGCAAGATGACCGACTTCGGGCAATCCACAATGACCTCTGTTACCCGGACGTCACCCAGCTTACCCACTTTATTAAGGCCCACAATCTGCCCTTCTCCACCGAGGAGGTCAAGGCCATGACCAGGGACTGCCAGGTCTGCGCGGAATGCAAACCGCACTTCTACCGGCCTGTCAAGGCCCGCCTGGTAAAGGCCTCCCGGCCCTTTGAGCGCCTAAGTATTGACTTCAAAGGGCCCCTCCCCTCCATCAACCGTAATATATATGTTCTAACCGTCGTCGGTGAGTGCTTCCGCTTCCCCTTCGCTGTCCCCTGCCCCAACATGACCTCGGCCACTGTGATAAAGGCACTGCACAGCATCGTCACCCTGTTCGGTTTCCCTGCATACGTCCACAGCGACCGGGGCACATCGTTCATGAGCGATGAGCTACATCAGTACCTGCTCAGCAAAGGCAGCGCCTCGAGCAGGACTACGAGCTATAACCCGCAGGAAAACGGGCAGGTGGAGAGGGAGAACGCGACGGTATGGAAGGCCGTCCTTCTGGCACTCCGGTCTAGAAGTCTCCCGATCCCCCACTGGCAGGAGGTCCTCCCCGATGCCCTCCACTCCATTAGATCACTCCTCTGCACAGCCACGCACGAGACGCCTCACGACCGTTTGTTTGTCTTCCCTAGGAAGTCCATCTCCGGGGTATCACTTCCATCCTGGCTGACATCTCCGGGACCTGTCCTTCTCGGGAACCACATGAGAAGCCATAAGACCGACCCCCTGGCCGAGAGGGTCCAGCTGCTCCACGCCAAACCCCAGTACACCTACATCACGCACCAGGACGGACGGCAAGATACGGTCTCCCTACGAGACCTGGCGCCAGCTGGTTCCCCTGCCAACGTGCCCCCCTCCCCGCTGCCTACCACCACCCCAGCGCCCCTTACACCCCCCTGGGTCTCCTGTATTGTCCCCCGCCGGCACTGCCACCACCCACCACCCCCCTGCCTACCCCCATCCCCCAACCGTCTCTGACACGCCAGACTGAGGCTCAAGCTCCAGACACAACGCCCCCGGAGTCACCATCTGCAACAACCGTGCCGGCCGCATTGCCAGAGCTGAGGCGGTCTAAAAGAACGATCCGGCCTCCAGACAGACTGAATATTTAATGACCCCACGTCACCCCCGCAGGGGGTGAATGTGGTGAATGTATTCACCTAATGCATGAGCTGTCTGTATAATGCTGTGACCTATGACCTGGAAGTGATGATACGATCTACTTCCAGGTACTGTACTGGATCCCCGGTGGACTCCGCCTCTGGCTCTGCCCTCACCGGGGCCATATATAGACCGGCCACCGGTGGGTGGCACTCATTTGTACAGCCGACTCTGGCAGGCAAGTTCATGGATAATACAGCCTAATGTTCACTCTTTCTCACGGTCTCACAGTGAATTGACGGTAGAACATTTTAAAAAACAGAAAGTCGCCCAATACCCGACAAACCTGGGGCAAGCCCAAAACATATGGGTGTGGTTGGCCGGGCCTCCCTGTCACCATTTGAAATTGTCCTCCACCTCCAGGAAGAACCTGCTCATTTGAGTTCTGGTTAGGTACGATCTGTGCACCACCTTTAGCTGCGTTAGGCTCCGGCTTGCGCATGTGAAGATGAAGTTCACCCTGTGAAAAGCTTCGATCCAGAGTCCTCCCCTACCTCTATGACTAGTTCCTCCTCCCATATTCTCCTTGAATCATCCAGGAGGGCGTGTACCTCCTCCAGCAGTTGCCCACACATATCCCACAGTTCCCCTCCCCTACGTCACCCACGTTCAGAAGTCTTTTTTGTAAATAATATTTTATAAGGTATTTAAAAAATTTTATAACAGTAACATAAACCACGACACCAACATGGTAAAATAAACATTTCCCCCCCCCCCAGCCCAATCTTCACGCACCTCAACCATACAACAACAATCCACCCCCCCCTCCAACCCCTCCCCCCCCCCCCCTTGGAATACTGCATCTGCTGACATTTTAATTTTCCCCGAGAAAGTCGACGAACGGCTGCCACCTCCGGGAGAACCCTAACATTGACCCTCTTAAGGCAAACTTTATTTTCTCGAGACTGAGAAACCCAGCCATGTCACTAACCCAGGTCTCTGCACTCGGGCGCTTCGAGTCCCTCCACATTAACAAGATCCGTCTCCGAGCTACCAGGGAGGCAAAGGCCAAGACATCGGCCTCTCTCGCTCCCTGAATTCACGGATCTTCCGACACTCCAAAGGTCGCTACCTCCGGACTCGGCACCACCCGTGTTTTTAGTACCGTGGACACAGCCTTAGCAAAATCCTGCCAAAACCCTCTAAGCTTCGGGCATGCCCAAAACATATGGACATGATTTGCTGGGCTTCCCGCGCACCTTGCACATCTATCCTCTACCCCGAAAAACGTACTCATCCTAGCCGCTGTCATGTGTGCCCGGTGGACTACCTTAAATTGTATCAGGCTAAGCCTGGCGCATGATGAGGAGGTATTAACCCTGCTTAGGGCATCCGCCCATAGCCCCGCCTCTATCTCTCCTCCTAGCTCGTCCTCCCACTTGCCCTTAAGCTCCTCCACCGGAGTTTCCTCCGCCTCTGAAAGCTCCTGGTAAATATTCAATACCTTCCCCTCTCCCACCCAGGTACTGGAAACTACTCTATCCTGTACCCCCATAGTGGCAACAGCGGACAGGCCGGCACCTGTTTTCTCAGGAAGTCTCGCACCTGCAAATACCTAAAACCATTCCCTGCTGGCAATTTAAATTTATCCTCCAAAGCTTTCAAGCTGGGAAAGCTCCCGTCTATAAATAGATCCCCCATCCTTCCAATTCCTGCCCCCTGCCACCTCCGGAACCCGCCATCTAGCCTACCTGGTACAAACCTGTGTTTGTTATAAATCAGGGTCCAAATCGATGCTCCCTCCCCTCTCTTATATCTCCTCCATTGCCCCCAGATCCTCAGAGCTGCCACTACCACCGGACTTGTGGAGTATCGGGCCGGCGAGAACGGCAGAGGTGCCGTTACCAATGCTCCCAGACTGGTGTCTGTACATGACGCCACATCCATACGCTCCCATGCCGACCCCTCCCTCGCTACCCACTTCCTAATCATGGCTATATTAGCCGCCCAGCAGTAAGTTCGGTAACGCCAACCCACCCTCCCCCAGCTGCGCTCCAGCAACACTTTGTTCACCCGCGGGGTTTTACCCGCCCACACAAAGCCCGAAATAATCTTATTCACCCGCTTGAAAAACGCCTTAGGGATGAAGATGGGGCGGTACTGAAATACAAACAGAAATCTGGGGAGGACCATCATTTTCACAGTCTGTACCCTCCCCGCCAGTGATAGCGGGAGCATGTCCCATCTCTTAAAGTCCCCTTCCATTTGCTCTACCAACCGGGATAGGTTTAACTTGTGTCGTACCTCCCATTTCCGGGCCACCTGGATTCCCAGATATCGAAAACTCTTCCCTTCCATTCGAAGCGGCAACTCTCCCAGTCTCTTCTCCTGCCCTCTTGCCTGAATCGCAAACAACTCGCTTTTCCCCATGTTCAATTTATACCCTGATAAATTGCCAAATTCCCCGAAGATTCGAGTTACTTCCCCCATCCCCTCCAACGGGTCCGAAATGTACAAGAGCAGGTCACCTGCGTAAAGCGAGACCCGGTGTCCATCCCCCCCGAACCCGCCCTTTCCAGTTCCTAGAGACTCTTAACGCCATGGCCAATGGCTCTATGGCCAAAGCAAACAGTAACGGGGAGAGGGGGCACCCTTGCCTCGTCACTCGGTGTAGTTCAAAATATACCGACCTCAGCCGGTTCGTACACACACTCGCTACTGGTGCCTGATAGAGCACCAGTCAATAAAGCCCTCACCAAACCCAAACCTTCCCAGCGCCTCCCACAGGTAATTCCACTCCACCCGATCAAAAACCTTCTCAGCGCCCGGCGAAGGATTTTACTCATGTGGAAGGAAGCGAAACCCCCCGGCGTGGAGGCCTGGATAAACGATATGGCAGGGTTCATAGAACTGGAACGGATGAAGTTTGCGCTGAGAGGATCGGCTCAGGGGTTCTCCAGGCGGTGGCAACCGTTCCTTGACTATCTAGCGGAACGTTAGGGGAAAATAGATAGCCAGCAGCAGCAGCCCAGAAAGAGGGGGGAGGGAAGGAAGGGGGGCGGGGGGAAGAGGGCAGGGGCAACTTGTTTTTGTTCTAGTTGGGGTGGAGGGGGGGAGCACCATTTCTTGTTACTTTGTTAGTTCACTACTTTATTTAAACAATGTTATCTATTAGTTATTGTGTTACCGTTTTTGTTGATTTGTAAGGGGGAAAAATTGTGTTTGAAAACTTTAATAAAAAAATTTTGTTTTAAAAACCATCTCAGCATCCATTGCCACCACCACCTCCGCCTCCTGTCCTTCTGAGGGCATCATAATAACATTTAGAAGCCTTCGAACATTAGCCTTGAGTTGCCTGCCCTTAACAAATCCCGCCTTGTCTTCCCCTATCACTTCCGGGACACCGTCCTCTATCCTTGTGGCCAGTATCTTAGCCAGCAGTTTGGTATCCACATTCAGTAGAGAAAATTGGCCTGTATGACCTGCATTGCTCCGGATCCTTCTCCCGTTTCAGGATCAATGAAATTGAGGCCTACGACATTGTTGGGGGGAGGACTCCCTTCTCTCTTGCTTCGTTAAATGTCCTCACCATCAGTGAGCTCAATATCTCTGAAAACTTCTTATAGAATTCCACCGGGTAGCCGTCAGGCCCAGGGGCCTTCCCCGACTACATGCCTTCCAGGCCCTTGATTATTTCCTCAATCTCAATTGGGCTCCCAGCCCCTCCATCAGGTCCTCCTCCACCCTTGGGAACCTCAACTGATCCAGAAATTGCTTCATCCCCTCCACCCCAGCCGGGGGTTCCAACTCATATAATTTACTGTAAAAGTCCTTAAACACCTCGTTCACCCCCGCTGGGTCTGGGACAGTATTATCGTCTCCACTCTTTACTTTACCTATCTCCCTGGCCGCCTCTCTTTTCCTGAGCTGGTGTGCCAACATTCTGCTTGCCTTTTCCCCGTACTCATAGATCGCCCCCCTTGCCTTCCTCAACTGTTCCACTGCTTTCCCTGTGGTCAACAGCCCAAACTCCACATGTAACCTCCGCCGCTCCCTCAGTAGCCCCGCGTCCGGGGCTTCCGAGTATCTCCTGTCCACCTGGAGTATCTCCTCCACTAATCTATCCCTCTCAGCCGTTCCACCTTTTCTCTGTGGGCCCGTATCGAGATTAATTCCCCTCTGACTACTGCCTTCAAAGCTTCCCAGACAATCGCTGCAGAGACCTCCCCCGTATCATTTGTTTCTAGGTAGTTCTGGATGGACTTGTTAACCCGCCCACAGATCGCTTCATCCTCTAGCAACCCCACATCCAGTCTCCACAGCGGGTGTTGCCTTCTCTCCACACTAACCCGTAGATCCACCCAGTGCGGGGCATGATCCAACACTGCAATTGCTGAGTACTCAGTATCCACCACCTTCGGAATTAGCGCCCTGCTCAGAACAAAAAAGTCGATGCGAGAGTATACCTTGTGAACATGTGAAAAAAAGAAAACTCTTTCGTCCTTGGCCGTGCAAACCTCCATGGGTCTACTCCCCCCACCTGTTCCATAAAACCCTTCAATTCCTTTGCTGCAGCTGGCCTCCTCCCTGTCTTGGATTTTGACCGGTCCAATTCCGGATCAATGACTGTATTGAAGTCCCCTCCCATGATCAGGTTATGTTACTCTAAGTCTGGGACCTTACCTAACACCCGCCTCATAAATTCCACGTCATCCCAATTCGGAGCATATATGTTCACAAGTACCACTCGCACCCTCTCCAGCTTCCCACTCACCATTATGTACCTACCCCCCTTGTCTGACACGATTCTCCCTGCCTCGAATGCCACTCATTTGCTGATCAAGATCACTACCCCCCTGGCCTTTGAGTCCAGTCCTGAGTGGAACACTTGGCTAACCCACCCCTTCCTCAATCTCATCTGGTCTGTAACCTTTAGGTGTGTCTCTTGTAGCATTGCCACGCCCGCCTTCAGTTTCCTCAAATGCGCGAACACGTGAGCCCTCTTGACCAGCCCATTCAGTCCTCTCATGTTCCATGTGATCAGCTTCCAACCCCCTCCCCCTGCCGACTAGCCATCACCCATTTTAGGCCAGCCTTGAGCTCGCGCCCTCCGCTTCCTCAAGTCCCCACTTGGGCTGTCGCCGTTCCCGACCTCCCATTTGTCCCCTAGTAACAGTTCCTCCCCTGTCAGCAAAGCAGCTCCCCACCCTCCCCCCCTAGCAACAACACTAGAAACCCAATCCCCCAAGTCAAGCTCCAGCTTAACACCTGCTCACCCCCCACTGCGCTTCCGAGAGTCAGCTGACCCCTGCTGACTCGATAGCTCCCGCCCCTGATACCAAGCAATCTGTCTCCCTATTGTACTCTCCTCTCTCCCCCACAACATGAATAAACATTTTAAAAGCATCACATTCCCCAGTAAACAAACAACAGAAAAAAGTGAAGAAACAGTCACTTTAGAAAAATAGTCACCCAAAAAGCTGAACTAAACTCAAAGCCCATCCCTCCCTCTAACAAGGTCCCTGCTAGACAGATCAACCTTTAACCATCCACACAGCCCATTATTTCACATTGAGCTACTTAAATTTATACAATCCAGCACCACAAATCGCTGCCACAGTACTTCTCCAAGGCTTAAGTGTCTTTTAATGCGCCTCCAACTTCATTTCTTTAATAAAGGTCCATACTTCATCTGCCGTTTCAAAGTAGAAGTCCCGTTCCTCACGTGTGACCCACAGATAGGCTGGGTACAGCATCCCGAACTTCACCCCATTCTTAAAGAGGGTCGATTTTGCCCGATTGAACCCAGCTCGCCTCTTGGCCAAATCCGCTCCCAGATCCTGATAGATGCACAACTCACAGTTCTCCCACTTGCTGCTCCGTTCTTTCTTGGCCCACCGCAAAACGTGTTCCTTGTCCATGAAACAGTGAAAATGTACGACCATGAACCTCGGCGGCTCGTTCGCTCTGGGCTTCCTCGCGAGGGCCCTGTGCACTCTGTCCAATTCCAAGGGCCGAGGGAAAGCCCCAGCCCCCATCAACTTCTCCAACATGTCCATCACATAGGCCCTCGCATCCGAGCCCTCGCTGCTTTCAGGGAGGCCAACAATTCTGAGATTCTGCCTCCTGGACCTATTCTCCAGGTCCTCCAGCATCTCCTGCATTCTTTTCTGGCGGTCGTTCAACACCCCCACCTTGCTTTCCAGCACGGTTATATACTCCTCTTGCTCGGACAACATCTGTTCGACCTCCTGGATCGCTCTCCCGTGGGTTTCCTGATTCTGAACCAGTTGATCAATCGTAGCCTTAATCGGGTCCAGCATGTCCTTCTTCAGCTTGGCGAAGCAATCCTCGAAAAACTTCACCAGCTGCTCCGTCAACCACTGTGCCGTCTCCCCACGGCCCTTGCTGTCCGCCATGCTGTCCCGTGTTACCAACTCTGCTTGCGTTTCCCTTATAGGACTTTCTCATCTCACACGGCCACTTCTGGTCCAATTCTCCATACACCGGAGGGGGATTTCTCCTTACTGTCTCACTCTTCACTGATTTATCCCATAAAATCCAAAAATAAAACAGGGGAAAAAGGTCCAAAGGTCCGTTACAGGCAGGAGCTATCAAATGTGCGACCTACTCCACCATGGCCGCCACCGGAAGTCCTCTTGCGTTCAGCAGCCTTTCTACGAGTTAGTGTCCTGGTATCTGGGGGTACGTCGTTGTTTCTTTACGGACAAAGTTTTTGATTTAAATGTATCTCAGGTCAATCCTTCTTGGTAGCTATAACCTTTCCACGTGTTCCCCCAGGGTCGCTACTTTATTGTCCGTGTACATGTCCCTAACCATCAGAGTCCCCTCGTCCTGTCTCCATCTTTTGAAGGTAGACATCCATTATTGCGGGAATGAACCTATAGTTGTGGCAGATGGGGGCCATGGTGGACATTTCGGTTAGCGTAAGTGTTGCTTCATTTAGTACCATGTTTTAAGCGTGGCTACTACCACTGGGCTCCTCAGTTATTTGGCTGGGGGGCGGGGGATTGAACAGAATTAACGAAAATAATAAACTTGAATTAAACTGTGAAAAAAACTGAAGCAAATTCTTTTAAAAGCACGGGATTCTCCGTGGCCTGCCCCATTCTCCGGCACGGTCCATTCCCGCAGCTGGTCAGTGGGGTTTCCCATTGTGGCCACCCCACGCTGTCGAGAAACCCGCGGACATGGGTGTTCTGCCGGCAAAGCGGAGGATCCCGCTGAGAGAGAATCCCGCAGAATACCTTTCCAACAAAAGTCATCAGATTTCTGGCAGACACCAGTGACCTGAGATACATTTAAGTCAAAAACGTCCTCCGTAAAGAAACAATGACGTACCCCCAGATACCAGGACACTCACTCGTAGAAAGACTGTTGAACACGGGTGACCTAGAGGAGGGGAACCGTGGGACATGTGTGGGCGACTGCTGGTGGAGGTACACTCCCCCCCTGGATGAGAGAAGGAAAACATGGGAGGAGGAACTAGTCATAGAGATAGAACATGAACATAGAACATACAGTGCGGAAGGAGGCCATTCGGCCCATCGAGTCTGCACCGACCCACTCACGCCCTCACTTCCACCCCATCCCCGCAACCCAATAACCCCTCCCAACCTTTTTGGACACGAAGGGCAATTTAGCATGGCCAATCCACCTAACCTGCATGTCTTTGGACTGTGGGAGGAAACCGGAGCACCCGGAAGAAACCCACACAGACACGGGGAGAACGTGCAGACTCCGCACAGACAGTGACCCAGTGGGGAATTGAACCTGGGACCCTGACGCTGTGAAGCCATAGTGCTATCCACTTGTGCTACCGTGCTGCCCGATAGGGGAGTACTCTGGATCAAAGCACTGTACAGGGCGAACTTCATCTCCACATGCGCAAGCCTGAGCCTAACACAGCTAAAGGTGGAACATTAGCTATTCCTCTTCTTATATTGCAATCCAACTGTTATAGCACAGGCTCAATATTGAACCTTGGGTCTCCCCTGGTCGATATAGTTCAATGCCACACTGGGCAATGAATAAAGGCACTGAACTATTCAGGAGATAACTATTCAGTCTCTCGCAATACTTTCCCATACTGACACACCAGGACACAATGGTATCCGCCCCCCCCCCCACCCCCCTTCCCCCCCCCCCCCCCCCCCCCATGCTTTCCAAACTACACAAACTACACTTCCAATTCCTAGGAGTCTATCTTTAGTCTGCTGCACTCTGCTTCCTGTCCTGATTTACAGCAAGAGAAAGGGAGAAACTTTGCAACGATTTGGATTCAGAAGGAAAAGAAAGAAGAGGTTCACAGGCCAGAACTGAGGTCAGACATGAGAAAGGCCCAGTTGGATCTTGACTTGGAATAAGCTCCACAGTTCTCAGCTGTGTCAGTAAACATCCATCCGTTGCCCCCAGCCCAGAAACAAACGGATGTTTGTGTTCACGTTACACAATAAATAATCTAAATGCACCACTGGGGTGGTCTGTGCTCGTCAAGCAGAAAAGCACGTTGACATAGCCAAGCAGCGGGTGATTGGAGCTGGCTTGCAGTGTGAATATATTCACAGCATTGGCAGTCTACACAGAGCATGGTGGTTTTCTGGGCATTTCTTTTAATCGTTCATCTTAAAACCCCCAGCGATTGCGATTGTTCAACGTCTTTATTCCGAACCTGCTTTCTGCGGAGGTTGTAACCTCTGCTGTGGTTTGAATAGACACAAGCATAAAATCGACACTGAGAATCAGAGAACTTTACAGCACAGAAAGAGGCCATTCAGTCCATCGAGTGTGTGCCAGCTCTTTGAGTGAGCTGTTCAATTGGTCCCGCAGGCACTGATCTTTTCCACACGACCTTCCATTTCTTTTTTTTCAAGAATTCAACAATTTCCCTTTTGGAAGATATCGAACATTTGCAGCCTTTTACTGCCCAGCTCAGCCTGTGCTTAACTCCCAAGTCACAGCTTCACAATGTGTGTGTGTGTGAGTGTGTGTGTATGTATGTGTTTGTGTATGTGTGAGTGTGTGTGTATGTATGTGTTTGTGTGTGTGTATATGTGAGTGTGTGTATGTATGTGTGAACATGTGTGTGTGTATGTGTGAGTGTGTGTGTGCGTGTATGTGTGAGTGTGTGTGTGTGTATGCGTGTATCTCTGTGTGAGTGGAAGGCAGCACGGTGGTGCAGTGGGTTAGCCCTGCTGCCTCATGGCGCCGAGGTCCTAGTCCCAGGTTTGATCCCAGCTCTGGGTCACTATCCGTGTGGAGTTTGCACATTCTCCCATGTTTGCGTGGGTTTCGCCCCCACAACCCAACAAAAAAATGTGCAGGTTAGGTGGATTGGCCATGCTAAATTGCCCCTTAATTGGAAAAAATTAATTGGGTACTCTAAAAAAAAATTTAAATCTCTGTGTGAGTGTGTGTGTATGCGTGTCTGAATGTGTGTGTATGTGCATGCATATATGAGTGCATGTGTGTATGTGTGACTGTGTGTGTGCGCGTGTATATATGTATGAGTGTATGAATGTGTGCGTGTGCACGTGTATGTATGTGTGTGTGTGTGTATGTGCGTATGTATGTGTGAGTGTGTGTGTATGTGTTGGTATGTGTGTCTGTATGTGTGAGAGTGTGTGTGTTGTTGCTCGTTTTCAACCCCAACAGCGTTGCCAATACTGTTGCTAATATTAATGATGTTGCTGAACCACAAACCTTCCCTTATATCGATCAAATGACCACACAACCAGTTAGTTCGTTCAAAAGATGGTTTATTTACATACACAAGAGTTACCTCGACATGCAAACACAATATCTACTACGAGTTAAACTACACCTATCAGCTACAATAACCTATACTTAACTTCAGGGCGACCGGCACTGTGCAAATGGATAAGGCCTTTATCTGGATTTCACATGGCAGGTTCGAAGAAAGCGGCTCTGTCTCTGCTGGGCTCATCTGTCAGGTAGCGATCATTGGTCTTGTACTTGGCTGGTGGTTCCTACTACAATTGGTTTGGCACAGGCCGGATCCAAAAAAGACAGAACTCATGGCTGTGTCCTCTTTTATCCCTCTGGGATTTCGCACTCTTTGGGGCGGTCCTCAATCTTGACCCAATAGACCGACAGGGCTTTGATCACTGTCCTCGATTTTGGCCAATAAAGGGGCAGGTGCCTTGGTAGCTGGGCGGGACCTTGGCAGTTGGGCTTTCTGAGTAAGGGGAGTGGTGCCGATCAGTCTGTGGCTGTACCGGTTTCTTGATTGAAGTTTTATTGTCCTGGGAAAATGGGCCATAAAATGCAAAAGAGCGGGGGGGGGGGGGGGTTCGGTCAGGTCTGGTTACCTGTGTTCCAAATACACATAGGCTCTGTATCTGCCTGAGTCTTGGGTTGGCCATAATTCCCATGGTTCTTTGCAGGTGGCCATCTTAGATGGCTACATCCCATCCTCTTGATCCTGAACGCGAAGCATGGTGGATCACTATTGATCCCTGTTCATCCTTGTTGGCCTGGTCACCCTTGGTCAAGGCAAGGTTCTCCTCTACTCTATCTTATGGTTTGGGACATTTACCTAATCTTTCATTCATTCATTCATTCATTCATTTATCTCGAACGGTCACTATAATCTAGGTCACTATAAAACATTTAATTTATCCGCACAGTTGATCTCTAGCTAACACTATCTAAGCTACTCACATGCTGCTGGTGAATATCAAAGAACTTATATACAGTACAAAATTTAAAACAGCAGCATCATATTTCTACTTAATCCTAATAAAGTTAAAGAAGTACATGGTTTATTCTTAGCAGTGATTAGTACATGCGTTCAATTGTGTTGAATTCCAAAGAAGGGGGCTCGGACGGTATATATCGGGGAACGGGAAGCTTTTGCTCGCCATTTACGGAGTCGGAGTGTCTGAATGACACTGCAGATTATTGCAATTACTAGAAGGGCCTCTACTATGTATGAAAGGGTTGGCAATGATATCGCACCAAGTGGGGGTTTCAATGTCTGTCTTTATGTGTGGTGTAGTGTACGGGCTGGTGGTGACCTGTTGTGTGGTAGTGTTCGGGGCTGGTGTGGGGTTTGTAACAAACGTCTGCTGCTCGCGCAGTTGCAAAAGTCCAGCGATGATCCAAAACGCATGTCAGCAGTCCTTGCTTCATCCTGTGTCTTCTGTTTTCCGTGTAATCCTGGGGGTGCAAGTATAGTATCTGTTACTTTCTTCGGTTAATATCTCATTTTATTAGTCTTTCTCTCCTTACTCCAATTACCCGTTATGTTGTCACCATGTGTGACTCTCTCATTTTCTTTTTTGAAATATCATCTTGGAGAGACAAGAAATGCAAATTTTTCAAGTACAGAGACTCTCACAGCTTGTGGATGATGCGGTGAGTGGCCGGACAATTTCTCCGACCAGTCTTTTCTTTACTTGCAACCAGTGGTGGTTGAGGCTTATCTTAACTAGCCGAATTTCAGGGCGGCCAGTTTTATAGCGTTTCGTCCCAGGGTTCACAGGTAGTTCGCTTGTAGCTGCATGTATAGCAACCAATTGTGTCATATGTGTAAATAAGAACATAAGAACTAGGAACAGGAGTAGGCCATCTGGCCCCTCAAGCCTGCTCCGCCATTCAATGAGATCATGGCTGATCTTTGTGGACTCAGCTCCACTCTCCGGCCCGTACACCATATCCCCGAATCCCTTTATTCTTTAGAAAGGTATCTATTTTTTTCTTAAAAACGTTTAAAGAAGGAGCCTCAACTGCTTCACTGGGCAAGGAATTCCAGAGATTCACAACCGTTTGGGTGAAGAAGTCCCTCCTAAACTCAGTCCTAAATCTACTTCCCCTTATTTTGAGGCTATGCCCCCTCGTTCTGCTTTCCCCGACCAGTGGAAACAACCTGCCCGCATCTATCCTATCTATTCCCTTCATAATTTTATATGTTTCAATAAGATCCCCCCGCATCCTTCTAAACTCCAATGAGTACAGTCCCAGTCTACTCAACCTCTCATCATAATCTAATCCCCTCAACTCTAGGATCAACCTAGTGAATCTCCTCTGCACTCCCTCCAGTGCCAATATGTCTTTTCTCAGGTAAGGAGACCAAAACTGAACACAATACTCCAGATGTGGCCTCATCAACACCTTATACAATTGCAGCATAACCTTCCTAGTCTTGAACTCCATCCCTCTAGCAATGAAAAAAAAAACTCGATTAGCCTTCTTAATCACCTGTTGCACCTGTACACCAACTTTTTGCGACTCGTGCACAGCAGCATGTTTTAACATCTCACCGTTTAAATAATAATCCATTCTGCTGTTATTCCTCCCAAAATGGATAGCCTCACACTTGGCAACATTGAATTCCATCTGCCAGACCCTAGCCCATTCACCTAACCTATCCAAATCCTTCTGCAGACTTCCGGTATCCTCTGCACTTTTTGCTTTACCACTCATCTTAGTGTCATCTGCAAACTTTGCCACATTGCACTTGGTCCCCAACTCCAAATCATCTATGTAAATTGTGAACTGCGGGCCCAACACTGATCCTTGAGGGACCCCACTAGTTACAGGTTGCCAACCAGAGAAACACCCATTTATCCCCACTCTCTGCTTTCTGTTAGTTAACCAATCCTCTACCCATGCTACCACTTTACCCTCAATGCCATGCATCTTTAGTTTATGCAGCAACCTTTTGTGTGGCGCCTTGTCAAAGGTTTTCTGGAAATCCAGATATACCACATCCATTGGCTCCCCGTTATCTACTGCACTGGTAACGTCCTCAAAAAATTCTACCAAATTAGTCAGACACGACCTACCCTTTATGAACCCATGTTGCATCTGCCCAATGGGACAATTTCCCTCCAGGTGCCCTGCTATTTCCTCCTTAATGATAGATTCCAGCATTTTCCCTACAACCGAAGTTAAGCTTACCGGCCTATAATTACCCGCTTTCTGCCGACCTCCTTTTTTAAACAGTGGTGTCACGTTTGCTACTTTCCAATCCTCTAGGACCACCCCAGAGTCTAGTGAATTTTGATAAATTATCACTCGTGCGTTTACAATTTCCCTAGCCATCTCTTTTAACACTCTGGGATGCATCCCATCAGGGCCAGGAGACTTGTCTATCTTTAGCCCCATTAGCTTGCCCAATACTGCCTCCTTAATGATTACAATCATCTCAAGGTCCTCACCTATCATATCTTTATTTCCATCAGTCACTGGCATGTTATTTGTGTCTTCCACTGTGAAGACTGACCCAAAAAATCTGTTCAGCTCCTCAGCCATTTCCCCGTCTCCTATTATTAAATCTCCCTTCTCATCTTCCAAAGGACCAATATTTACCTTAGCCACTCTTTTTTGTCTTATATATTTGTAGAAGCTTTTACTATCTACTTTTATGTTCTGAGCAAATTTACTTTCATAGCCTACCTTACTCTTCTTTATAGCTTTTTTAGTAGCTTTCCGTTGTCCCCTAAAGACTTCCCAGTCCTCTAGTCTCCCACTAATTTTTGCCACTTTGTATGTTATTTCCTTCAATTTGATACTCTCCCTCACTTCCTTAGATATCCACGGTCAATTTTCCCCCTTTCTACCGTCTTTCTTTTTTGTCGGTATGAACCTTTCCTGAACACTGTGAAAGATCGCTCGGAAGGTTCTCCACTGTTCCTCAACTGCTTCACCATGAAGTCTCTGCTCCCAGTCTACCTTAGCTAGTTCTTCTCTCATCCCATTGTAATCGCCTTGGTTTAAGCACAAAACACTAGTGTTTGATTTTACCTTGTCATCCTCCAATTGTATTTTAAATTCCACCATATTGTGGTCGCTCCTTCCAAGAGCATCCCGAACTATGAGATCATTAATCAATCCTGCCTCATTACACAGAACCAGATCTAGGACCGCTTGTTCCCTTGTAGGTTCCATTACTACTTGGAACTATGATGTTGTTGCCATTACAGAGACCTGGTTGAGGGAAGGGCAGGATTGGCAGCTAAACGTTCCAGGATTTAGATGTTTCAGGCGGGATAGAGGGGGATGTAAAAGGGGAGGCGGAGTTGCGCTACTTGTTCAGGAGAGTATCACAGCTATACAGCGAGAGGACACCTCAGAGGGCAGTGAGGCTATATGGGTAGAGATCAGGAATAAGAAGAGTGCAGTCACAATGTTGGGGGTATACTACAGGCCTCCCAACAGCCAGCGGGAGATAGAGGAGCAGATAGGTAGACAGATTTTGGAAAAGAGTAAAAACAACAGGGTTGTGGTGATGGGAGACTTCAACTTCCCCAATATTGACTGGGACTCACTTAGTGCCAGGGGCTTAGACGGGGCAGAGTTTGTAAGGAGCATCCAGGAGGGCTTCTTAAAACAATATGTAAACAGTCCAACTAGGGAAGAGGCGGTACTGGACCTGGTATTGGGGAATGAGCCCGGCCAGGTGGTAGATGTTTCAGTAGGGGAGCATTTCGGTAACAGTGACCACAATTCAGTAAGTTTTAAAGTACTGGTGGACAAGGATAAGAGTGGTCCGAGGATGAATGTGCTAAATTGGGGGAAGGCTAATTATAACAATATTAGGCGGGAACTGAAGAACATAGATTGGGGGCGGATGTTTGAGGGCAAATCAACATCTGACATGTGGGAGGCTTTCAAGTGTCAGTTGATAGGAATACAGGACAGGCATGTTCCTGTGAGGAAGAAAGATAAATACGGCAATTTTCGGGAACCTTGGATGACGAATGATATTGTAGGCCTCGTCAAAAAGAAAAAGGAGGCATTTGTCAGGGCTAAAAGGCTGGGAACAGACGAAGCCTGTGTGGCATATAAGGAAAGTAGGAAGGAACTTAAGCAGGGAGTCAGGAGGGCTAGAAGGGGTCATGAAAAGTCATTGGCAAATAGGGTTAATGAAAATCCCAAGGCTTTTTACACTTACATAAAAAGCAAGAGGGTAGCCAGGGAAAGGGTTGGCCCACTGAAGGATAGGCAAGGGAATCTATGTGTGGAGCCAGAGGAAATGGGCGAGGTACTAAATGAATACTTTGCATCAGTATTCACCAAAGAGAAGGAATTGGTAGATGTTGAGTCTGGAGAAGGGGGTGTAGATAGCCTGGGTCACATTGTGATCCAAAAAGACGAGGTGTTGGGTGTCTTAAAAAATATTAAGGTAGATAAGTCACCAGGGCCGGATGGGATCTACCCCAGAATACTGAAGGAGGCTGGAGAGGAAATTGCTGAGGCCTTGACAGAAATCTTTGGATCCTCGCTGTCTTCAGGGGATGTCCCGGAGGACTGGAGAATAGCCAATGTTGTTCCTCTGTTTAAGAAGGGTGGCAGGGATAATCCCGGGAACTACAGGCCGGTGAGCCTTACTTCAGTGGTAGGGAAATTACTGGAGAGAATTCTTCGAGACAGGATCTACTCCCATTTGGAAGCAAATGGACGTATTAGTGAGAGGCAGCACGGTTTTGTGAAGGGGAGGTCGTGTCTCACTAACTTGATAGAGTTTTTCGAGGAGGTCACTAGGATGATTGATGCAGGTAGGGCAGTAGATGTTGTCTATATGGACTTCAGTAAGGCCTTTGACAAGGTCCCTCATGGTAGACTAGTACAAAAGGTGAAGTCACACGGGATCAGGGGTGAACTGGCAAGGTGGATACAGAACTGGCTAGGCCATAGAAGGCAGAGGGTAGCAATGGAGGGATGCTTTTCTAATTGGAGGGCTGTGACCAGTGGTGTTCCACAGGGATCAGTGCTGGGACCTTTGCTCTTTGTAGTATATATAAATGATTTGGAGGAAAATGTAACTGGTCTGATTAGTAAGTTTGCAGACGACACAAAGGTTGGTGGAATTGCGGATAGCGATGAGGACTGTCTGAGGATACAGCAGGATTTAGATTGTCTGGAGACTTGGGCGGAGAGATGGCAGATGGAGTTTAACCTGGACAAATGTGAGGTAATGCATTTTGGAAGGGCTAATGCAGGTAGGGAATATACAGTGAATGGTAGAACCCTCAAGAGTATTGAAAGTCAAAGAGATCTAGGAGTACAGGTCCACAGGTCATTGAAAGGGGCTACACAGGTGGAGAAGGTAGTCAAGAAGGCATACGGCATGCTTGCCTTCATTGGCCGGGGCATTGAGTATAAGAATTGGCAAGTCATGTTGCAGCTGTATAGAACCTTAGTTAGGCCACACTTGGAGTATAGTGTTCAATTCTGGTCGCCACACTACCAGAAGGATGTGGAGGCTTTAGAGAGGGTGCAGAAGAGATTTACCAGAATGTTGCCTGGTATGGAGGGCATAAGCTATGAGGAGCGATTGAATAAACTCGGTTTGTTCTCACTGGAACGAAGGAGGTTGAGGGGCGACCTGATAGAGGTATACAAAATTATGAGGGGCATAGACAGAGTGGATAGTCAGAGGCTTTTCCCCAGGGTAGAGGGGTCAATTACTAGGGGGCATAGGTTTAAGGTGAGAGGGGCAAAGTTTAGAGTAGATGTACGAGGCAAGTTTTTTACGCAGAGGGTAGTGGGTGCCTGGAACTCACTACCGGAGGAGGTAGTGGAGGCAGGGACGATAGGGACATTTAAGGGGCATCTTGACAAATATATGAATAGGATGGGAATAGAAGGATACGGACCCAGGAAGTGTAGAAGATTGTAGTTTAGTCGGGCAGTATGGTCGGCACGGGCTTGGAGGGCCGAAGGGCCTGTTCCTGTGCTGTACATTTCTTTGTTCTTTGTTCTTTGTACATACTGTTCCAGGAAATTATCCCGGACACGTTCTATAAACTCCTCCTCAAGGCTGCCTTTACCAACCTGGTTAAACCAATCGACATGCAGATTAAAATCTCCCATGAGCTTCCGGGTTGCGGCGATGTGGAGCCAAGCCGCGCGATTCGGCAGCTCACGCGAAAACGGACATTTGGGCCCGCTAACGGAGCCCCAACGGCATTTTCTTTTTTTTAAAACCCGTGGGGAAGGAAGGAGAAAGTCCCCTATAGATTTGCATGGATCGGACCCGCAGCGAAACGCGAAAAAAGCGGCCCTGGAGCAGCGGGAGAAGAAAGAAGAAAAAGAAGGGAAAAACAAAATGGCGGCGCCCACGGACAGAGAGGAAATGAAAAAGTTCATCAAGTGCTGCTTCGAGGAGCTGAGTAAGGAGATGGTGGCGCCTATACTGGCAATGGTTGAAAAACTTGGAGCAACCCAGAAAGCCCAAGAGGTGAAGATCCAGGAGATCCAGGAAAAAGTGAGTGAGAACGACGACAAGCTCGTGGGCCTGGCGGAGAGAGTGGAGCGGCACGAGGCGCTGCACAAGACGTGGGCGGGAAGACTCGAAGACCAGGAGAACAGATCAAGGAGAAACAACTTGAGGATCCTGGGTCTCCCAGAAGGAGTGGAGGGGGCCGATGCCGCGGCATATGCAGGCACAATGATCGGGACGCTGATGGGTGCGGAGGCCCCCCCGGGATTGCTGGAGCTGGATGGGGCGCACCGAGTGCTAGCTAGGAAGCCCAAGGCAAAAGAGCCGCCAAGGGCAATGGTGGTGAGATTTCACCGGTTTACGGACAGACAGAGGGTCCTGAAATGGGCCAAGAAGGAACGGAGCAGCAAGTGGCACAATGCGGAGATCAGAATATACCCGGACTGGAGCGCGGAGGTCGCTAAGCGGAGAGCGGGTTTCAACCGGGCAAAAGCGGTGCTCCATCGGAAAGGAGTGAAATTTGGAATGTTGCAGCCAGCGCGACTGTGGGTTACACATAATGGCCAACACCACTACTTCGAAACGTCCGAAGAGGCGTGGACCTTTATACTAGCTGAAAAATTGGACTCTAATTGAGGGTTTGTGTGGGAGGGGGGTGTTTGAGGGTGAAGTATGATGGTTGTTGTACATAGGGGGTCAACCATGCGCAGGAAATGCTATATGGGCTAGGGGAGAGGGACAAGGCCACAACAGGAGCTGCACCAAGGGGGGCGGGGCAGGCTTTGGCAGGCGCGGGGTTGTCTTTCCCGCGCGCGGCAAAAAAGGCGGGAAAGGGAACAAAGGAATGTACATTGATTGGGAGATTCCCACACGGGGGGGGGTTAAAGGGATGGCGGGGGAAGCTGGGGTCAGCAGGTGTCAGCTGACTTACGGGAGGGATATGGGGGAGCAAAAAAGCTAGACGGGGATCTAGCGGGGGGGAGGGGGGGAGAGGAGGGAGGGGGGGAAGGGGGGGAAGGGGGGGAGGGTTGCTGCTGCACTGGCCGAAAGAGAACGGGACACAGAAGAGGTGGCTGGGACGGGGGTCCTCCGGCTGGGGGACTGGAGAGGGAGGGAGACGCGGACAAGGGACTGGCCCAGAAAAGAAAAGGAGATGGCTAGTCGGCCGGGAGCCGAAAGGTGGCGGACCAGGTCACGTTAAGAAAGGGATGGGTAGGACAGGTATTTCCCTCGGGATTAGACGCAAAAAATAGAGGGGTGGCAATTCTGGTGGGAAAGCATGTGTCATTTGAGGCCAAGACTATCGTAGCGGATAAAGGAGGGAGATATGTGATGGTGAGTGGTAGGTTGCAAGGGACGTGGGTGGTGTTGGTAAATGTATACGCCCCGAACTGGGATGATGCGGGATTTATGAAGCGCATGTTGGGGCGCATTCCGGACCTGGAGGTAGGAGGACTGATAATGGGAGGGGACTTCAATACGGTGCTGGACCCAGCACTGGACCGCTCCAGATCAAGGACGGGAAGGAGGCCGGCGGCGGCCAAGGTACTTAGGGGGTTTATGGATCAGATGGGGGGAGTGGACCCATGGAGGTTTGCAAGACCGCAGGCCAGGGAATTTTCTTTTTTCTCCCACGTGCATAAGGCTTACTCCCGGATAGATTTCTTTGTTCTGGGCAGGGCGCTCATCCCGAGAGTGATGGGGACGGAGTATTCGGCCATAGCCATTTCGGACCATGCCCCGCACTGGGTGGAACTGGAGCTGGGAGAGGAGAGGGACCAACGCCCGCTGTGGCGGCTGGATGTGGGACTGCTGGCCGATGAGGTGGTGTGTGGGAAGGTGAGGGGGTGTATTGAAAGGTACTTGGAGGCCAACGACAACGGGGAGGTGCGAGTGGGGGTGGTATGGGAGGCGTTGAAGGCGGTGATCAGGGGAGAGCTGATCTCCATCAGGGCTCATAGGGAGAAGATAGAGGGAATGGAAAGGGAGAGGTTAGTGGGGGAGATCTTGCGAGTGGACAGGAGATCCGCAGAGGCCCCGGCGGAAAGATTACTTGGGGAAAGGCGACGGCTCCAGACGGAGTTTGACCTGCTGACCACGGGCAAGGCGGAGGCACAGTGGAGGAAGGCGCAAGGGGCGACTTACGAGTACGGGGAAAAGGCTAGTCGGATGCTGGCGCACCAGCTCCGTAAGAGGGCGGCAGCGAGGGAAATAGGGGGAATCAAAGATGGAAGGGGAGCCACGGTTCGAAGTGCAACGAAAATAAATAAGGTATTCAAGGACTTCTATGAAGAGCTGTACAGATCCCAGCCCCCAGGTGGGGAAGGGGGGATGAGGCGATTCCTGGACCAGCTGGGGTTCCCGAGGGTGGAGGAGCAGGAGGCGGTGGGTTTGGGGGCACCAATTGGGTTGGAGGAGTTGAGTAAGGGTTTGGGGAGCATGCAGGCGGGGAAGGCCCCGGGGCCGGACAGGTTCCCGGTGGAATTCTATAGAAAATATGTGGACCTGCTGGCCCCGCTACTAGTGAGGACCTTCAACGAGGCAAGAGAGGAGGGAACCCTGCCCCAGACAATGTCGGAGGCGACAATCTCCTTGATTCTAAAGCGAGACAAGGATCCACTGCAATGGCCCTACATAAACTGAATTTGACGAGGGTGGTGGAGCAAATGGAGGAGGATTTTAAAAGATGGGACATGCTCCCGCTCTCGTTGGCGGGTAGGGTGCAGTCGGTCAAAATGGTGGTCCTTCCGAGGTTTTTGTTCGTGTTTCAGTGCCTTCCCATCGTGATCACCAAGGGCTTTTTCAAGAGAGTAGGTAGAAGTATTATGGGGTATGTGTGGGCAAATAAGACCCCGAGGGTTAGGAGAGTGTTCTTGGAATGCAACAGGGACCGAGGTGGGTTGGCTTTGCCAAACCTAGAGAGTTACTACTGGGCAGCAAACGTGGCGATGATCCGCAAGTGGGTCATGGAGGGAGAGGGGGCGGCATGGAAGAGGATGGAGATGGCGTCCTGTAAAGGAACAAGCCTGAGGGCGTTGGTAACGGCACCGCTGCCGCTCTCGCCGACAAAATACACCACTAGCCCGGTGGTGGCGTCAACACTAAGGAGCTGGGGTCAGTGGAGAAGGCACAGGGGTGCAATGGGAGCATCGGTGTGGTCCCCGAACAGGGGTAACCACCGGTTTGTCCCGGGGAAGATGGACGGGGGGCTCCAAGGCAGGCATCGGGCGGGGATAAGAAGAATGGGGGACCTGTTCATTGACGGGACATTTGCGAGCCTAGGGGCACTGGAGGAGAAATTTGAGTTACCCCTGGGAAATGCATTTAGATATATGCAGGTGAGGGCTTTTGTGAGGCGACAGGTGAGGGAATTTCCGTTGCTCCCGGCACAAGAGGTTCAAGATAGGGTGATCTCGGGGGCATGGGTTGGGGAGGGCAAGGTGTCAGAAATATACCAAGAGATGAAAGAAGAGGGGGAAGCGCTAGTAGAAGAATTGAAAGGTAAATGGGAGGAGGAGCTGGGGGAGGAGATTGAGGAAGGGCTATGGGCGGATGCCCTGGGTAGGGTTAATACCTCCTCCTCATGTGCCAGGCTCAGTCTGATACAATTTAAGGTGGTTCACAGAGCACATTTGACGAGGGCGAGGCTGAGTAGGTTCTTTGGGGTAGAGGATAGATGTTAAAGATGTTCAGGGAGCCCGGCGAACCATGTCCATATGTTTTGGTCATGCCCGGCATTGGAGGGGTTCTGGAGAGGTGTAGCAGGAGTAATATTGCAGGTGGTGAAAGTCCGGGTCAAGCCAAGCTGGGGACTAGCAATATTTGGAGTAGTGGATGAGCCGGGAGTGCAGGAGGCGAAAGAGGCCGGAATTCTGGCCTTTACGTCCCTAGTAGCCCGGCGAAGGGTCTTGCTATTGTGGAAGGAGGCAAAGCCCCCTAGCCTGGAGGCCTGGATTAACGACATGGCGGGGTTCATAAAATTGGAGAGAATTAAGTTTGCTTTGAGAGGGTCTGCACAGGGGTTTTACAGGCGGTGGCAACCGTTCCTAGAATATCTCGCGGCGCGTTAGAAGCAGGTCGATCAGTAGCAGCAGCAACCCTGGGGGGGGGACGGGGACGGGGGGGGACGAGAGATTGTTCGAGGGGGTGGACAAGCGGGAGATAGCATGGAGGGTGGGGGGAAACGGTACATGCGGCCAAGAGCCAGTGTGTAAAGCTATGTAAATATACCATCTTGCCATGTATATATCTTGCTCAGGGAGATTTTGCGTTATTTTGTTACGGGGGGGGTTCCTGTTTGTCAGGGGAAAAATTGTGTTGTTAAAAAACCATAATAAAAAAATATTTTAAAAAAAGAAATCTCCCATTATAACCGCTGTACCATTTCTACATGCATCCGTTATTTCTTTGCTTATTGCCTGCCCTACCATCCTGTTACTATTTGGTGGCCTTTGTACTACTCCTATCAGTGACCTTTTCGCCTTACTATTCCTGATTTCCACCCAAATTGATTCAACCTTGTCCTCCATAGCACCAATATCATCCCTTACTATTGCCCGGATGCCATCCTTAAACAATAAAGCTACACCACCGCCCTTACCGTCCATTCTATCCTTTCGTATAGTCTGATACCCTTGGATATTTAACTCCCAGTTGTGACCATATTTTAACCATGTTTCAGTAATGGCCACAAAATCATAGTCATTCACGATGATTTGCGTCATCAACTCATTCACCTTATTCCGAATACTGCGAGCAGTCAGGTAAAGTACACTTATGCTGTTTTTTATGTCTTTGTTATGAATCCTAACACCTTGATCAGTAACTTTTCGCAAATTATTTTTCCTCTTACCCTTTCTCCTAATTTTCCTTGTCTTTGAACCCATATCTCTACATAATAACCTGTCACGTAACCTGCTGCCTTGCTCTCCATTAACCATTATACTGTCCATAGCTTTACACTTCCCTTCCCCCCAACTTGCTAGTTTAAAGTCCTTGTGACCAACCTATTTATCCTATTCGCTAGAATACTGGTTCCAGAATGGTTCAGGTGAAGACCGTCCCAACGGTACAGGTCCCTCCTGCCCCAGTACTGATGCCAATGCCCCATGAAATGGAATCCCTCTTTCCCGCACCACTCCTTTAGCCACGTGTTAACTTCCCTAATTTTCTCAACTCTATACCAATTGGCACGTGGCTCGGGTAGTAATCCAGAGATTATAACCCTGGAGGACCTGTTCTTTAATTTAGTCCCTCGTGTTTGATAATCCCCAAACAGGTCCTCCTTTCCTAGTCTTACCTATGTTGTTAGTCCCAACGTGGACCACAACAACTGGATCCTCCCCCTCCCTCTCCAAAATCCTTTCAAGCCGATCAGAGATGTCCCTCACCCTGGCACCGCAGGCAACATACCATGCGGGACTCACGATCTGGCTTACAAAGGATGCCATCAATCCCCCTAATTATAGAATCCCCTACAACTACCACTTGTCTTTTTGCTCCCCCCTCTTGAATGGCTTCCTGTACCACGGTGCAGTGGTCAGTCAATGCATCTTCCCTACAACCCTCTTCCTTATCCACACAGGGAGCAAGTACCTCATATCTGTTGGACAAGGTCAAGGGCTGAGGCTCCTCAACTCCTAAACTCAGGATCCCCCTACCTGCCTCCCTTGCAGTCACACCACTCTGTCCCTGACCACTGACCAAATTAACAGTACTTATTCTACCGGGTGTGACTGCCTCCTGAAACAAAGCGTCCAGGTAATTTTCCCCCTCCCTGATGTGCAACAGTGTGTGCAGCTCGGTCTCCAGCTCATCAATTCTGAGCCGAAGTTCCTCGAAGAGCCAACACTTGCTGCAGATGTGGTCACTGACGGTCTCAATGGGATCCACCAGTTCCATCATCACACAGCAACAGCACATCACCTGTCCAGCCATATTCAACTAGTTAATTAATTTAAATAATTTTTTTTTAAAAATTTTATAGAACCTCAAGGATAAACCCGAACACCAACAAAAACACAGCCCTCTCTCGCAACTCACCCGAACTCAGTCACTCAACTAAACTCAGATGCACTCTGTTCCAATCAGCACTCACCTAAACTCAGATGCACTCTGTTCCAATCAGCACTCACCTAAACTCAGATGCACTCTGTTCCAATCAGCACTCACCTAAACTCAGATGCACTCTGTTCCAATCAGCACTCACCTAAACTCAGATGCACTCTGTTCCAATCAGCACTCACCTAAACTCAGATGCACTCTGTTCCAATCAGCACTCTGTGTCTAAGGGCACTCCTGCCACACCTTTTGTACCCTGCCTGATTTCCAATGAGCCAATATGCCCGCTCCAGGAAGTGAAGTCTCTTTTAAATATGCACTCACCTCTCCCAGCAACCCTGCAGCCTGTGGCCTGCTCCAGGAACTGAAGTCTCTTTTAAATATGCACTCACCTCTCCCAGCAACCCTGCAGCCAGGTGGGGAGCGACCAGGGGGTCGAGGAAGGTAAAGGAAAGAAGGGGCGAGTGGACAGAACGTGGCAAAATGCATTATTTAAACCACAACCAAAGGGTGAGCACAGAAGGTGAAACTAAGGCCTGCCAAAGACAGTGCAGAGTGTAGAGAACCATTCCAGAACGTATGAAGTGATGGGAACATAAGGTGCATGTGGGCCGCTGCAGGATAAGAATGGGTGGAATCCCCGGGTAGGGCGGGGATTAGTGCCGTTACTCCACTACCTGAGCTTAACTGACCGGATGCATTTGGGGTCCTCAGGTAGGGCGGGGATCAGTGCCGTTACTACTTACCTGGGTGACCTGAGTGGACAGTAAGAGTTTGTAGTCGTGTGGAAACGGGACATAAAGACTGGGAGAACAGTGATCTGTTTCTCGACAAACTTGTGCCTTTAACTGACATTGGGTATCGTACCCTCGAATCAAAAGAGTAATTTTGTGGCGGGCGACATGAATTAAAACCATGTAGTAGAAAAAAAGAAGGAAAAAGGCGGGCAGGCTCCTTCAGAACTTTGGACACCTTAATACTTAGGCAGTGTCTCTTTCTCATCATCTGGACACCTCAGAGTTCTGTACCAAACAGTGTTGTAAAAGCATTACCAAAACGAGAGTCAGTATCTGAATCATCACTATCTCCCGGTTGCCAGACTCGTGTCTGCCGTTTCTGTGCCTTGGCCGCGTGGGCCATCTGATATTCCGAATCGTCGTGCCTTACTAGTCTGCAAGATTTGTCGTGGTGCCAAAGAGGGGGTTGTTTGTCGTGAGGCGTAGGGGCGGTGGGAGTGGAGGGCAAGTTACTGTGGGTGGTCGGTGGCTGTGGCGGTGGCTGAGGGAGAGCATAGAGAGGGTCAAAAATATCTAAGTCATAGTTCCAGGGGCTGGGATGACTGGGGCAGAGAGATTGCGCCAGTGTTCAGGGATAGCAATCAAATCCAGGAGGCTCTCGCTGTCGTCGGAGTCAAGTTCAAGGTGAAAGTCTGTAACCTGTGGGCGGAGACAAGGTCGGGTCTGTGGGCGTAGACAAGGGATAAATGCCGGCATGGCTGGGGGAGGGTTGGCATAGGAGTTTGACTAGGTTGTCGATGGGTGGGGCATAATCGTCTCCTATTGCCAGAGATGTGGTGGGAGTGGCTACATTTCGTAGACTTTGAGTTGGTTGATGTGGAACCAACCAGTTTTACCATTGGGGTACGTTATCTTGTACACGGAGGGTCTCACTTTGTCCAAAATGGAGTAGGGTCCTGCAAATTTGGGGGAGAGGAAAGCACTGGGGTTGTAAAATGAAACCATTACTTGCTGACCGACTGTGTACTCTATGGAGTGGACGATTTTGTCAAAGCATGCTTTACTCTGCTTCCTTTTAGCGCTTAATCGGACAGCTGCAACGAGTAGTGCTGCTTTAATGAAATCTGTAACCTGTTGGACTGCTTTTTCGTGTGTGAGGACGGTTACTGTAGGGCTTGCCAGATCGAGGCCTAATAAATATTACATACCCTTCATGGGCTGTCCAGTCATGAGAGTGTGGGGGGTGAAACCTGTTGAATTGGAAACGGTGTTCCGAATAAACATGAGAGCAAATGGGAGGACCGTGTCCCACGTGGTATTGTTCTGTTGCACCACCTTCCTAATGGTCGCTTTTAAAGTTCGATTCATTCTCTCGACAATGCCGCTGGATTGGGGGTGATATGCTATATGAAATGTCTGCCTGATCCCAAAAATTGTTCAAACATTTTGCATGACTCTGCCGGTGAAGTGGGAACCTTGGTCTGACTCAGTGATGCGGGGGAGACCCCAAAGTGTAAACATCTGTTGGGTCAAAATCTTAGCGGTGGCCTTTGCGATATTTGTCCATGAGGGAAATGCTTCTACCCATTTAGTAAAGGTGTTGATTACAACCAGCACGTACTCGAAACCATTTCTGCAAGGGGGAAGGGGGCCAATGTAATCGAGTTGCAAATTTGTCCAAGGGCCATTCACAGGTCGGGTGTGACGTAATTGTCCTTTCTTTGAGTAACGTTCAGGATTGTTCTGAGCACAGATAAGGCAATTCTCAACATAATGGGTTACATCGCTTTTTAAATCGGGCCACCAACACAAAGGTCTTAAATGGGCAATGGTATTATCTATCCCCTGATGTCTGTGTCCGTCATGAAATTGGTAAATGAGCTGGTTTCTGTCCTGGTTGGGGACCACATAAATTCCATTTTTAAAACTATGCCGTTCTGTACAGTCAGTGCGTCCTTCCATTTATCATAGGGAGCTGGGAAGTTGCCGTCTAAAACCTGTTTGAGGGTGTCGTCTGCTTTTTGGGCTTGGGATAGATCCTCAATATTGGTCTGGGAAACCTGGACTGAGTGTATCGGTTCGCTTTCGGGTGGCTGCCAGAAGTGACCATGGCGTGATCCTGCTTTGGCTAAGGCGTCTGCCTTTACATTACCGGGTGGGGACGAGCGATGATGGCTTCTTACTTTAATGATACCATATGTGCGGTCTGAGGCTGTCTTGAGAATGTGCTTTAACAATGGGGCAGAGGGTAGAGATTTTCCATCGGCTGAAACAAACCCTCAAGATTCCCACAAGGGTAGGAATTCTGTTAAGCTGTTGCACACATACAGGCTGTCCGAGTGTATGTCTGCGGGAGTTGGAAAAGAGTCGGGGTGCTGAATTACATAGGCTATGGCGAGTTCTGCTGCTGGTGAACCGAGGTGGCCGGGCAATTTTAAAGAGATCTCTTCTCGTGGGTGTCCCTGCGCGTCTTCCACGTAAATTCCACGACCAGTAATTCTAACTCCATTTTCGATTGTGGAGGAACCGTCTACATAAATTTTTTAACCATTCTCTGTCGTTTGGGAATTCTGTATCTTACTGCCTGCTCGTGGGTGTAGTGACTTTGGGATAAAGGGTCCTGTGTGGTGTTGGGCTGCTATGATGTGGCACTCATGTGGGGTCCCTGCATATTTGAGATTATCGCCCAGAAATGTGTGGGTCTTGGTGCGTTTTACCGTAATGTCCCTGCCTTGTAACAGTAGTGTCCAGCGAGCTGCTCTGATTTGGCTGACTGAACCGTCCTTTAATCTACCATCTAGTAATAGTTGAGTGGGGGTGTGCTCGGTCAAGATCGTTACTGGGTTGAGGCCTGTGACGTACACAATGTACTGTACTGCCCAAAAGACTGCAAGCAAGTGCCATTCGCAATCTGAGAATTCTTGCTCTACGGGGTCTAATACTCTTGAGGCATAAGCTAAGTGATCGTGTCGTTCTTGCAGGAGTACTGCTGATAGGGTTCGGTCGGTGGTTGCTACTTCGATGGCATAGGGCAAGTCTGGGTCTGGAACTTGTAAAGTGGGGGCTGTGCCTAGGGCACGTTTTAAATCATCAATGGCATCTGTGTGCTGTGGAAGCCATTCCCATGGGGCATTCTTTTTAAGGAGTTCTGAGAGTTGGGGCTACTTTAGTGGCAAAACCACTGATTTCTGCAATATCCTACCAAACCTAGGAATGACCGGAGTGCAGTGACATTTTGGGGGCAGGGGCAATTTAACGATCAACTCAATCCATTTTTGCTCAATTTCTCTCTTCCCGTGGGTGATGATGGTACCTAAATAAAGAACCTTTTCCTTTCAAATCTGGCCCTTTTTGGGGTTGACCTTGCATCCGATGGATTTCAGTAGGCCTAGTAATTCCAATAAGAGCTCTATGTGTTCCTCTTTTGTGTCCGTTTGCAGGAGCAGATCGTCCACATATTGTATTAGGTATTCGGGTCGGGAAAATTTAGAAAGTCCGTTGGCCAATTGTCGGTGGAAAATGGGGGGGGGAGTTATGGAATCCTTGTGGGAGGCATGTCCACGTGTACTGCTGCCCTTGAAACCTAAACGTGAATTTATACTGGCAGGCCTTGTCTAACGGGATGGACCAAAAGCCATTTGCCTGTACTCCCTGTTTGAGCATGGTCTTGGGACTCGTGGCAACAGTGGGGGCTGCTAAAGGGGTTACCTTATTAAGTTCTCGGTAGTCGATCATTAGTCGCCATGAACCATCAGGCTTTTTTATGGGCCAAATTGGGCATTATTTGTGGACGCTACGGGTCGAATAACTCCTTGGTCTAACAAACTGTTAATAACCTTCGAAATTTCACCCTCGGCGTGCTGTGGGAAACCGTATTGCTTTTGCGGCTTTGGATCGGGACCTGAAATCTTTACTGTGCCTGGGATCTTCCCACAATCGCGTTTGTGTTGTGCGAACGAAGCTTTGTGTTTTATGAGGACCTCTTTAATCATCTGATCTGCACTAATTGTTTGCGGATTAAACCAATAGTCCCCTACTGAGCAAATCCTGTTTTCATAATCCCCTACTGTGAGCATAGCGGGAGCGCTAGCTGTTTTGGCCATTCGCCATACACATTTGTTTACTGGGTCAAACGAAAGGTTATGGGAGCTCATAAAATCAATGCCTAAAATGTGCTCTGCTGTTTGGGGTAAGTCAACTAAAACGACGGGCTGCCTGGTGCTAATGTTCCCTGTCTGAATGGGTACGGGACCGGTGAATACACTCAGGGTGATGGTGTCTGTGGTGGGCCATTTGTCACATTGAAACATGGTGGAGGAGTTCAAAGTGTTGCGGGATCATCTTGTGTCCCAAAGAAAATCGATTATGTCCCCAGACTGTGCCTGTAACTACTGGTCTGCCTGATTTGTCCCAGCGTGTGCCACAGACCCAAGTTGGTGAGTCCGAACACCGTCAATCTGTGGAATGAAACCCTAAATCGTCTGAACGGGCGCTAACATTATACATGTGCCTAACATTGTTCCTAGGTGGGGAGTTTGGTTGTTGGTATCGGTGCTGGTTCGGGGGGTTTTGTCAGCAGTCGCGGGCGTAATGTCCCATGCGGCGACAGTTGTAACAACCTCGTGGTGCCTGTGCTCTGGGGTGCTGTCCCTCGTGTCTACCTTTGTTTATCCATGCTGGGTCCTGGCTAGTCCTAACTGGGTGCATGTTTGCTTCTATCTCGTCCTGATCTGTCTGTCGGCGTAGGGTTTGGTCCCTGTGGTGGTATGTATTAGGGGTAATACGGTACACCACGTGTCGACAGGCTATTGGTGGAGGGATGCCAGGTCCTGATAGGATCTGCCACCTACTGGACTCCACCAAGAAATGCCGGTATAAGAACCCAGTTTTTCCCTCCATTTCCCTCAGCAGTTGCATTCTGTAACCATGCTGCTGAGGATAAAGTTCTGCTTAATAAAGCCTTCAATTGACATTACCTCAACCTGCCTCGCGTCATATTGACGGTGCTACAATCCCATGCTCTGGAAAGTCGTTTCAATACCCAAACACTGGGTGTGTGGTCTGCGGGGTCGTAATTGACACAAGCCTTTTGACCTGCATCTGTGGCATGCGAGACTAAGGTGCAGGAACCATTTAGTGGTGTCCTCTTCATTTAGGTGTGCGCGGTTCAATTGTCCATAGACTGCCATGAAATGAATCCATAGGCGACCAGCAAATGCGGTCGGATGTTCTCCCTTCTTTTGCCTGCAGTGAGTTAAACCCTCAACTGGATCTCCTTTGTTATACCCGATGGCATCTAATATGGTTGTTTCATTTCCTGTAGGGTTCCTCCTGCTACATTTTGAGGTTCAGGCAAAGATGATCTTACGGACTGGCTAAGGCTCATAGCTATTAGCTTTACTTCCTCTCTCTCGTCTAGGCTGTACATAACTTTTTGTTGGCGCACCTCCTCAAAGAAGCTGTGTGGGTCTGCAGTGGGCTGGAATGGACTAATTTTTGTGCAAGCTTCTCTTAACTGGGTTATGGATAATGGGGTGGTGTAAAGATATCAGGCTCATCCTGATCCGATGACTTGCGTTGTGTGGTGACCGGATTCATGGGGGTCGAATTGTAAGTGGGTGTGGGTGCTGCCTGTGCAGTCGGTGGTGCGGGTGCTTTTCTTTTTGGGGCGTGGGGGGCTCGATTTTGATTTCCCGTGTTCTCTACGTATCTTTGGGCGCTTTTGTTTAATTCTTGCCAATCGGGAGCATCTTCCTCATCTGAATCCTGCCCGAAAGTGTTCCTGAAGCCATTCTGTACTGACAGTAACGACTGTAACTTTTTTATCTTCTGTCGGCATTTAGCATGGTCAACGGTGCACTGCCTCTGTTCCTTGGTGGAGCTGTGGAGCGCTCTCAAAGCTGCTTTTAAATCTGCACATTTGCTCGTTAGCTGGGCGACCTGTTGTTCTGTTTCCTCTCTTACCAGGACTGCACACTGTGTATCTTGGTAGGCTTTATTGTACTCGGTCTGGAAGCTACTAAGGTGAACTAGACAAGATTGATGTGCACGTCTTGAACTTGGCTGGCGATTCCTGCTACAATTGGTTTGGCACAGGCCGGATCCAAAAGAGACAGAATACATGGCTGTGTCCTCTTTTATCCCTCTGGGATTTTGCGCTCTTTGGTCCTTAATCTTGGATTCAATAGTTCAACAGGGCTCTGATCACAGTCTTCGATTTCGGCCATTAAAGGGGCAGGTGCCTTGGTAGCTGGGCGGGTCCTTAGCGGTCATTGACCTTGGCAGTTGGGCTCTCTGAGTAAAGGGAGTGGCGCCGATCAGTCTGTGGCTGTACCGTTTCTTGATTGGAGTCCTATTGTCCTGGGAAAATGGGCCATAAAATGCAAACGAGGGGGGGGGTGGTTTTGGTCAGGTCTGGTTACCTGTGTTTCAAATACACATAGGCTAGGTATCTGCCTGAATTCTGGGTTGGCCATAATTCCCATGGTCCTTTGCAGGTGGCCATCTTAGATGGCTACAGTGTCTGTATGTATGTGTGTGTGTACGTGTGAGTGTAAGTGTGTTTATGTACATGTGAATGTTTGTGAGTGTGTGTGTATGTGAATGTATGTGTATGTGTTTGTGTATGTGTGTGCACATGTGTATGTGTATGCATGCATGTGTATGTGGTCGTGAGTGTGCATGTATGTGTGTATGTGGGCGGCATGGCGGAAGAGTGGTTGGCACTGCTGCCTACGGCACTGAGGACCCAAGTTCGATCCAGGCCCTGGGCCACTGCGTGGAGATAGCACATTCTCCCCGTGCCTGTCGGTTTCCCCCCCCACAACCCAAAGATGTGCAGGTTAATAATTGGGTATTCTAAATTTATGGGGGAAAAAAATTATCTTAATGGTAAGACGACTTAGCTAAATTTAAAGCTCCGACCGGCCTCTTCGCTGGACGTAAAAGATCTCTCGGTAGTGCAGTTTCCCCCGTTATCCTGGCTGTTATTTATCCCTTGCCCACTTACCACCTCACCCTAAAGCTGATCGTCAAGTTGCTCATCTTGGGCGCGATCTAATGGCTTTCTCGCGCGCCACTCGGGACACGACGAGGCCAATAAATTTTGTTACAACGTTTGTTCTGCCTCGCGAGATCTAACGAGATGTCGCGAGGCATCATGAACGTGGGCGGGATCCAGATGGCACCTTGCCCATGGCAGGGATCGGGCCTGGTGGTGCACTGCTGTTATTAGGTGGGATGTGGTGGGCTCAAGGACCCCTGGGTTAGTAAGTCGGGGTGTTGAGGGGATCCGGAGGCTGCGGTGGGGGTTCAGGGATCTCTTCCTGCACTGGTAAGCTGAGCTCGCTACTGCAGGAAATGAGTATAAGTGCGGCCTCGGCGGGGGATTCCTCGTCAAGGCCCAATGAAGAAGCAGAGTCCCGTTTAATAGCGCGGTCATTCTCGGCGTTGCAAGCGCCAGGAAGCAGCCCGCTAAATGCACACAAAACGGGACTCTATTTCTTTTCCATTAAATCGCGTCCCTCGTATCTGTTCAGGAAGCTTACATGTGTGCATATTGGCTGCATTTTGGAAAGCAAGGGGATACCCTCTGTCTTGGTGTGACTGCACTTCAAAAATGCTTCACTGGTTACAAAGCTCTTTGAAGTACCTGGCGCTATAAAAATGCAAATTCTTTCAAAAAAGTGAAAATGACATCATATTAACATCAAACGTTCCTTGTTTCAGGAGGAGGCAGAGCTAATGATTGGTAGCAAGGTAACATTAATTAGAATCTCAGAAAATGGAATATATCTTGCATTATTACATTACAAAATTACCTCTATCTAGTTATTTATCACACCTCAATGTCCACACATACCACGGGCTGGATTCTCCACAGCCCGCGCCGAAATCGCATTTGGCACGGGGGCGGAGAATCAACTTTCATGCCGAAATCGGGCCCGGCTCTGGCCCAGCGATTCTCCGGGACCGGTGTGATTACGGAGTATCCCGCACGCTGGGGGGCCATTGCCAGAGGCCCGCCCAGCGATTCTCCGGGACCGGTGTGAGTGCGGAGTACCCCGCAGGCTGGGGGGCCATTGCCAGAGGCCCGCCCAGCGATTCTCCGGGACCGGTGTGAGTGCGGAGTACCCCGCACGCTGGGGGGCCATTGCCAGAGGCCCGCCCAGCGATTCTCCGGGACCGGTGTGAGTGCGGAGTACCCCGCACGCTGGGGGGCCATTGCCAGAGGCCCGCCCAACGATTCTCCGCTCCCAGTCAGCCGGGTTCCTGACGGTGTGTTTCTAACCACCTGTTGCCGTTCGGAGGTCACACCAAGACACATCGTATCCCCTTGCTTTCCAAAATCAGGGATTGCACACTAGTCTGGGGATTCAAGATGTAAAGGAGCAGGTCATCCGTGTAGAGTGACACTCTATGCTCTCTGTCCCCCCTTTGGATACCTCTCCACCCCTTCGCCATTCTGAGGGCGATCGCTGGTGGCTCGATTGCCAGAACAAACACCAGTGGGAACAGTGGACATCTTGTCTTGAGCCTCTGTGCAGTTGGAAGTATTTAGAGCTGGCGGTGTTTGACCGTATGCTCGCCATGGGAGCGTTGTACAGTAGTTCCAGGTGAACCCTGGTCCGAATCCAAACCACAACAGTACCTCTATGAGATATTTCCACTCGACTCTGTCGAAGGCCTTTTCTGCATCCAGGGAGACTATCACCTCTGGTGTTCACTCCCTGGGTGGGGTCATTATCACGTTCAACAGGCACCTGATGTTCGGTGTTAGCTGCCTGCCCTTGACAAAGCCCATCTAGTCCTCTGTGACCACCTCAGGCAAGCAGCTCTCCAGCCACCTTGCCAGGACCTTTGCGTTTACGTTGAGTAGCGAGATGGGCCTGTAGGACCCACACAGTCAGTTCTTTGTCCTTTTTGGGTATCAGCAATATTGAGGCTTGCGCCAGTGTTGGTGTCAGGATGCTCCTTACAAAGTAAGTTTGCCAACATCTCCCGCAAGTGCATGACGTGCAGGCACAAATTCTTTGTCGACGTCCGCTGGGAATCTACCTGGCCCCGGCACCTTCCCTGCCTGCATGCAGTTGATACTCTCCATGACTACCCCCAGTAATAATGGTGCTTCCAGGCCCTGTCTCTTTTCTTCCCCCACAACTGGCATGTCCAGCAGTCCGTCGAGGAATTGCTTCATGCCCAAGTCCTCCCTTGGGAGGCTTGGAGGTGTACAGCCCCCGATAGAAGGTTGTGAAGGCTCCATTGACCTTTTCTGGCATGGCAACCAGCCTAGCGCTACCATCCCTAACCTGGGCTAGTTCCCTCATGGCTGCCCACTTTCTCAGCTGCTGAGCCAGCAGGCGGCTGGCTTTGTCTCCATGTTTGTAAAAGGTCCCCCGTGTCTGGCTGAGCTGGTTCACTGCTTTCCCAGTGGAGAGCAGGTCAAAGTCCATCTGCAGCTTTTTTCTCTCAGCCAGCAGTTCCACAGTCGGAGTGGAGGAGTATCGCCGATCCACCTCCAATATGGAGCCAACCAGCTGTTGCCTGGCCGCCTCTCCTCCCTATCTTTGCATGCCTTGTACACAATAATTTCCCCTCTATCACCGCCTTCAGTGCCTCTCAGAATGTGGAGGGTGAGTCCACCCTATTCTGGTTCTTGGTGACGTACCCTTCTATGGCCTGTGATATCCGTTCGCAGAGTGCCTTATCGGCCAGAAGGGCTGTGTCCAGCCTCCATGCGGAGCATTGTTTCTGACGCATCTCCAACCTCGCCTGCACATAGTGTGGAGCATGGTTGGAGATTACGATTGCAGAGTACTCCACCCCTACTACCCCTGGAAGCACTGTTTTCCCCACTACAGTAAAATCAATCCTGGTATACACCCTGTGTACCTGGTAGAAGAAGGAGAACTCCTTCTCCCCTGAGTGTGTAAACCTGACACTGCCCCGTCTGTTCCATGAAAACATTCAATTTCTTTGCCATGTTTGATTTTTTTCCTGAATTCTGGTTTGATCTGTCAGTCCGTGGGTCCTGCACTCAATTGAAATCCCCCCCTGATGCGCAATCAATTACTCTCAAGACGAAGTGATTCATAACTGAAGGCTTTAATCTGCCAGAACTCTTCCCCAGCAGCTTCGATACAGAAAGTGAAGGCTGCTGGGACAGCACCGGTTCTTATACTCCGCCTCTCAGGGCGGAGCTATGTACAACAGCCAATGGTAGACTCCTGGGTCTAACCAATGGTCATCCACCTCTTAGGTACCGCAATACCTGGTACTACCACACCCCCATGATGAGTTGGTGTGTGTCTACAGCGAGGATTTCCACCATGATTTTCTTCATGAATTTTATATTGTCCCAGTAGGGAGCGTACACTTTTACAAGGACCACCGGTGCCCCTTCAAGGACACCACTAAATGTGATGTTCCATCACACTTGGTCTGTAACCGTCCTTGTCGCTGTAAATGCTGAACGCTTACTGAGCGGTTCAGTCACCCCCTAGCCCTCATCCTGTCGCCTGAATGGTAAGTCTGTCCCATCCAGCTCTTTCTCATCCATAATAAGTCTTTCTCCCTCTTATCAAATACCAAAGCAGGCAGTGGCATAGTGGTATTGTCACTGGATTAGTAATGCAGAGACCCAGGGTAATGCTCCACAGAGGGTCCTGGGTGTAACGATATGCATAAACAATTCTATATATTAACATGTCAACCAGCAGATGGCAGTAAAGATGTATCACGTGATACTGCAGCCTCTAGGAGTCTGGGGTTAGGAGTAGTTCTGGATAGTTGTGTTTAGTGTGCGTTCTCATATTCTAGTTATTAACAGTTCATAGTTTAGGAGCATTAGTATTGTTTTCCTTCCCACATTATTGTAATTTAATAAATCTTTAACTAGTCACGAACTAGGCATTCTCTGGTGCACTGACTCAATCATTGCAACGCACTAGAATGTATCACAGGGTTCAGGTCCCACCACGGCAGATGGTGAAATTTGAATTCAATAAAAGTCTAATGATGACCATAAAACCTTTGCCGGTTGGCATAAAAGCCCATCTGGTTCACTAATGGACTTCAGGGAAGGAAATCAGGGAAGGAAATTTCGCAGCGCTAGGGACTGGGTTCAATTCCCGGCTTGGGTCACTGCCTGTGCGGAGTCTGCATGTTCTCCCCCTGTCTACGTGGATTTCCTCCGGGTGCTCCGGTTTCCTCCCACAAGTCCCGAAAGATGTGGTGTTGGGTGAATTGGACATTCTGAATTCTCCCGCAGTGTACCCGAACAGGCGCCGGAATGTGGCGACTAGGGGATTTTCACAGTAATTTCATTGCAGTGTTAATGTAAGCCTACTTGTGACAATAATAAAGATCATTATAAATCTGCCGTCCTTCTCTGGTCTGGCCTACATGCGACCCCAAACCCACACAGCGATGTGGTTGACTCATAACTGCTCACCAGTCAAATGGCCGAGCAAGCCACTCAGTTCAAGGGCAAAAAGGGATGGGCAACAAATGTTGGCCCAGCCAGCGGTGCCCACATCCCATGAACAAATATAAAAAAAAGATTTTACTGAACTTAGTGAGTGCAGCAGAAAGGGAGGTTCACAGCACCTTTAAAAACCAGGGTGATTGGAAAATCTCATAGGTTTGCATGGGAATAATGGCCATTCATCTTGAGGAACAAAGAAAGACTTGCATTTATAGAGCACCTGTCACAACCTCAAGCAGTCCAAACCTGATTTACAGCCATGTATGTTAAAGTGCAGTTGCTGTTGTAACTTGAGAAATTAATCCGTGCAAGGCAAGGTCCCACAAGGGGCAATGTGATACTGATCAGACAATCTATTCTTTCATGATTCCAGTTGAGGCATAATATTCGGCAGGGGCAGCAGGGGGAACTCACCCACCCTTCTTCAGATAGTACCTTTTACATCTACTCGGGTATTAGTTTTACGTCCCATCTGGAAGCCAACATCTCACAGCTTCCCGCACAACCACTTAGCAGAATGAGTCATAGAAACATAGAAAATAGGAGCAGACCATTCGGCCCCTCGAGTCTGCTCCGCCATTCATTATGATCATGGCTGATCATCCAACTCAGTAGCCTCATCCTGCCTTCCCCCCATATCATTTGAACCTTTCGCCCCAAGTGTTATACCTAACTACTTCTTGACAGCTTCCTGGCGGCGTGGGGTGGCCACAATGGCGAATCCCATTGGCAGGTGGCGGGAACGGAGAATCCTGCTGCCGGCAAGGGCGCGCCGGTCATGAAAACGCGGCCCACAATGTTTTGGCCTCAACTTCTTTCTGTGGTAACAAATTCCACAGGCCAACCACTCTCTGGGTGAAGAAATTTCTCCTCATCTCTGAACTAAATGGTCTACCCATGTCCTCAGACTGTGCCCCCTGGTTCCGGACACACCCACCATCGGGAACATCCTTCTTGTATCTACGCCTTCTAGTCCTGGTGGAATTGTATAGATTCCTATGAGATGCCCCCCTCATTCTTCTGAACTCCATTGAATACAATCCTAACTGACTCAATCTCTCCTCATACGTCCGCCCTGCCATCCAAGGAATCTGTCTGGTAAACCTTTGCAGCACTCCCTGAATAGCAAGAACATCCTTCCTCAGATAAGGAGACCAAAACTGCACACCATATTCCAGGTGTGGCCTCACCAAGGCCTTGTATAAATGCAGCAAGACATCCCTGCTCCTGTAGGGGTTGGGTTAGCACAGTGGGCTAAACAGCTGGCTTATAATGCAGAATAATGCCAGCAGCGTGGGTTCAATTCCTGTACCAGCCTTTCCGAACAGGTGCCGGAATGTGATTACTAGGGGCTTTTCACAGTAACTTCATTGAAGCCTACTTGTGACAATAAGCTATTATTATTACTCGAATCCTCTCGCTATGAAAACCAACATACCATTTGTCTCCTTTACCGACTGCTGCACCTGAATGCTTACCTTCAGCATCTGGTTGACGAGGACACTCAGGTCTCATGGCACATTCCCCTCTCTTAATTTATGGCCATTTATGGAATAGTCTGCCTTCCCATTGTTGCTACCAAAGTGGATAGTTTTGCAGTTATCCAAATTATACTGCATCTGCCATTCATTTACCCACTCACTAAACTTGTCCAAATCACTGAGGGATCTCTGCATCCTCCTCACAGCTCACCCTCCTACACAACTTTGTGTCATCATCCTTAGTGAGAAACTTGGCATGAAGACAATTTATGTTTTTGATTTAGATTGAAATATAAAAGCTGTTGCTTCACTGCCCTCTCCGTTGGCAACCCGGGTTTCACAGAAGCAATACATCAGTGTTCCAGCAGATGGCAGTGCTGACACTCTTAGATCCAATCTGCAGTTCCACGGACAAGATTCTCCGTTTGAGGCGCTCCCTCGGGTGAGGGTTGGCTCTCAGGCGATCCACTCCAGGGTTATCCACTGAGGTCGTGGCTAATGATGCCTCTCCGGAGGCCCCAAACCGATGTGGAGAACCATTACAATGATGCCCATGCAGCGCCAGGACAAATGTGTTCTGCACGCTGCCTGGGTATCGGGCGTAGACATGCACACAGTGCAGCCGGTCTTCACACACCAACTGCGCGTTCATCGAGTGGAAGCCTTTCCAGTTGATGAATGGCATCCCCTCATGCATCAGTGCTCGTTGGGGGACATGTGTCCCATCGATCACCCCCTGGACTTGTGGCAGCCTTCAATGGTGCAAATCCCACTGACCGGGCAACCTGGTGGGCTCGGTCCTCATTAAAGTTGATATATTCTGCCGCCCGAGCATATAGGGCATCCGTGACAGACCTTTGCGATAGCGCAGACAGGTCCCCACTCGGCGCCTGAAAGGACTCTGTGGCGTAAATGTTCAGGGCGAACTTGACGGCCGGCGGGAGTGGGTATCCTCCCGCAAACCCTCGCAATTCCAGGTGCACCATCATCCAGCAGAGATATCACACGGTCTCCCTGCTCAGCCGCAGTCGTCAGTGACATATTCGGTCCAGCAGATCCTCGAAGGACAGGCGCTGCCGGTATACACGGGGCCTAATCCGGCGCCTCCTTCTCCTCTCCTCCTCAGCCGGAACTCCATCCTGACCGGCTGGCCTCTCATCCTCTGGGTCAGGCTCCTGTTCTGCAGGGACCTCCCCGAGCAGCTACTGCTCGTACAGCCTCAGTGCGGCTGTAAGGTCCACTCCTGGCTGGACTCCAAATTCTATTATCTGCAGGGGATAAAGGGCAGACATGTTAGCATGGTGGGTACTCCCCTGCCTATCCAGATCCAATGAACTACGCAGTGACCCTGGCCTACACTGCAGCCTTTTCCCTGCTTTTCCCCCTCCTCCCTTCCCCCTCCCAATCCCAGCCCCACTCCCAGCCATTCCCCCCCAAAACTCTGTCTTCCACACCATGCTCTGGCTCCGTCGGTGCCTGGTACAGGGCGGCATCCAACCCTGCCACCCATCCCTGCCGGCAGGGATACCTGTGGCTGGCGCTACCTATGCCAGTGATTTGCTCTGTGCCCCCTGCCCTGCTCCCTCTAGTGAGGTCTTATGTGGGTGTCCTCCTTGGGTGGGCTGTGTGATACCCCGCCAGCAGGGTGGCAGCTGGTTGTGGGGTGGGGCCACTGTATGCCACCGACTGGTGCCATGCCTGTGGCAGAACCCACGGATGGGGCTGGACGAGGGGAGCGGGCACCTGTTGGGACCGTAGCTGATGTGTGCCGTGGGTCCTATGTGTGATGCATGGGTTGTGCTTACCTGTACGGGCACAGGATGGATGGGAGCAAGAGCATAGTGGGCAGGCAGAGCTTGCCCGGTGGGGTGGGCTAGCTAATAGTACTACTGGTGGGGCATATGCCCTGAGAGGGGCAGTGTTCCAGAGTGGATCCCAAAGGCCATGGTGCATGCATCTGGTGTACGGGATGCACCCTGCACTTCCTCTGCTCCCCTTGCAGTGGGGCAGTGCCTCGAATGGGTACATGAGAGGTGGCAGCAGCTGGTGGACCACTGGTTACGATGGACCACACCCATTCCATTGATGAGTCAGCTGGGGTCTGAGGGTTCATTGGGGGGTGGCCTGTGAAGGGGGGGAGCACCCATACAGCTGGTAACGCTCTGCACATCTAGAGGCCACAGTGGGCAGTCGGCAAGAGTGCAGTCAGATGGTTGCCTTGCAGGCTGCGGCAATGGCGGTCAGTGCCCGGACACCCCAGTCCCGGGGAGACACTCCAAACCCACAGCCCATCTCCTGGTCACACCCCGCTAAAGCCCCGGCCCTGACAGATGCCCCCAATCAGCAGCACAACTGTCAATTCACCGTTGCGCCATTGGAAACTTTTCTTACCTCCTCTCTCCCTCTCAGCAACCACAGCACCCAGTACCTGTTTATAACGACCACAAGTGTACCGCGCCAGCGTCACATCTGCCTGGCAGAGGCAGAGCATCGCCGGAGGCCGGAGACTACCGGGTTGGGTGATGCGACCATCAATACACTCAAGGATTTGTGTCGGAGTAAAACATTGGTTTTAATTAATTATCAACTTTGCCTGCCTGCGACTGGTACATACTGAGGACAGTCCCACAGGTCAGCTTCTCTTATACTCCTTCAAAGGGGCGGAGCTATGGGCTGAGCCCGTACATGCTCCAACATCCTCCAACATCTCCCCCTGTGGGTGAAGCCATACAATGGCCCACAGATAAAACCCGCAGGGTTAATAACATAGAACATAACTGGTGAATTAACTGTATTTAAAAACATAGAACATAACTGGTGAATTAACTGTATTTACATTCACCACATTGGGCTCATTAATGATATATTAACTAGTGCTACAATGCATTTCACATGCCCATGCTGGTGCGGTGTGTGGAACGCATTCACATCGCTATCGAGGCACCGGAGCATGGCGCTCTGCTGGGCACCTGCCGCCAACCTTGATTTTCGGCTGATGCCCGATTCTCCGCCCAATCGCGATTCCAGCGTCGCTGGGCGGAGAATCCTGCCCCACGTGATTATGTCCATGTCCAAATGCAGCAAGACCTAAACAATATGCAGGCTTGGACTGACAAGTGGCGAGTAACATTCGCACCACACAAATGCCAGGCAATGAAATGAAAATCGCTTATTGTCACAAGCAGACTTCAAATGAAGTTACAGTGAAAAGGCCCTAGTCGCCACATTCCGGCGCCTGTTCGGGGAGGCTGGTACAGGATGACCATCTTCAAAAAAAGATAATCTTATCATCACCCCTTGACATTCAATTGCATCACCATCACTGAATCCCCCACTATCAACATGCAGGGGATTGACATTGATCAGAAACTGAACTGTGTCGTGTTGGGTGTTCTGGGGCGAAATTCTCCTGAAACTGCGCGATGTCCGCCGACTGGCGCCCAAAACGGCGCCAATCAGACGGGCATTGCGCCGCCCCAAAGGTGCGGAATGCTCCGCATCTTTGGGGGCCGAGCCCCAACATTGAGGGGCTAGGCCGGCGCCGGAGGAATTTCCGCCCCGCCAGCTGGCAGAAACGGCCTTTGTTGCCCCGCCAGCTGGCGCGGAAATGACATCTCCGGGCGGCGCATGCGCGGGAGCGTTAGCGGCCGCTGACAGTTTCCCACGCATGCGCAGTGGAGGGAGTCTCTTCCACCCCCGCCATGGTGGAGACCGTGGCGGAGGCGGAAGGGAAAGAGTGCCCCCACGGCACAGGCCCGCCCGCGGATCGGTCGGCCCCGATCGCGGGCCAGGCCACCGTGGGGGCACCCCCCCGGGGCCAGATCACCCCGCGCCCCCCCCCAGGACCCCGGAGCCCTCCCGTGCCGCCTTGTCCCGCCGGTAAATACCAGCTTTAATTTACGCCGGCGGGACAGGCAATTTATCGGCGGGACTTCGGCCCATCCGGGCCGGAGAATCGAGCGGGAGAGCCCGCCAAACGACGCGGCGCGATTCCCGCCCCCGCCGAATCTCCGGTGGCGGAGACTTCGGCAACCAGCGGGGGCGGGATTCACGGCAGCCCCCGCCGATTCTCCGACCCGGCGGGGGGTCGGAGAATGACGCCCGGTTCACAAACAAGCCAACAATGCTGGAAGTGGTGTAACGCTATTTTATTAACTGTTCAACTATGCAAACATACTGTAAACGTGGGTATAAGCAATACCAGCTTAACTGTGGACAATTCCTATCACTAGCTATGGTGAGGCACTCAGCACATGGTGAATGTCTGTGATGCAGGCTGTGAGCTCTGTGCTCTGAGCTGGCTGCTACTAGAATGAGCGGGAACTACCCTGTCCCCTGTCTTTATAGTGCTTGTGCTCTCACTGGTGATTGGCTGCGGTGTTATGTATGCTGGTTGGTCCTACTGCATGTCCATCAGTGTGTGTATGTGATTGCACCATAATGTACTGATGTATATTATGACAAACTAGACTCGCCATATAAATACAGTGGATGCAGGAGCGGGTCAGAGGCTAGGAATCTTGTGCCAACTAACTCACCTCTTGACTCCTCAAAGCTTTTCCACCATCTACAAGGCACAAGTCAGGAGTGATGGACTGCATTCCACTTGCCTGGATGAGTGCAGCTGCAACTACTTTCAAAAAGCTTGACATCATCCAGGACAAAGCAACCCGCTTGACCAGCACCCCATCGACCAACATTCGCTCTCTCCACCACTGGCGAACATTGGACCAGTGTGTACCATCTACAAGATAGAAACAGCAACTATAGAAACAGCAACTTCCAAGCCCATGACCACTACCATCTAGAAGGACAAGGGCAGCAGAGACATGGGAACAGCACCACCTGGAAGTTCTCCTCCAAGTCACTCACCATCCTGATTTGGAAATAATTTTTTTTTAAATTTAGCATACCCAATTTATTTTTTCCAATTAAGGGACAATTTAGCATGGTCAGTCCACCTACCCTGCACAGCTTTGGTTGTGGGGGCGGAACCCATGCAAACACAGGGGAGAATATGCAAACTCCACACAGTGACCCAGAGCTGGGTTCGAACCTGGGACCTCAGCACCGTGAGGCAGCAGTGCTAACCACTGCGCCACCGGGCTGCCTGACTTGGAAATAAATCGCCATTCATTCACTGTCACTGGCTAAAAATCCTGAAATTGCCTCCCTAACAGCGCTGTTGATATACCTACATCGCATGGACTGCAGCAGTTCAAGAAGGCAGCTCACCACCACCTTCCCAAGGGCAATTAGGGATGGGCAATAAATGCAGGCCTAAACAGTGATGCCCACATCCCGTAAATGTCAAGTTGTCCCATTACATTGGGGAGCTTGAAACTGGCCACATATTTGGGTCAGTTTGTCCTTTGAGGTGAAGATGGCCGTGTTCATTTTCCGGAGAGTTTGAAAGCGCTCGCATGGGTACGTAGGTGACTGCTAAAGTCGATCTTGGCAATTATTATTATTTTATAAATTTACGGTACCCAATTCATTATTTTTCCAATTAAGGGGCAATTTAGCATGGCCAATCCACCTACCCTGTGGGTTGTGGGGGTGAGACTCACACAGACACGGAGAAAATGTGCAAACTCCACACGGACAGTGACCCGGGGCCGGGATCGAACCCGGGTCCTCAGTACCATGAGGCAGCAGTGCTAACCACTGTGCCACTGTACCGCCCGACCTGGCAATTATACTGAAAAGTGGAATGTCGCAGTAGCTGGAAGTTACAAAATAAAAATATCAAATATTGGAAGCTCTCACCCAACCAGGCAGCGTCTGTGGACAGAACAAGGAAGTTAACGTTTCAGGTGTGGATGTGTCATCAGGACCAGTTCGAGGTAAAGATCATTACTTGAATTAACTTATCTCCAAAAATGTGATTTGACCCAGTGCTTTGTGCCCAATTTTAACTGCGTGTAAGTGAACAGGCTTTGAGTGAAAAAATCAGGGGCAGGGTTCTCTGATCCAGCGGCTAAGTGTTGATGCCGTCGTAAAACTCAGAGCGTTTTACGACGGCGTGAACCGCCGCTGTCAGTAGCGATTCTGGCCAGCAAAAGGGGCTAGGACGGGTGCCGCTCACCGTCCATGAGCAGAGGGCATTGGACCTCGCAGGCGGAGCCGAGGACTGGGGAGTTGCCGGCTGTCAGGTCAGAGGCGAACCAACAAGTGAGACTCCCCCGCCTGAGGAGGATTTTACCTGGCTTATGTTTAAATGCTGTAATGTACCTCCCCTCCTGCGCCTGTCGGGCGTGCGGCCCTGCAGCCTGAGCGGGTGCCACCTGGCCCTCTGCAGCCCATCCCTCTGCTGCAGCCGCCGCCTCTCTGCGCCGCCTGCGCTGACACTGCCACAGGGCTGCATGCAGGGCAGCGGCCCCTGCCACTGTGGCCAACATCGCTGGCCGGTGACAAACATTATGATCTGCAGAGGGTGGGGGGGTAGACAACAGGTTTAACCACGGTGCATGGCCCCCTCCACAACCATATGCCATGGGCTGAATGGCCGCCCTGGTTGGCCGGTTGCGCCACGCTTGCGCCACACACGCATGCACACCCACCCCTGGCCGCACCCTCTGTGCCCCGACTCCTGTTGCCCGTCCCTCATGAAAGCGCCACCGTTGGATGGCAGTGCCCTCACTGGGGGATGCCAGGGGTGCGGCCCTGCACCTACTTGATGGTGGGTGCCGCCGGCTGGGTGGCCCGCTCCCCGGGGGGGGGGGGGGGGTCCAGCACCCATCCGCACGGGCCAGCGCCCAGGGTGGTGCCCATCAGCCTGGCCGCCGTAATGACGGCCGTGGCTTAGGCACCGCGCTGCCATGACGGGCCGTTCCCGGCCGGCGGGGCTGTCCTCCATGGACCCCCCCCCCCGCCAAACCTGGAGGCCCTCACCCCCTGCCTCCGGATCGTGAGCCAGCACGACTGGCTCACAATTTTTAAAGGCAGGTCAGAATGGCGCCAGCGTGATCTGGGGTCATGCATTCGGGACTTCGGCCCATCCAGGCCGCAGAATCACCGGGGCCCCGGAGAAACGCTAAACGGACCCCCTCCAGTGGTTCTGTGGGCCGCTCAGCGCCGAGCACGACCACGCCTGTTTCGCTTGTTGGGAGAATCGCGAAACAGCGTCGGACTGGCGTCGCACGAAATACCGTTGGGAACGGGAATTCTCCGAACCGGCGCGGGATGAGAGAGTCCCGCCCCAGGCCTTTCATATTCGTTTCTTGCTTCCCACAATTATTGATCATTTGGAAAATGCAGCAGAAACAACACACATCCTGGACAATATGAAAAAGCCTATTGAGCCATAAGGGTGTATCGATGATTGTTCAATCAGAACAAGGGCTTAGCAGTGTGCCAGCAAGTGCGCCTGGTCCGTGGATAATTCCCCCCTGTAACCCGAATATCTTGCATTGCCAATGGCAAATAGACAAGCAGCTAAGCTACGGTATAGCTCCACATCCATTAAATTGTTATCAAAGTGCAATCTCTGTTGTGCTTGAGGCAAATCTATGCAGAGGAAGATCCCACAGACAGTAATGAGATGAATGACAACCTAACGGGGCAGACCTTGACTTCACTTGGTAGTCTGAAGTGGGCGATGATGAGTTGGCATCACCCGATTTACATCTCTCCATTAACTTCAATAGTGAAAAAGAAGAAACAATTAGGACAAATATCAAACAGGCCGCTCGTCTGGCTCACAGTCAACAGCAGCACATGATCGCACAAAAGTCAAAGATTTATACCAATCCAATTTGGTCACGGGATAACTTGAACTTTCCCTGCTGATCTTCAAGTAGCTAACTAAGATCTTTGACGACTACTTGAAAATGCCGGCATTAGATATTTCAGGGAACAATTTCTCTGCTCTTTCAGGAAACTGATTTGAAGGAGGAGCGGTGTGATCTGATACCAACATAGTAAATGGGAACAAATGATTAGATGGGTCCAAGGCACAGAAAAACTTGCAGAATTACAGCTAGTTTTACTGCCTGTTGATGGGTTTCTTCCTCAGCCCTTTCATGCGGTGTGTGAGTGGTAACAGCAGGATTAGGCAGCTGATGGATTTGTTGATAGGCTGCTGTCCTCAGATGAGTTTTCTAATTATCTCTAGATTAGAGGGGTGGGCTACTGAATCTCCATGTAAACTGGAGGGAGTGGCTCTTTCATCCTGTCTGTCCTCAATCAGTGCTGCTGAAATGCTCACCCTGGGGAACCTGGGCCTAATCCCTCTGTTGCTAGTGAGATGGTCAAGATAATCCAGCCTAGGCCTCCGCTGGGAGCCCCTGTGCTTGTCACTTTAGAAACGGGGGGGGGGGGGGGAGGGGGGGGGGGAGGGGGGGGGAGGGGGGGGGAGGGGAGAGGCGGGCACACGTGAAATATCACACTCACATTTTTACTGACCCTCGCGTTATTATTTATGTAACGGAAAATGAGTGAAACCTGTTAATTCTGCACTTGGCAAACAAAGGTTAAATCATTGAAGGGGTCTGAATGAAAATCGAGGTGAATAGATTTCCTCCTTTGCCGATTCCCTCCGCTCCCTTCCTGAAGGTTTTAATTCTGGTAAAAGTGAAAAAGAAAAATGAAAGACTAGCGTTTACAGAGAGCAGCCTCAGAATATTCTTAAAAAGCTCTTTACAGGCAATAAAACACTTTTCTCGTGTAGTCGCTGTTGCAATAATGGAATGAAATAGCACAGAAAGGACCCTTTGTGCCTTTGCAAGTTCCATAATAGAACTGCCTAATTAGTACCACTCCCCTGTTCTTTCCTTATGGTCCTGTTATGTGGCGGTATTTAGCTTTATAATGTCTCTGCAAAGTTCCTTTCGACATTAAACACTACAACATTTGGGGCGGCATGGCGGCACAGTGGTTAGCACTGTTGCCTGCGGCGCTGAGGACCCGGGTTCGATCCCGGCCCTGGGTCACTATCCGTGTGGAGGTACATTACAACATTTAAACATAAGCCAGGTAAAATTATTGCTGCAAATTATTTTCTAGGATGTAAAAGACCTCTTATCCTTCTTTGGAATAGCGCCATGGGATCTATTACATCCCCCCTGAGAGGGGCCTCGGTTGGCCGTCTCTTCCAAAAGATGGTACCTTCACCAGTGAAGCAGTGCCTCAGTGCTGCCCCATGATTGTCAGCTTCAATTATCTGCTCAAGTCTCCAGAATTAGGGGGCGGCACAGTGGTTCAGTGGTTAGCACTGCTGCCTCACGGCGCCGGGGTCCCGGATCACTGTCTGTGTAGAGCTTGAACATTCTCCCTGTGTCTACGAGCGTCTCACCCCCACAACCCAAAGATGCGCAGGGTAGGTGGATTGGCCACGCTAACCTGCCCCTTAATTGGGAAAACAAATGAATTGGGTACTCTAAATTGATTTTTAAAATAGTCTCCAGACTTAGATCAACTAAATTAGTACAAACTGAACATTGAAACCTGGGCTATCGTGGTCTGGGTGTTATTCTCTGTATAAAAGTGCTGAGCCACTGGGGAAGCGGGGGAGGTGTAAAGAATGCAGCAAATTCTGCAGGAATTGTTCATGATGCCTCCAATTACTTGGTATCCAAGTGAGAATGTAAATTTGTGCTACCCCCGCCTCATAGAATCAGAGAGGTCTACAGCACAGAAAAGGCCTTTCGACTCATCATGTCTGAGCCGGCAAAAACAACCACCTCACTATTCTAATCGCCCTTCAGCATAAATGTCTAAGTGGCCATTCTTCAAGAAAGGAGCCTGGGAAGGGAATGGTTAATTTTCACTTACAGCCGGGGCCGCAGTACTGGATCCCATAATGGAGTAAAATTAATGCAAAGAAAATGGAGCAGGTGTGTAACAGATGGAAGGTCCACGATTGGTCGTTTACCACATGTGTCAACCGTGCAAACAGCCATTAAAGTGTTATATGTTATTCAACTATGTGGCATCACAAATGTGATCATTGGAAAACACATTCACTTCCACAAGCAATCCAAAGCATCAACAATCTGTATTTGCGTAGTGCCTTTAACATCATAAAACACCCAAGATGCTTCACAGGGGCATTATAAAATAAAATTTGACACCAAGCCACATAAACTGATGATGACCAAAAGCTTGGGTCAAAGGGATAACTTCTAAAAATTGGCCTGAAAGACGAAAGGGAGAGGACTAAGAGTGTCAGAGAGAGGTGGGGAGCAAATTCCAGGGCTTGGGGGCCTGGCCAACAACGGTGGAACAATTAAAATTAGTGATGCTGATATAATAACACACAAGGAAGCTGTTGTGAACGAAGATGAATTTATTTACATATTTACAAAAAATGCTTAGTACAGCATCTCACTCCCAGTGCAGACCTAGCTGGGAGGATAGTTCTGATCAGGCCCTGAGGCCTAGTTTAATCCCCTGCCTTAATGTGCCCCAGGTGGTTGGCATCTGCCCTCTACCGAGGGAGCTCGTATTCCATGAGTCCAACAGGGAGATCAATTATTGTTTCCCCATCATTCTCATGGGGGTTATAACAGGTGAAGAGGCCAAAATTCGAGAAGTGTGGGTATCTTGAATGGTAGCAGGAAATCATCAAGATTGGCCTAGCCAGGGAGGAATGGGGTGGAGAGGGATGAGAATTTTGAAATTAAGGTGCTGCTTAACCTGAAGCCAACGTAGGCCAACAAGTAGAGGGATGGTGGACAGTAGGGACCTACTCTGTGTCAGGGCACAGGCAATAGAGCTTTGGTGAGTGGAATGTGGAAGATTGGCCAGGAGGGTGCTGGGATAGTCAAGTCTTGAGGTAACTAGGGCACGAATGAGGAACCCAGATTCAAAGACTGCTCTGTTCCGATCCGAAACAGGCAGGATATATCAGTGTTTCTAGGCTGGGAAGTTAGAGGGAAGTACATGAAAGCACCCAGAATATCCTTTACTGATTACAGATGGGTTAAAAGTGTTGCTTTCATGATCAGTTTCAATGTTGCATGGACTGCAAGCGAGAGACACAAGGCTAGCTTGCAGTTGGACACCGGGCCGCATTGACATTTTATGAAAGAATTGCAGTACCTGACACAGCTCCACAGGCAGCACCCACCATTGAACAAATCAATATGGACCCACTTGTCAGCCAGTAGTGACTTGAAGGTCAGGCCTGGGAAGAGTGGTTAAAGTGGACAACAAGAACAGGGTGAAGCTGATAGTCACCAGTAGATTTTTTGGTTTTTTAATCTCATCTTTCACTGGAGGCTGCTGCCAAGACCACAGAAGATGCTGAAGAAAGCTGAGCGAGATGGAACCAGAGCCAATCCTGCCCATCACTTTCCAATTCTGCGGGGGGGGGGGGGGGGGGGGGGGAGCCTAAAACGGGCATTGGGCCCTTGTTTACATATTTATGGTCCTTGATGCAGACATAATGAAAAAGGACCCATTCCAATTTCAGGTAGATGCTTTTCAGACATTCTTGGTATCTCATCCCACTGCCTGCCTATGCGACGAGGTCCAATTTCACCCAATAAGAATCCCAAACCTTGTGTGGGTGTGGCCACATGGGACACAGACTGCACAAATATGAAATACTTACTGCACAGAAACGAGGCATTCAATTGGCTCAACTGGTCTTTTCTGGAACTCATGTCCCACACAAACCCCCTCCCTCCGTCTGTCCCTTCAGCATGTCCTTCTATTCCTTTCTCCCTTAAATGCATCAATGCTGTTCACCTCAACTCCTGGTAGTGAATTTCATATTCTAACGGTGCTCTGAGTAAAGAATTTTGTGCTGAAGGGCGGCACAGTGGTTAGCACTACTGTCTCACATCTCCAGGGTCCCAGGTTCAATTCCGGACTCGGGTGACTCTCTATGTGGAGTTTGCACATTCTCCCCATGCCTACGTGGGTTTCCTCCGGGTACACCGGTTTCTTCCCACAGTCCAAAGATGTGTAGTTTAGGTGGATTGGCCATGCTAAATTGCCCTTAGTGTCCAAAACATTAGTTGGGGTTACTGGGTTACAGGGATAGGGTGGAAGTGTGGACTTAAGTAAGGTGCTCTTTCCAAGGGCCGGTGCAGACTCGTTGGGCCGAATGGCCTCCTTCTGCACTGCAAATTCTATGATTCTATGAATTTCTTATTGGGTTTGCGAGTGAGTGACTATCATATATTTATGGCCCCAGTTCACCTTCCAGTGGAAACATCTTTTCTATGTCAATCCCAGCGTTCACCACTTTCAGATCACTCCTCACTCATCTAGAGAGAAGGGCACTGCCCTGATTAATCTTTCCTGAGAGCTGTAACCTTGCAGTTCTGATATAATTCCAGTAAATCTATCTACCCAATACTCACTGACCAGTGCAAAGACAACCACAGTTAATGGCTGAAATTGATGACCAGAAACTGGCAGAGCTGTTACCCATTATCATAAACTCATACAACAAATACTGGCCATTCTGTCCATCCTGCCTGTGCCGGCTCTTTGAAAGAACTATCTAAACAGCCCCACATCTTTCTCTCTTTCCCCGTTGTCCTCTGTTTGTGTTCCTAATTAACAGCATCCAGATTTTTTTTGAAACGTCTCAATATTTACCTATTGCAAACTCAGGGTAATATTGCAGCCTTCTCAAGTAGGCCTTTGGGAACTTGAAAGAACTTCCCGCTTGTTCTCCCTGCCCTCGGTAAGTAGGATCATTAGTTAAATTTAAATGGATTCATTACCTTTCAGCTGCAAGGAACAATAAGCAGGCTTCATCGCTGCTAATTTCAGAGGATTAGTGATTTATTTGCAGCTATGCAAATCCCTTAATGGTCTAATCAGGGATTTATGGTCCCAGTACAAAGGAAGCCCGTGAATGATAAAAGAAACATTTTCCCTTCAAATGCCAATGTCTTCAGGACACAGATAATTCCCCTTCAAAGTAGATTCGACAGATAAACAATTCAAATTAAAAGCTTCACACAAATAGTCGGTGATGAAGGAAGATTTTGTAGTACTCTGTGTGGTATCTTCTACAGTTGATTGTTCTGTGAAGTTGTCCTGTTAATAGTTTATTTACGCACAGGTAAACCTGCTCCTCTTTTTTTCCGTTGTTTTGTGCTTCCTGGAAACTTTACCATGTCCAGGTGGTGGGAAGGTGTTTTCATTCTTCAAGCCAGGCCCCTTAAACCAGCAACAGAATTGTAGCCTTTGCCGGTTCTGTGGCGGTGATAAGACTGGCTGTTCTGATGTAAACGAGGGGAGACAGACTACTGACAGACTACTGACCACAATCCAAACTAAACCACACCAATATAAACTTTCAGTGATATAGAGCCTTTAATGTAACAAAACGTCCCAAGGAGCTTCATATGAGTGTTATCAAGCATAATCTGGCACGAAGCAACATAAGGAGATACGAGGGCAGGTGACCAAAAGCTAAAAGGAGGAAAGAGAGGTAGAGAGGCATATCAAAGCAAAAAAAAAGACTTGCATCTATGTAGCACCTTTCATGACCACTGGACATCCCAAAGTGCTTTACAACCAATTAAATACTTTTGAAGTGTAGACACTGTTAGAATGTAAGAAACACAGCAGCCAATTAACATACGTCAAACTCCCATAAACAGCAATGTGATAACGACCAAATAATGTTTTTGTGATTTTGATTGAGGATAAATATTCCTGGGTCACTGTCCATGTGGAGTTTGCACATTCCCCCGTGTTTGCGTGGGTTTCACCCCCTCAACCCAAAGATGTGCAGGGGAGGTGGATTGGTCACGCTAAATTGCCCCTTAATTGGGAAAAGATGATTGGGTACCATAAATGTATAAAAAAAGAGGATAAATATTGGGCTGGACACCAGAGAGATCTCCTCTGCTCTTCTTTGAAATAGTGCGATGGGATGTTTTACATCCCCCTGAGACAGCCCCAATCTCTGAATCCCCTGCCGCAGTGTCCGGGACCCCCCCCCCCTCCATCGGGACCGGCAATGCCAGGGTGGCACTGCTGGGTACCAGTCCCGCGGTGCCCAGGTGGCATCAGGGGTGCCAGGATACCATCCTGCCAAGAGCCAAACCATCCAGGGGCCCCGATCGCCTGGAAGAAGACCTCACCCCCCCCCCCCCCCCCCCCCCCAAGTGCCATTACGCCTGGTCCACATCTGTGGAAACCAGTGCCAAACAGGACCCAGTCAGGGTCTCCTAAGCAAGCCCATTTGATACCGCGCCTTGGGTAACCCCAGCGCAGACATAGTCAAGTGAGCCTAACTGCAATTTCCTACCATGCCACAATTTTCCTGCTCACAGTGCACCAGAATTGCTTGTTTATTGAACACCACTGGACCACCACTTTGACTACACTAACAGATTGCTAGCAAAATGGGGTCATGTTCACAGGATCATGATAATTATAGATGGGGTCGGCCATTCAACTCACCTTAATTCAACCATCTAAGCTTTGAAGTAAGTAAGCAAAACAAAGATAATAAATATATATGTTTAATTGTGTGACTAACTTTAGTACCAAAAGAAATACTTGTGTTACAGGAGAGTTGGAATTTTTTATGACAGGAGGGGGTCTCTGAGGCAAAAAGGTTGAGAACCTTTGGGTTAGACTACACTTGGAGTGTAGAATTCTGTTCACCATAGTACCTAAGGGATATAGGGCAACTGGAATGGTGCAACAGAGCTTATTTATTCATTCTTTCTAGGCCAGTACTAATTACCCATCCCTAATTGCCCTTGGGAAGGTGGTGGTGAGCTGCTTTCTTGAACCACTGTGGTACATGTGTTGTAGGAACACCCACAGTTCTGTTCGGAAGGGAGTTCCAGGATTTAGTCCCAGCGATAGTGAAGGAATGGTGATATATTTCCAAGGTTGTGCTTGCAGGGGAACCTGCAGGTGGTGGTGTTCCCCTACAGCCCCTGCCCTTGTCCTTCGCATTCGTATAGATCACAGGCTTGGAAATTGCTGCTGAAGGAGCTTTGCCGGTAAAAACTACCAGGAAAGATAAAAAATGCTGGAGCTCTTTTCTGGTGGAGGCTGAGGGGTGACCAAACAGTGGGCTTTAAGATTTTGAAGGGGAAAAGAAGACGTTTCCACTTGTAGTTTGAGCAAAATTAGGCGTAATAAATATATGGTAGTTACTAATAAGGTCAATAAGGAATTCAGAAAAAACTTCTTTACCAAGGGAGAAGTTAGAATCTGGAAGTCATCACCGTACGGAATGGTTGAGCTGACTCACACAGATGCATTTAAGGGGAAGCTAGATTAGTATAAAAGGGAGAAAGGAGTAAAGAGATATGGTAATTGAATTTGATAAAGTACAGTGGAAGGAGGTACATGTGGAACATAAACAACAGCATAAGTCAATTGAACTGAATAGCCCATTTCTATGGAGTGCGATCGAACGGTCTCTTCGTGCCCGACTCGGTGATGCAATGAACATAGAACATACAATGCAGAAGGAGGCCATTCGGCCCATCGACTGTGCACCGATCCACTTATGCCCTCACTTCCACCCTATCCCCGTAACCCAATAACCCCTCCTAACCTTTTTTAGTCACTAAGGGCAATTTATCATGGCCAATCCACCTAACCTGCACGTCTTTGGACTGTGGGAGGAAATCGGAGCACCTGGAGGAAACCCACGCAGACACGGGGAGAACGTGCAGACTCCGCACAGACAGTGACCCAGCAGGGAATCGAACCTGGGACCCTGGCGTTGTGAAGCCATAGTCCTAATCACTTGTGCTATCGTGCTGCCCGTTAAATGTCGCAAGAGGCGTCTTGCGCAATCTGCGATGCTCGGGACTCCGCACAAGATCTCGTGAGCTGTCGCGATCTGGATCTCGCCCTCGCTGGACGAGATCCAGATTTACATATTTAAGTGAGCCATTAGGCTCACTTAAATATGTCGCCACCCGATTCTCCTGAAGCCCGGGAATGAACTCCCGTACCTGGGAGACCTTGCCATGGAGTCGTTTAGCACTGGCCAACACAGACATGGACGTGGCGTGACAACATTTGCAGGCATCTCCCAGGCCATCGGAGGCTCCCAGATAGTCAGGCTCTGGGCAGGATGGTACCCTGGCAGTCCTGTTGCCACCCAGGCATCTTGACACTGACAACCTGGCACCATTGCACTGCCACTCATGTACTTTGGAATTGTCAGGGTGTCTGGGTGGCACTGCCAGGCTAGCAGTGCCAAGGTGCCCAGGTGACAGGTTGCCCATGCCAGGGATCAGGCCAGGGGGGCTTAAGGACCCTCCAGGAGGTAAGTTGAGGGGTCCGGAGGGCATGGTGTAGTGTCCAAGGTGGGTCAAAAGATCAAGACGGCATTTAAAAATGGTGACCCAATCTCTTCCTGCACTACGGCCTTGGCGAGACATTCCTTGCCAAGGCCAAAGAAATATCAGAGTCCCGTTTGATAACAGGGTCGTTCTCAATGCTGTAGGCACCAAGAAACACCCCAGTATTCGCGCACAAAAGGGGACTCAGGTTTTCGGGTGTTAAATCATGCCCATGATCTACATTTTATATGATTCTGTGTCAAACAACTGGTGGTGTGCAGGCAGCTTTAAGGGCTGTTCAGTTTGAGATTAAAGCTGTTGTCCATACCTTCCTTACATACAGTCAGAGGCATGTGCAGATCAACTCAGGCCCTCGCGGGTGAGTGTAAAACCTCCCAGGGAAATATTTGGAAGAAGAGCTGCAAGTTCTCTGCAGTGGCCCAGCCAACATTCATCCCCTCAATGAATATCCCTGAAATAAAATGGATGATCGTATTGCTGTTTGTGGAACTTGCCATGTGCAAAGTTGCCTGCCATGCTTCTTACAATTCAACAGTGACATCACTTCAAAAACGATTGGCTGTAAAATGCTCTGGAGCATCCTGAAGTAGTGAAAGGTGCTGTATAAATACAACACTTACTTTTGTCTTTCAGTCTGAACAATGAGTGTCGAGAAGCTAACCAACCAATCTAACTATTCCCTCATGCCATGAAATCCAATATTACAATCATTTTTTTCTGGTTTTATCCTCTTCAGAAGCTGCTTCTCCAAGTCACTCCACTCTTCCACATTGCCCAACTTCCTCCCAATGAAGTATTTTTGTACTGTTACCAATTTTGAGTTTCCTCTGCCTTTCTTTTTGCCCGTCTCATCGATAGACTTTTGCAGCTTTCTCCGTCAGTTTTTGTGTTGGATCAAGAAAGTCCCATTTTATTGCGCATTGGATTGTTCCTGTCAGCAGAGGTAGAAAGTCGGTATGATAAAAGTAAAATACTGCAGAGGCTGGAGATCTGAAATAAAAACAGAAAGTGCTGGAAAAATTCAGCTGGTCTGGCAGCATCTGTCAACGCTTCAAGTACTCGGAATTATTCTTCACATCAGAAAGCCGATGGCCGGAATTCTCCGGCCATTCGCTGGTGGCGGGATTCTCCGCTCCCGTTGGCAACGCACCCCCTCCTGTGATTTTCCCAGTGGTGTGGGGTGGCTTCAATCCCATTATGTGGAGATGCCGGCGTTGGACTGGGGTGAGCACAGTACAAAGTCTTACAACACCAGGTTAAAGTCCAACAGGTTTGTTTCGATGTCACTAGCTTTCGGAGCGCTGCTCCTTCCTCAGGTGAATGAAGAGGTCTGTTCCAGAAACACATATATAGACAAATTCAAAGATGCCAAACAATGCTAGGAATGCGAGCATTAGCAGGTGATTAAATTTTTACAGATCCAGAGATGGGGTAACCCCAGGTTAAAGAGGTGTGAATTGTACCAAGCCAGGACAGTTGGTAGGATTTTGCAGGCCAGATGGTGGGGGATGAATGTAATGCGACATGAATCCCAGGTCCCGGTTGAGGCCGCACTCATGTGTGCGGAACTTGGCTATAAGTTTCTGCTCGGCGATTCTGCGTTGTCGCGGGTCCTGAAGGCCGCCTTGGAGAATGCTCTTTAACCTGGGGTTACCCCGTCTCTTCTGGAACAGACCTCTTCATTCACCTGAGGAAGGAGCAGCGCTCCGAAAGCTAGTGACATCGAAACAAACCTGTTGGACTTTAACCTGGTGTTGTAAGACTTCGTACTGTTCAATCCCATTGACAGCGGCAGGACTAGAGAATCCTGCCGCCGGCAAACAGCGCGCCAAGTTCTCCGTCCTCGCTAGAAGCGGTAGGGGCAGATTCGAAACTGAGAATGCAGCTGATATGTTCATCACTGCAGTGACCAATTCATAGGAAAATAGATGGAATCACTGAGCACTCTCCTGAAAACAACTCAGAGAACCCATGTGCTAAAAATGGAATATTCACTCACAACAAACCAATGGGCAAGAAAATCCATTGGTGACATTTATTAATGCCTTGCTCAGAACAAAAGCCTGCACAACCTTTGCAGCTATAAAGGAAGAATTTAATGAACTTAAGTATTCTGATATTAATTGCATTAAACTTCCAGCGATCGGAGCTACATTGATCTTGGGTAAATTGAAGAAACTGAAACCGGAAGCTATGAAGACAGAAGAGCTTGAGTTCAACTGTAAATTTCATAGGGACCTTGCCAACGAGAACGTAACTTTAACCAGCTATCTGTCCTGTTCTGTACTAGACCTTAATAAATAAGAAATATATCCTGGCCATTGCGAGAAGTCTCATATGTTTTTTGCCTGATGTGTATCCTAAAAAGAACAAACAGTGTGTATCCCTGACAATCTATGTAATGAGGCAGATTAGAGAGGTGCTGAGAGAAACAGGAATCAACTTACAATTTACAGTGACTGAGGGGAGATGATTAAGTTACACGGGGTCTCCCTGCCCGGAGTCAGGCTGGACAGCCATGCATCACTTTTTATCCGAACCAAAAAACATTAATTAGCTGGTGATTTTACTTTATTAATAGTCTGCCAAACAAAATTGTTACCACAGAGCCAAGATACCCAAATAAGTTTTTTGTTTTATCACTAATTGTCTGGTTCAGAACTTGTAATTACTATTTGGTTCAGTCTACAGAATTCTCCTCCTAATACTGGGACTGAACTGTTGGGATAAAATTGGGCTTTGATTTTAGGTAAAGGTGTCCTCAAATAGAAAATGGATGACTGGGACCTTAATTCAAAAAAGAGAGCATGATTAACAAGAACATCAGCAAAGTGACTGCTGCAAATGTGGCTCTACCTGTGGATCACCATTTTAACTCTCCCTCACATTCTCACATTGACTGCACTGACATTGGCCTTGCACTTTTCAAACAATTGGTTTAGCTCAGTGGGCTAGACAGCTGGTTTGTAATGAAGAACAAGGCCAGCAACGTGGGTTCAATTCCTGAACCAGCTGAGAATTTTGAATTCTCCCTCTGTGTACTCGAACAGGCACCGGAATGTGTTGTCTAGGGGCTTTTCACAGTACCTTCATTGCAGTGATAATGTAAGCCTACTTGTGACAATAAAAAGATTATTATTATTAAACTCAAATCTTGCTTCAAGAACAATTTTATCTTTCTCCTTGGCACTCTTGACTTAAATAATATCCTCTTCAGTTATGTCCTGTTTAGAAGCCCTGTTTTCCATTCCACGCCTGACCCCCATGTTTTCCTTGCTCCCATTTTCTTGCATTTTCTTGCCTCTTGATTCCTTAATTATTTACTCGTCTATGCTTTACTTAATGATTTATTGTGCAGAATCTTAACATAGCAGACCTGCACGTATCAGGGAGGCTGGTAGTGGGTCAGGGACTCGTTTACTCAGTGGGCTTTGCCAGGCTCTGTAACTCAACCAGAGCATTAATATGCTTCCAGGTTTGCCAACACAGGGCAGGTGGGACGATGTGCCCCTATCTGTTAACGGAATGATTTCTGGTTGAAAGGACCCCAATGAGGGTAAGAATGGGTAAACTTATTTCTGAGGCTTCACCAACCAAAGGATGGAAAGGAGACCCGGGAAGGCTATCATATGGGTCGCTGGCCAGATTTCTGGAGATCTGACTGCGGAAGTGAAGGGTTGAAGTGAAGCAATGTGTACAAAGGATAGGGAGGAGACCCCAACCTCTCAAAACAAGCAGGTGTAGATGCTAATGGCCAAGAAAGTCAGCAGCAAGGTTTCGGTCCCTCAAACCAAATATAGTACCCCAAGAAATTCAAAATCATCAGGAGGGGATGAAAGGCGAGTGACAGAGCTTTTTCAAGTATCAATTCGCACTCTCTGGCTTCCCCGACAGTCTCCTAAACTACATTCCTCAGACCAACACAACTTGCAGCTCCACTCCAACTCCACTCCAAAACACCGCTTCACCTCCTCATCTGAGCAGCCAACACTCACTGATTGAAATTTCACTCCCACCCTCCATACGTGTTGTCCTTCCAGTTGGGAGGGTGGTGGTTTCAGATCGGTATGTCTTAAGTAAGCCTTTGTATTCTTCTGTCGATCTGTGAGTTTTTATTAACAACAAGAACTATTTACACATGATGTGGAGATGCCGGCGTTGGGCTGGGGTGAGCACAGTAAGAAGTCTTACAACACCAGATTAAAATCCAACAGGTTTGTTTTGAATCACTAGCTTTCGGAGCACAGATCCTTCCCCAGGTGAATGAAGAGCTGGGTTCCATAAACATATATATAGACAAAATCAATGATGCAAGACGATAGTTTGAATTCAAGTCTTTGCAGGTAATTAAAGTCGTTACAGGTCCAGATGGAGCAACTGGAGAGAGGGATAATCACAGGTTAAAGAGGTGTGAATTGTCTCAAGCCAGGACAGTTGGTAGGATTTCGCAAGCCCTGGCCAGATGGTGGGGGAGTGAATGTAATGCAACATGAATCCAAGATCCCGGTTGAGGCCGTACTCATGTGTGTGGAACTTGGCTATAAATTTCTGCTCGGTGATTCTACGTTGTCACGCGTCCGGAAGACTGCCTTGGAGAACGCTTACCCGAGGCTGAATGCCCTTGACTGCTGAAGTGTTCCCCGACTGGAAGGGAACATTCCTGCCTGCCGATTGTCACGCGATGTCCGTTCATCCGCTGTCGCAGCGTCTGCATGGTCTCGCCAATGTACCATGCTTCGGGACATCCTTTCCTGCAGCGTATGAGGTAGACAACGTTGGCCGAGTCGCACGAGTATGTATCACGTACCTGGTGGGTGCTGTTCTCATGGGTAATGGTGGTACCCACGCCGATGATCTGGCACGTCTTGCAGAGGTTGCCATGGCGGGGTTGTGTGGTGTCGTGGTCGCTGTTCGGAAGGCTGGGTAGTTTGCTGCAAACAATGGTCTGTTTGAGGATGCATGGTTGTTTGAAGGCAAGTAGTGGGGGTGTGGGGATGATCTTAGCAAGATGTTCGGCTTCATCGGTGACGTGTTGAAGGCTGCGAAGAAGATGTTGTAGTTTCTCCGCTCCGGGGAGGTACTGGACGACGAAGGGTACTCTGTCGGTTGTGTCCCGTCTTTGTCTTCTGAGGATGTTGGTGTATTATTTCATGGGATGTGTGTGTCACTGGTGTGATGATGTGCAGAAAGCAATTCTGTATATATTATACATGACCTCCGATCAGCAGGTGGCAGTATGATAGTGTAAGTCTACCATGCGGCTCTTTGCCTCAAGGCAGTTGAGAGTAAGTCTTGTTGGTGGCTAAACGTATTTTGCAGTAGCTTTATAATCGTTAGTGTTCGAAGTTTGTTATTTATTTATTCCTGTTATCTTTACCACGCAGTTGTTTCATAATAAATTATTTAAACTAGATGTTCTGTAGTGCATCATTCATATCAGCCAATCTATAGAACATAAAAACTGGCAAAACCAGCATTTGTTGCCGCCCCCCCCCCCCCCCCAATTCTCCTTGAAATTAGCAGTTTTTTAAAATTTTGAATACCCAATTCATTTTTTCCAATTAAGGGGCAATTTAATGTGGCCAATCCACCTACTCTGCGCATCTTTGGGTTGTGGGGGTGAAACCCACACAGACATGGGGAGAATGAGCAAACACCACACGGACAGTGACCCGGGGCCGGGATCGAACCTGGGACCTTGGCGCTGTGAGGCAGCAGTGCTAAGCACAGCGCCACCGTGCTGCCCTGAATTTAGCAGTTTGCTAGGATATTACAGAAAGCAGTTAAGAGTCAACCAGATTGCTGTGGGTCTGGAGTCACGGGCGAGATTCTCCGACCCCCCGTCGGGAGAATCACCGGGGGCTGCGTGAATCCCGCCCCCGCCGGTTGCCGAATTCTCCGGCACCGGAGATTCGGCGGGGGCAGGAATCGCGCCGCGCCGGTTGGTCCCCGTGATTCTCCGGCCCAGATGGGCCGAAGTCCCGCTGCTAGAATGCCTGTCACGCCGGCGTGGATGAAACCACCTACCTTACCGGCAGGACAAGGCGGCGCGGGCTGGCTCCGGGGTCCTGGGGAGGCGCGGGGCGATCTCGCCCTGGGGGCTGCCCCCACGGTGGCCTGGCCCGCAATCGGGGCCCACCGATCCGCGGGCGGGACTGTGCCGTGGGGGCACTCTTTACCTTCTGCCTTCGCCACGGTCTCCACCATGGCGGAGGCGGAAGAGACTCCCTCCACAGCGCATGCGCGGGGATGCCATGAGCGGCCGCTAATGCTCCCGCGCATTCCCCGCCCGGAGATGTCATTTCCGCGCCAGCTGGCGGGGCACCAAAGGCCTTTTCCGCCAGCTGGCGGGGCGGAAATTAGTCTGGCGCGGGCCTATCCCCTCAAGGTTGGGGCTCTGCCCCCCAAGATGCGGAGGATTCCGCACCTTTGGGGCGGCGCGATGCCCAACTGATTTGCGCCGTTTTTGGCGCCGGTCGGCGGACAACGCGCTGATACCGAAGAATTTCGCCCCACATGTAGGCCAGATCAGGTACGAATGGCAAATGTCCTTCTCTGAAAGACATTAGTGAACCAGATGGATTTTTACAACAATCGGTGATAGTTCCATCCTCACTATTACTGAGACTAGCTTTCAATTCCAGACTTTATTAATTGAATTTAAATTCCAATTGAAAATGTTTAGCATTATTTTCTTAAGTTCAATCTGCCTCCATTTACAAAGTCATAGATCCTGTAAGATTTTGGGACGACATTGGCCTGTCACATTCAAAGATTTGTGTCCTCGAATCTATCTGATAGATACATAGATCAAACACACGTACATAACTATATAGATCACAGATCTATGCATTGCTGTTTGGAATGGAAGAAACTGGCCAAAATGCAATAATGTTACAGTCAGACAATCAACAAGATAGAGGTGTGAAGCCAGGTGAATCAGATGTCGGAGGCGGGCAGGAAGGCGGCGAGCTCAACGACAGATAATGGAAACACGGGTGCTGCTATCATTTCTAGTACAGCAGTTAGATTTTATTGCAATCTTCTGAGCTAGCTCCGCTGCCATTCCAACCGCTCTGAGGACTAACCAACGTGCAACAGGTAAGAGTCATCAATCTCCAGCGTGTTAATCTGACCCACACTGGCTGGTGAAGTTCAAACTAAGACACAGCTACTTTCTTTGCTGGAGAGAGTTTGTTGACTTAGCTCACAGACAACACTGCCCCAATATACCAGTTCCAGCTATAACCATTTATAAATGTACAAATACCCATCACCTGCTAAACAATGCCATTAAACCCGAACAACGCAATTAATAAAACATTGACAAATCCCCTACTTTCAAGTCAAAACTTTTGAAAAGTCAAGAAGAATATTTAAAACTAATTGAAAAGAAACAAAATTTTTCTACCTTCTATGTTACACAATATTATAATCAACCATTAATCAATCCCACATTTCCCCACTTTACAAAACAAATTATTTTCCATATGGATAATTACAATGTAAATTGGTTTTCCACAAGGCGTCCCTGTTCCAGTACATCCAATGATTTCTGGGAGCAAGTTTCTCTCTTTGTAAAACAGTCTGACGATTGATGACTTTTATCCGTCCATTTTATTTTGGAAATTTCTCTTCTTTCAAACATTCCTTTTACGGGCGGCATGGTGGCACAGTGGTTAGCACTGCTGCCTCAAGGCGTTGAGAACCCGGGTTCGATTCTGGCCCTGGGTCACTATCCTTGTGGAGTTTGCACATTCTCCCCGTTTCTGCGTGGGTCTCGCCCCCACAACCCAAAGATGTGCAGGCTAGGTGGATTGGCCATGCTAAATTGCCCCTTAATTGGAAAAAAAAATTGGGTACTCTAAATTTATTTTTAAAAAACATTTGTTTTATCCCAGTGAGATCAATTCTCAATCACTTTTCAGTGACACCCTTCATCGAAAGAACATTCTCCCAAAGACAGTGGTTATCCACAGGGCCTGCTTTTCTCAGATAGCCCCTTGTATAGGACTTGCTTCAGTATACTCGATAAGTACGTCCCCATTGAATCATAGAATCCCTGCAGTGCAGAAGTTGGTCATTCAGCCCATCGAGTCTGCACCGACCCTCTGAAGGTGCACCCCACCCAGGCCCACTCCCCCACCCTATCCCCATAACCCACCTGACCTTTTTTTTGGACACTAAGGGTAGTTTATCATGGCCAATCCACCTAACCTGCACATCTTTGGACTGTAGGAGGAAACTAGAGGACCCAGAGGAATCCTATGCAGACACAAGGAGAACGTGCAAACTCCACACAGACAGCAATTGATTAAAGATGCTTGCCAGGTCAATGTATAACATTTATTATTCTTTCCCACCAAGGATTTGATAAGGAAAGTCCTGTGCTGGAATATCCATATGTAAGGTTCGCATGTGAAGCATTGCTAAAAATAATGAACCTCATTTCTCCTGGATCACCCAAGTCTAGAAACCAGATTGTGCATTTCTCAGAATTTAATTTATTTTATGTTTTATTTTCTCTCAGAACTTCCTCAACAGGAGCATGCTTCATCATTGTACTCAGTTCCAAGACATCAAGTCTATTTTGAGTGCACAACCAGTTCAATTGTCCAATAAAAATTCTGAACTGATCTATTTCTTGCTTGGATGCAAGATCCTCTTTTTGTGAGGACCTTGACCAATATATTTGGGATGCGTTTGATGTTTTTGAAATGAGGTCGTTGATTCAAAAACACTCCTGGCATATTCTGCTTAGTGTCTAACCCTATCCATTAAAGGCCCCCAAATGCTGCCTTCCAACTTTAAATTATTTCTATTTAATTTACCACCTATTGCTCAAATTCTGATGAAACTACCCAGAGAAAATCATCAACAATCATTAAAAAGATGTCCAGAAGATGGCGCCGGAGCGAGGCGACTCTCTGCGAGCTCGCCCCAACAGTTCCACGTTTTACTTAACTTATACTCGTTCTAATCTTTTAAAATTTAATTCTAAGACTAACATTATTACTAACCTCTCTCTTTTATCTTTTCTTGCAGGCTTGAACATCCTCCGAGGCCTGTGGAGATCTTTTGACCCGACCCAACCTGACCTCCACGACCTGGAAGTGGATCGGGCCCAAACCGGAAGTGAAGCCCCGACTTCGATTTGGAGCCGACCCGGACCTCGGAGCTCCCAACCCGGCCTAACAACCGAAACCAGTCCCTGGATTGCCTGGCCCAGTCCCCGGAGCTCCCGATCCGACCCCCGACAACGAGACCCAGAGAGACCCGCCCAGCGACCTGACCCGGAGAGGCACACCCAGCAACCCGACCTACCTGGAGATGGAAGTAAGAAAAATCCATGTGGAGACCCAACCGGGCTTACTTCAAGACCTGACCCCAGAAGCACCCAGGGAGGGAACAGACCACGGGACTCAGCCCAACCTGCCTCAGGAAGCCCCTGCCCACGAACCAGGACCCCGAAATGGCGGAGACCCCGCGCGAGAACCCGAACGCGCTGCAAGGTATTCACATGCCCTCAGAACGCCGGGACTCATCCGGATCGCAAGCATGCCCCCCTAGCAACCCCTCTACCTCAACTAGCACCCGGGACCCTGCCAGACACGACCCCAGAAACGTAACCAGCGCCCTGGTCATCACCAGCACCCTGGACCCCCCCAGACGCAACCACCTACCTTCCACAAGGTCAAACCTCTCCCATCGGATCCCAGGATCATCCAGCCGCAGCCACCGACAGAGGAAGCGAGGGAATCGCGGTGGTCTGCAGGTTAGACTGAAGCAACGCGGTTTCAAGACCCCCTCTCCCCAGCATACTCCTGGCAAATGTCCAAGCGACAGCAAAGCTGGATGAACTTAACGCCAGACCTACCTCTCAGAGGGAAGTAAGAGACTGCTGTGTGCCCTGTTTTACAGAAATATGGCTCACCCCCACCTCACCGGACTGTGCCATACAACTTGAAGGCTTCTCAATTCACCGGGCGGGCCGCACCATGTCATCAGGCAAAGCGAAGGGTGTGGAGGGGTTTGCCTCCTCATCAACTCCTCTTGGTGCTTGCATGTGGTGTCACTGGCGACCTACTGCTCCCCGGACCTGGAATACATGACAGTGAAGTGCCGCCCTTACTATCTTCCATGTGAGTTCACTTCAGCCATTACCACAGCGGTCTACATCCCACCCCAGGCAGAAGTGAGGAAGGCGCTGGACGAACTGTACACAGTTATAAACAACTACGAAACAGAACACCCGGAGGCCGTGTTCATCGTGGCCGGAGACTTCAACAAGGCCAACCTCAAGAGTGTACTGCCCTAATTCCACCAGCACATCTCCTGTCCCACCAGGGGCGACAACACTCTTGACCACTGCTACTCAAAAATCAAGGACGCCTACCGTTCCATCCCCCGACCGCACTTTGTGAAATCAGACCACAAGACGGTGCTCCTTCTCCCGGCATACAAGCAGAAACTCGAGCGGGAGAATCCAGCTAAGAAGGTTGTGCAGTGCTGGTCCGAGGAAACAGAAGAGCTCTTACGTGACTGCTTAGAGACAGTGGACTGGTTCATATTTAAGAACTCAGCGATCAACTTAAATGAGTATGCCACCACCGTCACAGACTTCATCAGCAAATGTGTGGACGGCTGCGTGCCAAAGAAAGCAGTACGTACGTTCCCCAACCGGAAACCATGGCTCAATCGTGAGATTCACTCCCTACTGAAGGACAGATCTGAGGCGTTCAAGTCAGACGACCCTGACCTATACAAGAAATCCAGGTACGACCTCCGCAAAGCCATCCGAGATGCCAAGAGAGAGTATCAAACCAAGCTAGAGTCACAGACAGACTCTCGGCGATTGTGGCAAGGACTAAACAACATAACGGGCTACAAAGCGAAGCCGAGCAGTATCTCAGGCAGCAACGCACCCCTCCCCGATGAACTCAATGCATTCTATGCTTGGTTCGAGCAGGTAACCAACAATCCGCTGTTGAGTGCCCCAGCAGCCCATAACTCACCCATACCCACCATCACAGCTTCCGAAGTCAGATCAGCCTTCCTGAAAATGAACCCTCGGAAGGCGACCGGCTCGGATGGGATCCCTGGTCGTGCACTCAGAGCCTGCGTGGACCAGCTGGCAGAGGTGTTCGCGGACATCTTTAACCTGTCCCTACTCCACTCCGAGGTCCCCACCTGCTTCAAGAAGCCCACCATCATACCGGTGCCAAAGAAGAACCAGGCAACGTGCCTCAACGACTACCGTCCGGTGGCTCTGACTTCAGTCATAATGAAGTGCTTTGAGAGGTTGATCATGAAGCGCATCACCTCCATACTCCCAGAACGCCTTGATCCACTGCAATTCGCATACCGTCGCGACCGGTCCACAGCAGACGCCACTTCCCTGGCCCTACACTCATCCCTAGAGCATCTCGACAACAAGGACTCCTACATCAGACTCCTATTTATTGACTACAGCTCTGCCTTCAACACCATAATCCCAGCCAAGCTCATATCAAAACTCCAAAACCTAGGACTTGGCTCCCCACTCTGCAATTGGATCCTCGATTTTCTGACCAACAGACCACAATCAGTAAGAATGAACAACAACACCTCCTCCACAATAGTCCTCAATACCGGGGCCCCGCAAGGCTGCGTACTTAGCTCCCTACTCTACTCCCTGTACACACACAACTGCGTGGGAAAATCTGGTTCCAACTCCATCTACAAGTCTGCTGACGATACGACCATAGTGGGCCAGATCTCAAATAATGACGAGTCAGAATACAGGAGGGAAAAAGAGAACCTAGTGGAGTGGTGCAGCGACAACAATCTCTCCCTCAATGCCAGCAAAACTAAAGAGCTGGTCATTGTCTTCAGGAAGCATAGTACTGTACACACCCACCCCTGTCAGCATCAACGGGGCCGAGGTGGAGATGGTTAGCAGTTTCAAATTCCTTGGGTTTACACATCTCCAAAAATCTGTCCTGGTCCATCCACATCGACGCTTCCACCAAGAAAGCACAACAGCGCCCATAATTCCTCAGGAAACTAAGGAAATTCGTCATGTCCACATGAACCCTTACCAACTTTTACAGATGCACCATAGAAAGCATCCTACCTGGCTGCATCACAGCCTGGTATGGCAACTGCTCGGCCCTGGACCGCAAGAAACTTCAGAGAGTCGTGAACACCGCCCAGTCTATCACACGAACCTGCCTCCCATCCATTGACTCCATCTATACCTACTGCTGCCTGGGGAAAGTGGGCAGCATAATCAAAGACCCCTCCCACCCGGCTTACTCACTCTTCCAACTTCTTCCATCGGGCAGGAGATACAGAAGTTTGAGAACACGCACGAACAGACTCAAAAACAGCTTCTTCCCCGCTGTTACCAGACACCTAAACGACCCTCGTATGGACTGACCTCATTAACACTACACCCTGTATGCTTCATCCGATGCCGGTACTTATGTAGTTACATTGTATACCTTGTGTTGCCCTATTATGTATTTTCTTTGATTTCCATTTCTTTGCATGTACTTAATGATCTGTTGAGCTGCTCGCAGAAAAATACTTTTCACTGTACCTCGGTACACGTGACAATAAACAAATCCAATCCAATCCAATCATAGTTTCTCTTTGTGATACTAATAGAACATTGCTGGGTCTGCCTTCAGTTGAAAAGAACCCGTGTTCAGCAGGACAGACCTAACTGAGAAACACCACAGTCTTGATGAATCATTCAGCCAATAACTATATTTGTTCAATTTCCACAATCTCCATTGGAAATTACCAGCTTTTCTAGGAGATATCACCCAGAGAGTCAATAGAATCCCTAGAGTGCAGAAGGAGGCCATTTGGCCCATTGAAATTGCACTGACCCTCCGAAAGAGCACTCTATCTAAGCCCATTCGCACACCCTAAACCCATAACCGACCCCCCCCCCCCCCAATTTGGATCATGGCCAATCCACCTAACCTGTACATCATTGGACTGTAGGAGGAAACCGGAGCCCCCGGAGGAAACCCACGCAAACACAGGGAAAACCTGCAAACTCCTGCGAGGTGAGGAACAGGAGAGAGTGCAGATAAACATGTGGCTGCAGGGATCGTGTAGGAGGGAGGGTTTCAGTTACGTGGATAATTGGAGCACATTCTGGGGAAGGCGGGACCTGTACAGACAGGACCGTTTGCACCTGAACCAGAGGGGCACCAATATCCTGGGAGGGAAATTTGCTGCGGCTCTTCGGGGAGGGTTTAAACTAATTTGTCAGGGGGATTGGAAAACGAGCTGTAGTCCAGAAGCCAGTGTTGAGAGTAGTGAGGTACTGAGGAGGGTATCAAGGTCACAGGAGTGTACCAGCAGACAGAAAAGTGGGTTGAAGTGTGTCTACTTCAATGCAAGGAGCATCCGGAATAAGGTAGGTGAACTTGGAGCGTGGATTGGTACTTGGGACTATGATGTTGTGGCCATTACGGAGACATGGTTAGAACAGGGACAGGAATGGTTGTTGGAGGTTCCGGGGTATAGATGTTTCAGTAAGAGTAGGGAAGATGGTAAAAGAGGTGGAAGAGTAGCATTGTTAATCAAGGATAGTTTAACGGCTGCAGAAAGGCAGTTTGAAGGGGATCTGCCTACTGAGGTAATATGGGCCGAAGTTAGAAATAGGAAAGGAGCGGTCACGTTGTTAGGACTTTTCTATATGCCCCAAATAGTAATAGAGATGTGGAGGAAGAAATTGCAAAACAGATTATGGATAGGTGTGGAGATCTCAGGGTCGTTGTCATGGGTGACGTTAACTTTCCAAATATTGATTGGAACCTCTATAGGTCGAACAGTTCGGATGGGGCAGTTTTTGTACAGTGTGTGCAGGAGGTTTCCTGACACAATATGTGGATAGGCCGACAAGAGGGGGACAATCACATTGGATTTGGTACTGGGTAATGAACCCAGGTGTTAGATTTGTTTGTGGGAGAGCACTTTGGAGATAGTGACCACAATTCGGTGTCTTTCACTATTGCAATGGAGAGGGATAGGGCCATCATATGATGCGATTAGGCAAGAATTAGGGAGCATAAGATGGGAACAGAAACTGTCAGGGAAAGGCACAAATGAAAAGTGGAGCTTGTTCAAGGAACAAATACTGCTGTCCTTGACAGGTATGTCCCTGTCAGGCAGGGAGGAAATGGCCGTGTGAGGGAACCATGGTTCACAAAGAGGTTGAATGTCTTGTCAAGAGGAAAAAGGAAGCGTGTGTAAGGATGAGAAAACAAGGTTCAGTTTGTTCGCTTGAGGGTTACAAGGTAGCAAGGAATGAGCTCAAAAAAGGGCTTGGCGGGTCGGATCAAGGAAAACCCCAAGGTTTTTTATTCTTATGTGAGAAATAAAAGAATGACCAGGGTGAGGTTAGGGCCGGTCAAGGACAGTAGTGGGAACTTGTGAATGGAGTCAGAAGAAATAGGAGAGGCATTGAATGAATAATTTTCTTCAGTGTTCACCAAGGAGAGGGGCCATGATTTGAGGATGAGAGTGTGATACAGGCGGGTAGGCTGGAGGAGGTAGATGTTCTGAGGAAGGATGTATTAGCAATTTTGAAAAACCTTAGGGTCGACAAGTCCCCTGGGCCAGATGGGATATATCCAAGGATTCTTTGGGAGGCAAGGGATGAGATTGCAGAGCCTTTGGCTTTGATCTTTGGGTCCTCACTGTCCACAGGGATAGTGCCAGAGGACTGGAGAGTGGCGAATGTTGTTCCTCTGTTCAAGAAAGGGAATAGGAATGACCCTGGTAATTATAGGCCGGTTAGTCTTACTTCGGTGGTCGGTAAGTTAATGGAAAAGGTCCTGAAAGATAGGATTTATGACCATTTGGAAAGATGCAGCTCAATCCAGGATAATCAACACGGATTCGTGAAGGGTAAGTATTGCCTCACAAATTTGATTGAATTCTTTGAGGAGGTAACTAAGTGTGTAGATGAAGGTAGAGCAGTTGATGTCATATACATGGATTTTAGTAAAGCGTTTGATAAGGTTCCCCATGGTCGACTTAAGAAGAAAGTAAGGAGGTGTGGCATAGAGGGAAATTTGGCCAATTGGATAAGTAACTGGCTATCACATAGAAGACAGACGGTGGTGGTGAATGGAAAATTTTCAGACTTACTACCTTGTAACTCCAGTTACCACAGGGATCAGTGCTGGGTCCTCTGCTATTTGTGATTTTTATCAATGACTTGGAGGAGGGGGCTGAAGGGTGGGTCAGTAAATTTGCTGATGACACCAAGATTGGTGGAGTAGTGGATGAGGTGGAGGGCTGTTGTAGGCTGCAAAGAGACATTGATAGGATGCAGAGCTGTGCCGAAAAATGGCAGATGGAGTTTAACCCTGATAAATGCGAGGTGCTTCATTTTGGTGGAAAAAATTTGAATGCGGATTACAGAGTCAACGGCAGGGTTCTGAGGAATGTGGAGGAACAGAGAGATCTTGAGGTTCATGTCCACAGATCTCTGAAGGTTACCACTCAAGTGGATAGTGCCGTGAAGAAGGCCTACAGTGTGTTAGCATTTATTAACAGGTGGCTTGAGTTTAAGAGCCACGGGTTTATGCTGCAAATGTACATGACCCTGGTGAGACCACATTTGGAGTATTGTGTGCAGTTCTGGTCACCTCACTTTAGGAAGGATGTGGAAGCATTGGAAAGGGTGCAAAGGAGATTTACCAGGATGCTGCCTGGTTTGCAGGATAGGTCTTATGAGGAAAGGTTGAGGGAGCTGGGGCTTTTCTCTTTGGAGCGGAGGAGGATGAGAGGCAACTTAATAGAGGATTATAAGATGATGAGGGGGATAGATAGAGTGGACGTTCAGAGACTATTTCCTCGGGTGGATGTAGCTGTTACAAGGGGGCATAACTATAAGATTCAGGGTGGGAGATATAGGAGGGATGTCCGAGGTAGGTTCTTTACTCAGAGAGTGGTTAGGGTGTGGAATGGACTGCCTGCTGTGATAGTGGAGTCGGACACTTTAGGAACTTTCAAGCGGTTATTGGATAGGCACATGGAGCACTACAGAATGACAGGGAGTGGGATAGCTTGATCTTGGTTTCGGACAACATAGAGGGTCGAAGGGCCTGTTCTGTGCTGCACTGTTCTATGTTCTATGTTCCACAGTCACGCAAGGCCTGAATCGAACCCGGGTCTCCGGCGCTGTGAGGCAGCAGTGCTAACCGTTTTGCCACCATGCCGCCCATTTCAAAAACGCTTACCTTTCAAATTTCTCTTCTGCAAAAATGCAGTTTTTGGACGAGATTTTCCCACCGCATTGCACAAGGCACTGATCCTGTTGCGCCAAGGGCATCGCAGGAGAGGCCCAAAATGGGCTTTGTGCCCAGTGCCGAACCGCACAGGAGTCACCAGACCTGTGGGAATAATATGTGGCAATAAACAATATCGTAATCAGTTATCGGGTGGAGAATCCCTGTTTACGACCGAATCGGGGTCAGCGCCTGTTTTCGAATGCTCCGCCCCTCCAAAATGGCGTCTTCGAGGTGTATGCCACACGCCATTGGGACGGCCTCAGGACGGTACATGAAGGTCCTCCCCCGATGCCCTGTCCCCGATGGGTCGAGTTCCCGACGGCACGGTGCTCTCAGTTTCCGGGAACCCGGCGAGGCAGCTGTAGACTGTGTCCAGCACAGCCGCAGTCGGGGGTGGGAAGCCATTCTGTTGGACAGGGGGGGCTTCGGCAAGGGCTGGCGGGGGGGGGGGGGGGGGGGGGGGGGGCATGAGACTCGGGGAGGGGGGGGTGGTCCGGGGGCGATGGGGTGTCCAGGGGGGGCACTGTCTGACAGGTCGGGTCCGCGTGTGGCCAGCAAGTGCATGGGGTGGAATTTTCCCAAAAGATAATCCAGGAAATGCAGGTTTTCTTTCATATCTTCTAAAACTCTGTCGAAAAAAATAGTGGCGCGGCCTAACGGTGCCAGCAAACCCGACTATCTTTAAAAAGGTGCCCCGATCTCAAAGTTAAGAGACAGGCCACCATGAACACCGGGGGACAGGGATGGTTATACTTTGCATGTTCCTGATTACTAGTTATGTCTCATTAAATAGCTTTGGTGTATTTATTCCTGCATCTTCAATGCAATGACTGGTGTTTCTTCGATTGTAATCTGAATCCTTGCACCCTCATCGGCTTGGCTGTAGGGGGCAAGGTGGAACTTAGCTATCTCTGTGAATGGGGCAAAACGCATTGGGAGGCTGGACAATGGATGCTGGTAAGCAAAAAGTGTGACAAGATGAGTGGGGTGGTGATATGCTCAGAGGTGGACTTACACTTTTGGGGGTCCTGCGCTCTCCCTCTTTGTGGGGCCCCCATGTCACACCCCGCCCCCTGGTCATGTGGTGGCCCACCCCCAAGTGACATGGCAGCCCGCCCCTAAGTGACGCGGCGAGGTTTAGGTATTTGGGGATTCAGGTAGCGAGGGAATGGACGGATCTCCATAAGTGGAACATAACGAAGCTAGTGGAGGAGGGCAGGGAGGATCTTGAGAGGTGGGATACACTGCACTTAACGTTGGCGGGGAGGGTCCAAGTGATGAAAATGAATATTCTGCCGAGGTTCTTGTTTATTGTTCAAGCTCTCTCGATCTTTATACCAACAGCCTTTTTTCAGAAAGTGGACACGATCATCTCGGACTTTGTATGGGTGGGGAATGTGCCGAGGGTGGGAAGGACTCTGCTACAGAGGCAGAGGCAGCAGGGGGGTTTGGCATTGCCAAACTTGCTTCATTATTATTGGGCGGTGAATGTGGACAAGGTGCGGTGGTGGTGAGAAGAGAAGGGATAGAGTGGGTAAGGATGGAGGAGGAATCTTGTAAGGGGTGTAGTTTGAGGGCTATGGTGATGGCAGCGTTGCCACAGACTCCAAGTAGGTATTCAGGGAGCCGGAAGGTGAAGGTATGGAATCAGTTGAGGAGGCATTTTAGGCTGGAAGGGATGTCAATGTTAACACCGCTGTGCGAGAATCATAGGTGTGAATCATGGTGGGGGGAGGGAGGGGGGGGGGGTGGGGGGATAGTATATACAGGAGGTGGAGGGAAGTAGGGCTGGTCAAGGTGAGGGATCTGTATTTAGAGGAAGGGTTCGCCAGTCTGGAGGAGCAAAGGTAGAGGGTAGAGTTGCTGAGGGGAGTGAGTTCAGGTATCTGCAGGTTAGGGACTTTGCACAAAAGGTCTGAAGGGGGTTCCCTAGGTTGCCGGGAACACCCTGTTGGAGCGACTGCTGCTTTCGGATGTGGAAGGGGAGGGAAGAATTGGGGATATTTACAAGTGGCTGGGGAAGCAGGGAGGCGAGCGGGTGGTGAAGATCAAGCAGAAATTGGAAGCGGAGTTGGGAGGGGAGATCAATTGGGGAGTAAGGAGTGAGGCACCGCAAAGGGTAAATGGGACTTTCTCTTGACCAAGGATGAGCCTGATACAACTTAAGGTGGTGCACGGGGTGCATATGACTCGGGCGAGAATGAGTGGGTTCTTTCAGGGGGTAGTAGATGAGTGTGAGCGGTGTGGGCAGAGGCCAGTGAATCACGTGCACTTGTTTTGGCGTTGCAGAAAATTGGGAAGGTTCTTTGGGAGTGTTCGCGGTCTTAGCCAGGATAGTGGAGGAGGAAGTGGACCCTTTGGTGGCGATATTTGGGGTTTCAAAGAAGCCAGAGTTCAAGGCGAGGAGGAAGGCCGATGTCATGGCCTTCGCCCCTCTGATGCACGGCAGCGAATTTTACTGGAGTGGCGATTAGCATCACCATCGGAGGCAGTGGTTTGGTTGGGTGACCTGTACGATTTCTTCCAGTTGGATAAAATAAAGTATGAGTTAAGGGGCTCTGCAGGGGGGTTTGAGAAAATGTGGGGGATGTTTGTGACCGTGTTTGAAGAGCTTTTCGTCACAGGGGTTTGGGGGGGGGGGGGGGGGGGCGAGTGAAAGAGGGGGAGGGGGGGGGGGTGAAAAAGGGAAAAAGTCTGCACAGAATGTATAGTTGACTGCTGGGAAGTATGTTTCCTGGGTGTTTATTTGCTGTAAACGGTTTTGATACATGTTTGTAATAAAACATTTTAAAGTGACGTGGTGGCCAGCCCCAAATGACGTTGAACCACACCCCAAATTATGTTGATCCCCAACCCAATGACATTTTGCCCTCGCTGCCCAGTCCGGTTGCTGCCCGGTCCAGCTTCTTACTCTCAGACCTGCTGACTGGCTGGCTTCTGGCTGTGGTCGGGTCACCCCTCTCCCGCTGGCCACTACTCCCCGATTCCCCGAGACGTGATGCCAGCGCTTGCCTGGCCTTCTTCGCCCCTCGCAACTGATGCTCTGCTCACCTCTCGGCTCTCGCTTGGGTGGCCGAGCCTCGAGCCTCAACACTCTGCAACCTTGTGGTCCTGGCTGGCTGCCAGGCTGCTGAAGCTGGTTATCTGGCCTGGTGGTCTCTGCTTTTTTGGTTGGTTTGAGTTACCTTCGTTCATTGCCCCCAGCTAGTTGAAGTCTCTCCATCAGTTCGTCCAGTGTTGTGACCCTGCCGTCGGTGAATAGGTCCCTAACTACCAGTGACCACTGATACATTGATTGAGTAGAGATCCTTCCTCTTTATAAAGGCTGCAGACTGATCTGAGGGAGCTTTGTTGGCTACAAGGGCTCAATTAATCACACCCTGCAATGGTCTCAAAGCTGATGAACCTCTTTCTATTAAGGTCAGTGCAGTCATATAATCATAGAATTTACAGTGCGGAAGGAGGCCATTCAGCCCATCAAGTCTGCACAGGCCCTCGGAAAGAGCACCCTACCTAAGCCCACACCTCAACCCTATCCCCGTAACCCAGTAACCCCACCTTACCTTTTTTGGATACTAAGGGCACTTTAGCATGGCCAATCCACCTAACCTGCACATCTTTGGACTGGGGGAGGAAACCAGAGCACCCAGAGGAAAACCATGCAGACACAGGAAAAAGGTGCAGACTCCGCACAGACAGTGACCCAAGCCGGGACTCTAACCTGGGACCATGGAGCTGTGAAGCAACTGTACTAACCACTGTGCTAACATGTCATTGTACTCTTCAACAAAGCATTGATTCCCTCCTTAATGTAGCATTGTGCCTGTCCCTGGTGGAACTTGAATCAATCATATTGCTGTGGGTCTGGAGTCACATGTAGGCCAGACCAGGTAAGGACGGCAGATTTCTTACTGTAAAGGACAGTAGTGAACCAGATGGGTTTTTACAACAATCAACAAGGGGTTTCATGGTCATCATCAGACTTTTAATTACAGATTTTATTCAATTCAAATTTCACCATCTGCAGTGGCGGGATTTGAACCTGACTCCCCAGAGCATTACTCTAGGTCTCTGGTTATCTAGTCCAGTGACAATACCACTACGCAACCGTCTTCCCAGATGTTCTGGGATGCAGCATGATCCATCTTTGTTCTCGCTCCTGCTGCAACACTCCCTGTAGCCCTTCCAAGGCCTTTCCAGTGCAGGCTGCCCCTCTTGCTGCTACTGCTGCAGCTCTGGCATTGGTGCCTCTGGCACCTGATGCATCCTCCCTCCCAGTGGTGTAGTACCACATTTTAAGGCGCTGGAGTTCTAAGAAAATGTGTTGATCACATCATTTCTAAATCCACTATTTACATTGTTTTCTTAGGCATTAATCATTCTCAATCATCAGTAAAACAACACTTTTTAAGTGAAAATGATTCGTGGAAGTAGGCACTTTATTTCAAAACCTGTGGGGTTGGATTCTCCGCAGCCCCGCGCCGAAATTGTGTCTGGCGCGGGGAGGAGAATCGCCATTCCCAACCGGATCGCTACCAGCGCCACTCCGGTGATTCTCCGGGCCCCAGAGAATCACTCGTCTGTCAATCACAATGGGGGGCCATTGCCAGAGGCCCTCCCAGCGATACTCGGATCCCGACCGGGCGAGTTCCTGACGGTGTGGTTCTAACCACGTCTGGCCGGTCGGGACCCTCGCGTGGCGGCTGCGGACTCAGTCTGCGGCCACCCTGGTGGGGGGCGGGGGGATCCAGCACCGGTTGGGGGGGTGAGTGGGGGGGGCCTTATGGGTGGCCGGGGCAGCAGTCGGGCTGGACCGATGCAGCGGTGGGTGGCCGATCGGGGGGGCCTTATTTGTTGGTCTTGGTCCGCAGTCCGAGTCCGAGTCTCGGCGTGGCTGCTGGAGGCCACCGCCGTGCGCATGCGCGGACTCGGAACCGGAAGTGCAGGGGCCCGTATCCACAGCCAAAGCTGCGTGAAGCTCCCCAGCTCCCTGCCAGCCCCCTGCAGGTAAATGAATAGCTCTTTATTCTTTTCAGGAAACTGGGAAGTGAAACGCCAGCATTTTTACATTGGCGTGGGGACATAGCCCCATTTTCGGAGAATCCAGCCCGTGGTATTTTGAATCATTAGTCTTTAGTATACCTACAATTTCATTATACGACTGATTAATTATTTAGTGCAATCCTATTAAAAACATGAATTTTATTTTCTTTCTTATAAATCTAGAGTACCCAATTCATGTTTTTCCAATTAAGGGGCAATTTAGCGCGGACAATCCACCTCGCCTGCACACTTTTGGGTTGCGGGGGCGAAACCCACGCAAACACAGCGAGAATGTGCAAACTCCACACGGACAGTGACCCAGATCCGGGATCGAACCTGGGACCTTGGCGCTGTGAGGCTGCAGGGCTAACCCACTGCACCATCGTGCTGCTATTAAAAATGTGAATTACTGAAAACTTCACTTATTTCTGACTGGGAAATGGTATATGCAGGTGTAGTTGCTTTTCTTGATTTATATTTGTAACCTAGACAGGGTGTACAGGGCACAATTTGAACATTTGTGTGACTCCAACCAGCGGAGAGTTTTCCCCCTGAGTCCCATTGACTCCAGTTTTGCTCGGGCTGCCGTGGGCTTCTCAAGCCCAATCTCTCCAGCAGCACACAGCTAGCAATCCAATACCGCCTCGTCCAGTTCTGGACTCAGACTAATCATTGTTTACTCTGCCCGAATTGCACTGTGACCCACAACAGGTTTTCACCCTTGCTCATGGGATCCTGTATTTCAACTGTAACAATCTCCAACAATCCAAGGTTACCCCCCACAAGTACTAACTTACAAAAGCACGCAGACAAAAATCCAAAACTATAGATTCCCTCACAACATAAAAATGTTCTCGAGGCCAACTCAAAGCTCTTTGTAGGCTTAAAATAGACCTGAGAATCCCAGGTCAATTTGGTTACATACCATCCCCTTTGATCTGGGCTAAATATTCACTTTCAAAAGTGATGTGCTTAAGTCGGTAGGTAGTTCAAGCTTTTGCATTGGGTCAATTGGTGCCAGTGCTGTCAGTTCACAGTGCATGGAACTGACACAGTTCATGGCAGGTTTTGGAATAGATTTGTCAAATTGACTGAGGTCGATCCCCAGGCTAACTTGATTTAAAGGAGCTATGGTACAAACATTCTATTGACCCAATGTGAAGGCAAGGGTCTATATACTGATAGGAATACTCAGAGAAAGTTATATTATAGAAAGATCATCAGCAGTCTTTAATCACCAGATAGTGATGTCACTATGTTTATTCTGTGCTCATTTTCATTGAGAAGGTAGCAGTGTCATTACAGAAGAGCTACCAATTAGAGCATGTCATTAAAGCGGCTTTTGTAGCGACTGAGAAAATTAATTGTGGCTTTGTGTGTTAATGGCTATTCAGTCCTCTTAGAGCTCTTTTTTAAAAAACAACTTCAAGCACAATGATGTCTAGACACCAATGCAAATCAGTCAGCCGCAAGCAATTTGGCACGATGTGACAATGGGAAATTGTCGCTCTCTGTGAATGCCCACTCACATTAACTGGAAACAATCGCTCTGATAATGTGCAGATGAAATTATAAATATTAAAAATATTAAAATCTTTTACTCTGAATTAGCAACCAGTTAATTACAACCAGGAATTGTTTTCTTTGCATTTTCCCCAGTTTAGTTGCTAAGAATAATAAAAACCCTCAGCATTGGTAAATAAAACAACGAATGGGCTTAACTGTTTAGCATGTGATGATTTTTTAAATTCTTAGTCTGAAAACGAATATTAGATTGCCGTTAACAGCAGTCTGAAATAAATCTGCTAATTAGGCCTGTGAGGGACTCAGACCTCACACTGTATATTTTTATAAAATACGTGTAGATATATTTATTGCTATTTCTTTTTTTAAATACATTTAGAGTACCCAATTCATTTTTCCAATTAAGGGCCAATTTAGCATGGCCAATCCACCTACCTTCCACGTCTTTGGGTTGTGGGGGCTAAACCCATGCAAACACGGGGAGAATGTGCAAACTCCACACGGACAGTGACCCAGAGCCGGGATCGAACCTGGGACCTCAGCGCCGTGGGGCAGCAATGCTAACCACTGCGCCATCGTGCTGCTCTATTTATTGCTATTTCTCAAAAATGTTAAACTTAACAAAGATCTTTCGAATCACTGAAACTTTGACTGTCTCTGAGACTTGAACAAAAGAAGCCACCTGGAAGTTTTAGGAAAACTCACACTGCATTATCTCTGAGGAGCCACTAGCAAGCCCTGCGGGCTGCCCAGCCCAGCATCAGAGAGAGCTATACAAATGCCATCTGCACTAACTATCTAGGCTGGGCAGAAGGAGATTGATCATCTGCTTAGGCAAAGACCCTCCTTTAAATTTATCAATGGCTGAGATACTTAACAATCATTGGAATCCAGAAGATGGATTCACAACCTTTGTGAAAGATGGTGGCGAGGTGTGAGGCATGTGATAAAAGACTCTGGCTTGCCAAACAGAAATATTGCCTTGTTCAGTCTGCTGTGAAGCTTCTGACTAGTAGGCACACTGAAGGAGCTCTGACCTAGGTTAAACAAGTTGAGTGAGTGGGCAAATGAATGGCAGATGCAGTATAATTTGGATAAACGTGAGGTTATTCACTTTGGTAGCAAAAACGGGAAGGCAAATTATTACCTGAATGGCCTAAATTAGGAAAGGGGAACGTGCAATGAGACCTAGGTGGCCTCACACAACAGTTGCTGAAGGTAAGCACGCAGGTGCAGCAGGTGATAAAGAAGGCAAATGGTATACTGGTCTTCGAAGCAAGAGGATTTGAGTACAGGAGGAGGGATGTCTTGCCACAATTATACAAGGCCTTGGTGAGGCCATGTGTGGAATATTTGTGTGTAGTTTTGGTCTCCTTATCTGAGGAAGGATGTTCTTGTTCAGAGGAATTGCAGAGAAGGTTTACCAGACTGATTCCTGGGATGGCGGGACTGACGTCGAAGGGAGAGTAAGTCGGTTAGGATTATATTCGCTGGAGTTCAGAAGAATGAGGGGTGGGTCTCATAGAAACCAATAAAATTCTAACAGGACGGACAGCGCGGTGTCGCAGTGATTAGCATTGCTGCCTCACAGCGCCGAGGTCCCAGGTTCGATCCCGGCTCTGGGTCACTGTCCGTGTGGAGTTTGCACATTCTCCCCGTGTTGCGTGGGTTTCGCCCCCACAACGCAAAGAGGTGCAGGCTAGGTGCATTGGCCATGCTAAAATTTCCCCTTAATTGGAAAAAATAATTGGATACTCTAAGTTTATAAAAAAGAAGAAAAAAAATTCTAACTGGACTAGACAAGCTAGATGCAGAGGACGCTCGCGATGGTGGGGGTGTCCAGAACCAGCGCTCACAGTCTGAGGATACGGGGTAGACCATTTAGGTCAGAGAAAAGGAGAAATTTCAAAGAGTGGTCAGCCTGTGAAATTTCATACCACCTAAAGTAATTGAGGGCAAAACATTGTATGTTTTCAAGAAGCAGTTAGATATAGCACTTGGGGTGAAGGGCTCAAAGGATATGGGGGGAAGGCAGGATTAGGCTATTGAGTTGGATGACCAACCATGATCATAATGAATGGCAGAGCAGGCTCGAAGGGCCAAATGGCCTCCTCCTGCTCCTATTTTCTATGTTTCGATGTAACACTCAGCCCCATCTATCCTGCTTCTGCTGGAAATTCGGTGCCATCACCGATAAGACTGATTCAGCTCTGCATGCCGATCCAAACATGTGAAGTCTACACAATCAGAAAAGTTAATTATACAGTATCAGTTTTCAACCTGCCGCCCTCCATCACGGCCTCAGTAGCCTTTGACACTGGACTTTCGAACTCACGTGAGCCAATATTCATTTGCTTTGTGGGCTCAGTACTGTAAAACCTTCTTTTCTCAGTCCGCCTTTTCATTGTCTGAGTGTGGACGAGACATTGTGACCCTTCTCCGGTGCTTTAAGTATGTGCAAATAAACTAACCATTTGAGTTCATCCCATGTTGAATTTGCTGTGGGGTTTTATTACTAGAAAGTTGGATCACACAAAAGTCCCAGGGGTTGGGGAAATGCACCACCGCCTATAAAGATGGGGAAAAATCAAAACACCTTTCTGTCTATGGGCAGATGGTGAGAGGAGAAATTAGTGCTGTTTAAATTAACCCCCTTCCAGTTTGTAACAGGCCCTAAACCCATTCACCGTCATTGAATCTCACTCCATTGTTACTCAAATATAACTAACAATTCAGCAGGATTAAATGGTTGGACAATGTAATTTGATCTCTGGGACCCTTGTTCATACCCAGCCCAGACTAATGCAAAAAGCATTTTTATTTTCTCCCTCTTAATGGGCATTATATATATGAAATGGCTTGGGGCACCTTTCTCCCGGTTCCTATGGGCTATGGACCAACAGCACAAATTTACCCCTTGATTGTACTAATTGGCAGTCACAGGGTGGTTGCAGTGGAAATAAAGGGAAGAAAATCTCTGCACAGGAGTGTGCGCAATGTCACACTGTTGACAGTGGAGGCAAGCACAAGTCTGGCCCAAACATGTCTGGTTGGTTTGGACGCAAGACTGACCAGGCTGAAGAATTTTCTTACACTTGTCATGTGAGACTACCTTTAAGAAATGGGTGTTTATAAATGGGTGCGTATATAAATATCTGGAGTGAGAGTATCTTGAAGAAATGGGTGTTTACTACTGCAGTGATGTCAGAAAGTGGGTGGAGCTGAGCTGTCTGTCAGCTTTTTACTTTTGTTTTAGGCTGTTTGCTGCAGGGTGTGTTTTAGTTTCGTTTTCAGTGTTGGAGCTGAAGCCAGGTGTACTGCTGTTCTCTCTGCCATCAAAAGACTATCTCTCGATCATTTGGTGAATTCAGAATTATAAATGTTTTCAGTAGTGACTTTAACCTGATGTGCTTCTGGTAAAAGGTGTTTTTAAGTCGTATGGATGTTAAAAGGAAAGCTTAAAGGATTACTTAGTGTTGTAGTCTTTGGGGGTTGTATTTGAATTGATGGTTGCCAAGATGTTCACTGTATGTTTTAAAAAGGTTAACTTGAGTTCATAGAAAAAACATTTGTTTGCTTTAAAAAATACTTTTAAATTTCTGCTGTACCACACCTTTAGAGTGGGCCGTGTGCTCCCCGTACCACAATCTATTAAAAGTTGTGGGTCAGGTGAACTCCATGATACACTTTGGGGTTCTCTAAACCCTGACCCATAACAAATTGGGGGCTCGTCGGGGATAAAAGTCTATCTATTGGATTGGCTTAGTGAACTTAAAGACAGTGAGGGGTGAGCATATTGTGGTTGCTTTTCAGGTGTGGTATTTCAGTTTAAGTAGGGAGTGTGTTGTGGACAATGGCTCTTTCAGAGGCTCTGAAGTTTTTTGGGGTGGAGACGATCACACACAGTACCTTAGGGACAGAGACTAAAAGCAGACTGTTAGATTTGGCAAAAATATTGCAGTTAACATTACCTGACAAAATGCGAAAAGATGAGGTAATTATGGTGGTGGCTAAGCATTTAAAGTTGCCTGAGATACAGTTTGACTCATTGGAAATGGCAAAAATTCAGTTACAAATTAAACAAATGGAACATGAGAAATACTTAAAACAGCCTGAATATGAAAGAGATAGAGAGGAAAAAGAAGGGAGAGAGAAGAAAGGAGAAAAGAAAGAATAGCCCTAGCAGAACAAAACGAAAGAGAAAGGGAGATTCAGATCAGCAAAAAAATAAAGAGAGAGAGTTTGAACTTCAGAAAATGGCCATGAAACATGACAGTCAGTTAAAATTGGCAGACATAAAGGGAAATGTACAGTTGGATGATAGTGATGAGGATAGTGAGAAAGAGTGTCAAAGTCAAAGTCTTGGTGGGAATCTATTTAAATATGTCCAAGCATTGCCAAGGTTTGACGAGAAGGAGGTAGAAACCTTCATTTGAGAAGGTGGCTAAACAAATGAATTGGCCACAGGACATGTGGGTATTACTGATTCAAACAAAGCTGGTAGGTAGAGCTAGTGAAGTATTTGCATCACTACCGGAGGAGGTATCTGAGACGTATGAGGAGGTGAAAAAATCCATCTTATGTGCATACGAACTAGTGCCTGAAGCTTACAGAAAAAGGTTTAGAAATTTAAGGAAAGAATTTGGTCAAACATACATGGAGCTTGAAAGGCTCAAACAGAGTAATTTTGATAGGTGGAAAAGGGCTGTGAAAATAGACCAAACGTATGAAGCTCTCAGAGAAATTATGCTTTTGGAGGAGTTTAAAAATTCAATTCCTGATGTAGTGAGAACTCATGTTGAAGAACAGAGGATTAAAACTGTGAGGTTAGCAACAGAGATGGCAGATGATTATAAATTAGTTCATAAATCAAAGCTTGGTTTCCGACATCAGTTTCAGCCTGTGAGAGACAGAAACTGGGGACATGAGAAATACTCAAGTGGTAAAGGTAAAGGTGATCTGATGGAAGATAATAAGGAGAGTGTATCTCAGATTTAAAAAGAAATCCAGAAGGGTGGAAAAGAAATGAAAAATTTCAAATGTTTTCACTGTAATAAACTAGGCCATGTAAAATCACAGTGTTGGTGGTTGAAGAAAAGCACTGGGAAGGCTGATGTGGTTAAACAGGATAAGACAGTGGGATTTGTTAAAGTGGTAAAGGAAAGCCCAAGTGAAGCGAAGGAGGTGCAAAAGATTGTGCAGCCTGATCAAGAGGTGATTGATAAGAAGGTGCCAGATCTCTTTAAATAATTTACTTGTGTGGGTAAAGTTTACTCATGTGTATCAGGAGGAGCAGGTAAAGAAGTCACAATTTTAAGAGATACGGGAGCTGGTCAATCTTTAATGGTAAGAGATGAGGAGTTATATCGTTTGGGAAGAATGTTGCCAGAAAAGGTGGTAATATAGGGCATTCAGGGTGAGAGGAGTAGTGTTCAGTTATATAAGATAAGGTTGGAAAGTCCAGTGAAGAGTGGTGAAGTGGTAGTAGGAGTAATAGATAAACTTACTTGTCCAGGAATACAGTTTATCTTGGGTAATGATATAGCTGGATCGCAGGTGGGAGTGATGCCTACTGTGGTGGATAAGCCAGTGGAAAATCAGACAACTGAAGTGTTGAAGGACGAATATCCTGGGATTTTTCCAGATTGTGTAGTAATAGGTCGCAAAGTCACAGGTTAAGACAAGAGGAGAAATCAAAGAGTGAAGATGGCATTGAAGTGCAATTATCAGAAACGATTTTTGATCAGATGATTGAAAAAGAACAAGAACAGGTGGAGGATGAGGCGGATATTTTTAGTTCAGGAAAATTGGCGGAGTTACAACAAAAATATATAGAAATAAAACGGATGTATCAGAAAGCATACACAGAAGAGGAATCTGAGTGTACACCAGAGTGTTATTACCGTAAAAGTGATGTCTTGATGAGAAAATGGAGACCTTTACATATGCAGGTGGATGAAAAGTGGGCAGAAGTTCATCAAGTAGTATGCCAGTAGGGTATAGAAAGGAGGTGTTGCAAGTTGCACATGTGGTACCAGTGGGAGGTCATTTGGGAATGAGGAAAACTTAAGCTAAAATACGAAAACATTTTTATTGGCCTGGACTACATAAAGATGTCGTTAAATTTTATCAATCATGTCACACATGTCAAGTGATAGGGAAACCTCAAGCAGTGATAAAACCAGTGCCCTTAATACCCATTCCAGCATTTGAGGAACCTTTTACAAGGGTCCTAATTGATTGCGTAGGACCACTTCCTAAAACGAAAAGTGGGAATCAATATCTTTTGACTATAATGGATGTGTCTACTAGGTTTCCAGAGGCCATTCCAGTACGTAATATTACAGCTAAAAAGATTGAGGAGGAGTTACTTAAATTCTTTACAAGATTATGGACTCCCCACAGAAATACAATCGGATCAAGGATCGAATTTTACCTCAAGGTTATTCAAAAGAAGTTATGGATAGCTTAGGATTAAAACAATTTAAATCAACTGCGTACAGTCCAGAATCGTAGGGTGTGTCAGAAAGGTGGCATCAGACATTAAAGACAATGGTGAGGGCTTATTGTCACGATTATCCAGTGGATTGGGATAAAGGAATTCCCTTCGTACTGTTTGCAATTCGGGATGCACCAAATGAGTCAACCAAATTCAGTCCTTTTGAACTAATTTTTGATCATGCGGTAAGAGGACCACTTAAATTGATTAAGGAAAAATTGGTGAGTGAGAAATCAGAACTTACATTATTGGATTACGTGTCAAATTTTAGGGAACGATTAAATAGAGCAGGTGAATTGGCGAGACAACATTTAAAAGTTGCACAAAATGTGATGAAACGGGTAGCAGACAAGAAATCCAAAGTTTGTAGTTTTGCCAGTGGAGATAAAGTTTTAGTGTTGTTACCAGTGGTAGGTGAGCCTTTAAAAGCAAGGTTTTGTGGACCTAGTCAGCGACACCAAGAGTCCCCACTAAAATCCCTACAACTTGAGCATCCTTGGCTCTTTCAATCATGTAGTCGCTCTTCATCAAAGCTCTATTAACATTCATGGTTTTGCGTCTACCGACCCCTTGAAAGGAAATTAAGTGAGGTGAATTATGTGGTAAAAACACCAGATAGAAGGAAGACCTACCGAGTGTGTCATGTGAATATGCTTAAAAGATACTTTGAAAGAGAAGGGGAGAAAAAGGAGGAGGTTTTAATGATTCTAACTCAAAGTGACGAACCAAATCCAGATGACTGTGAATTTGACATACCTCAAATTAAATTGGAAAATGAGGATGTTCTTAAAAATTGCGATAAATTGTTGAGTTACCTTTCAGAGGAAGAATGAACAGACGTGAAAGAGTTAGTGATATCCCATGGGCAAGTTTGTAGAGATAAATTGGGAAGTACTAAAATGGCTATACATGATATAGATGTGGGAAATGCTGTTCCAATCAAACAACATCCATATAGACTTAACCCTTTAAAATTGGCACAGGTTAACAAAGAAATTGAGAGTATGCTTAAAAATGGCATAATTGAAGTGGGTTGCAGCCAATGGAGCTCACCCATAGTGATAGTACTAAAAGCAGACGGTACCCAATGGTTGTGTGTGGACTCTCGAAAGGTTAATGCAGTTACAAGAATGGACTCTTATCCTATCCCACGTTTGGAGGATTGCATTGAGAAAGTGGGACAATCAGCTTTGATTACCAAACTGGATTTACTTAAAGGTTACTGGCAGGTACCTTTATCCGAAAGAGCGAAGGAGATTTCAGCTTTTGTGACTCCAGATGACTACCAATTCAAAGGTATGCCATTTGGCATGAAAAACGCCCCAACCACATTTCACCGGTTAACCCAATTGTGCGGTATACATCGACGATCTGATAATTTTCAGCCAGACATAGACAGAACATTTAAAACATCTGCTGGAGTTATTCGATCGACTTCAGGAGGCGGGTTTGGTGATAAACCTAGACAAAAGTGAATTTGGAAAAGCCCAAGTCACTTTCCTTGGCCATACAATCGGACAGGGCAGAATGGTCGCACGGGATGTGAAACCAACAGTTATTGAGGAGTTTCGATACCCTCAAGACGAAGGGGCATAATGCGATTTCTTGACATGAGTGGATTTGATCGAACATTGGTGAAAGATTTTTGTAGCGTGATTGCTCCACTGACGGACTTGCTGAAGAAACGTCGAAAATTTCAGTGGACAGCGGACTTTCAACAGACATTTGACTGCCTGAAAGCTGTGATAACCAATGCTCCTGTGTTGGAGAATTACAAGGGACTCTGTGATCAGATTGAACTAAAGTATCTGACTTTAAAGAAAAATGCCGAGGCATAGAGAAATGGACGGATCGTGCAGAGACCTCTTGTTCAAAGAGACTGTCAATCAAGAAGGATTTCAGTTGGAGGCAGAAAGAAAAATGGACTATATTATTATACCTGTTTGCGTGTGTTGTTTTTTGAAACGATAAAGGATATTTACTGTGTGCATTTCTGAAAGGATGGTGACAAGGTGAAAAATGAAACCATCTTGAAGTTGATGGGGTTTTTTTTTCTTGGGGGAAGGTGTCATGTGAGAGTACCTTTAAGAAATTGGTGTTTATAAATGGGTGTGCATATAAATATCTGTAGTGAGAGTACCTTTAAGAAATGGGTGTTAATTACTGCAGTGATGTCAGAGAGTGGGTGGAGCTGGGCTGTCTGACAGCTTTTTACTTTTGTTTTAGGCTGTTTGCTGCAGGGTGTGTTTTAGTTTCATTTTCAATGTTGGAGCTGAAGCCAGACCAAGCAGGTGTTCTCTCTGCCATCAAAAGACTACCTCTTGATCATTTGGTGAATTCAGAATTATAAACGGTTTCAGTAGTGACTTTAACCTGATGTGCTCCTGGTAAAAGGTGTTTTTAAATTGTATGGATGTTAAAAGGAAAGCTTAAAGGATTACTTAGTGTTGTAGTCTTTGGGGGTTGTACTTAATTGATGGTTGCTAATATATTCACTGTATTTTTTTTAAAAGGTTAACTTGTGTTCATAGAATAAACATTGTTTTGCTTTAAAAAATACTTTTCCATTTCTGCTGTACCACACCTGTATAGTGGGCCATGTGCTCCCCATACCACAATCTATTAAAAGTTGTGGGTCAGGTGAACTCCATGATACACTTTGGGGTTCTCTAAACCCTGAAGGAAACTAAAACAAAGTGTTTTCCCTGGGGTGTGGAAACACTGGAGAATCCAAAGAATTATATCACAGGAACAAAAATGATCTTTGCAACTCGCCAAGAAGAAGTGTGAGCATGGGGGCAGCACGGTGGCGCAGTGGGTTAGCCTTGCTGTCTCACGGTGCCGAGGTCCCAGGTTCGATCCCGGCTCTGGGTCACTGTCCGTGTGGAGTTTGCACATTCTCCCCGTGTTTGCATGGCTTTCGCCCCCACAACCCAAAGATGTGCAGGGTAGGTGGATTGGACACGCTAAATTGCCCATTAATTGGAAAAAATTAATTGGGTACTCTAAATTTATATTTTTAAAAAAGAAGTGTGAGCATGAAGACTTTGTTGCTTACCTGAAATCTGGCATAGCCAAATACTTCTTTCGAAATTAGACCGGAGTCACATGATAAGAAAGTGTGATGGTACCAGTGACTTACGTAGCATAATAATGCAACCACTAAAATTAAAAATTTGCTCCATTTTTCAGCACAACATCTGTAGCTATTGTGCTCCTTTTTGATAGCGAGGAATCTCAGAGCAGTTTAATGAGGAATGCACAGGCGTCAAGAAGAAGAGTAAAGACAGTGGTTGTTAAGGGGCTTTAATGAAGCTTTTGAAGGCAGGGAGAGAAGCAACCAGGCGCAGAGGTTGAGACGGTGTGTTCAACTGGATGGGGACATTGGAACGGAAAGTGCAGTTGCTGATGCTGAGGGAATAAGGAGCAAACTCTCGAGCAATATTGGAGGAACAATGAGTCCATATTGGAAGCTACTGCTGGAAGGCATGGCAGAGTCAAGGAGATGCAAACTGATGGGAGTGTTCTAAAGTGAGGGTGAGATTCTGAAAGGCATTTCTCAACATCATAGGGAGCCAGTGGATTGTGGTAAGAATGGGGCAATGGAAAATAGTAACCCTCATCTTCCTATGTACATAGATTTTCTCTGTGCTTAATATTAATATTAAAATTGGAAACCCGCTCTCTAAAAAAAAAATTTATAATCTTATTACAAAGAATACAACAAGGAAATCCTTCCACATTGTGCATTCCTCTACTGCCCAAACATCATGTAACAGCATTTCCACTTATTGATTACCCACCCAAAACTCTGACCAGATAAGGCCATAAGACATGAGACGGAGCAGAGTTAGGCCACTCAGCCCAATTACGCTGTTCTGCCATTCAATCAGTGCTGATATTTTTCTCAACCCCATTTTCCTTTAAGACCATAAGATAAGAATTTGTACATGGTCACATGGCTTCCGTATAGAGTTTTTTAAAAAAAAATTATGTTTTAAATTATGAGTATTTCATTTCCAATCAAGGGGCAATTTAGCATGGCCAATCCACCGAACCTGCACATCTTTGGGTCATGGGGGTGAAACCCACGCAGACATGGGGACAATGTGCAATCTCCACATGGACAGTGACCCGGAGCCAGGATCGAACCGAGTCCTCAGCGCCGTAGGCAGCAGTGCTAACTACTGCGCCACCATGCCACCCTGGCTTACATAGAGAGTTAATTCATGTTTATGTTCTCTACTTATTCTTTTTTTAAATAAATTTAGAATGTCCAATTATTTTTTTCCAATTAAGGGGCAGTTTAGCGTGTCCAATCCACCTACCCTGCATATCTTGGGTTGTGGGGGCGAAACCCACGCAAGCACGGGGAGAATTTGCAAACTCCTCACGGACAGTGACCCAGAGCAGGGATCGAACCTGTGACCTCGGCGCCGTGAGGTAGCAGTGCTATCCACTGCACCACCGTGCTACCCCTCTAGTTATTCTTTCCCAATCTCCTGTTTCTCGTTAATCATATTATTATTATTACCTCAGCTTTTCTACAACAAAATGCAGCCCACGATCAATACAGGGGCTCTGCATAGGGGTGTGTTCCATGCTGTATATGAGGTTCAAGTTATTTCCTGGCAACACTCTGGTACCACCCAAATGATCATTTTTGTATAGGTATCCTGGATTATTCAATTAACATTATGTATTGATAGGGTGGCACGGTGGTACAGCAGTTAGCACAGTTGCCTCGCGGCACCGAGGTCAAAGGTTCGATCTGGACCCGAGTCACTGTCTGTGTGGAGTTTGCACATTCTCCCCATGTCTGCGTGAGCCTCACCCCCATAACCCAAAGGTAGGTGGATTGGGCACACTAAATTGCCCTTTAATTGGAAAAGAAAGAATTGAGCACTCTAAATTTATTTTTTTTAAATTATGTATTGAAATATCTAAGCTTGAATATTAATTCAATTAGAATTATTGCAGCATCCACAGCCTTCCCTCACTTGTGTCCTTTGCATGGAGATAACCAATCGCAGGAATCCTACAGATTATCCCATTTTTATCATGGATGTGCGGCATGGCGGTACAGTGGTTAGCACTTCTGCTTCATAGTACCAGGGACCCAGGTTCAATTCCAGCCTCAGGTGACTGTGTGGAGTTTGCACTTTCTCCACGTGTCTGCGTGATTTTCTTCCGGGTGCTCCACCCACGGTCCAAAGATGTGCAGGTTAGGTGGATTGGCCATGCTAAATTGTCCCTTGGTGCCCAAAAATGTTAGGTGGAAGTGGGACTGGTCAAGGTGAGGGATCTGTATTTGGAGGAAGGGTTTGCCAGTCTGGAAGAGCTAAGGGAGAGGGTAGATCTGCCTAGGGAAAGTGAGTTCAGGTATCTACAGGTTAGGAATTTTGCGCGAAAGGTCCAAAGGGGGTTCCCTAGGTTGCCGGGATACACCCTGCTCAAGTGACTGCTGCTTCCAGATGTGGAAGGCTAGGGAAGAATTGGGGATACACACAAGTGGGAGGGGAGATCAATTGGGGAGTATGGAGTGAGGTACTGCGAAGGGTAAACGGGACATCCTCTTGTGCAAGGATGAGCCTGATACAGTTTAAGGTAGAGCACAGGGTGCATATGACTCGGGCGAGAATGAGTGGGTTCTTTCAGGGGGTAGCAGATGAGTGTGAGAGGTGTGGGCGGGGGCCAGCGAATCACGCACACATATTTTGGGGTTGTGAAAAATTGGGAAGATTCTGGGAGGGAGTGTTTGTGGTCTTAGCCAAGGTAGTGGAGGAGGTGGTGGACCCGGACCCTTTAGTGGCAATATTTGGGGTTTCAGAGAAGCTGGAGCTCATGGAGAGGAGGAAGGCCGATGTCGTGGCCTCTCTGATTGCACAGTGGCAAATTTTACTGGAGTGGCGGTCGGCATCACCACTGGGGGCAGTGGCTTGGTTGGCTAACCTGTACGACTACCTGTGGTTGGAGAAGGGGGGGTTGAGAAAAGGTTGGGGATGTTTGTGATCATGTTTGAGGAGCTGTTCATCGCAATGGGGGGAGGGGGGAGAGGGGGGGGCGGAATTTGTACAGACTGTATCGTTCATTGCTGGGAAGTATGCCTCTCGAGGTGTCTATTTGCTGTTACCTGTTTTGATACATGTTTGTAATAAAATACATTTATTAAAAAAGGTTAGATGGGGTTATTGGGTAGGAGGATGGGGGGAATGTTTGGGCCGAGGTAGGGTACTCTTTTCTTGGGTTGGTGCAGACCCGATGGGCCAAATGGCCTTCTTCTGCACTGTAGGGATCCTATGAAATACTGAGCTCTCATTAAAGTCACAAATGAGATTCTATATGACTGACAAAGATAAACTATTCCTTTGTCTTTCGCAACCTGACTGCAACCATTGTCACCATTGATGCAATATCCTCCTCCAATGCTTCTCCACTATTGTCTAACTGGGTGGGACTACACCTGCCTGCTTCTATTCATATTAATCTAATCGTAACAGAGAATCGTAAACAATAGTTTCTCTTCCCACTCCCATATATTATTCCTGGTGGTCCCCAAGGATCTATCCTTTGCCCTCTCCTATTTCCCATCTACGTCACCTAAAAAAACAATGTCACTTTCCATCTCTACACTGATAACACCCAGCTCTTCCTCACCTGCATGCTTGCTAAATTATCAGACTGTTTATTCAAATGCCTCCAGTTATGCATTAGAAAGACTGAAGCCATTGCCTTCAGTCTGCACAACAAACTCCGTTCCTTTGCCATTGATTCCAAACCTTTCCCTGGCAACCGCTGAACCTCAAGCAGATTGTTCACAACCTCGGTGTCACTTTTTATTTTTACAAATTTAGAGTACCCAATTATTTTTTTTTCAATTAAGGGGCAATTTAGCGTGGCCAATCCACCTAACCAGCACATCTTTGGATTGTGGGAGAGAAACCCACGCAGACACGGGGAGAATGTGCAAACTCCACACAGACAGTGATCCAGGGCCAGGATTTGAACCCGGGTCCTCAGCGCTGTAGTCCCAGTGCTAACCACTACACCATTGTGCTGCCCCTTCAGTGTCACATTTGACCCCCAGATGAGCTTTCAATCATATAGCCACCATCACTTAGATCGCCTGTTTCCTCTTCCTTAATGTTATTCATCTCTACTCTTCCTCAGTTCTTCTACTGCTGAAAACCTTGTTCATGCTTTTGATGCCTTCAGATTTAACGATTGTAACACACTCCTGGCTAGGCCCTCACATTCTACCTTTCACAAACATCAGGTCATCCAAAATTCTACTACCCATTAAAAAAACAATTCATGAGATTTGGGAATTGCTGTTTAGGCCAGCGTTTATTGTCCATTCTGAATTGCCCTTGAGAAGCCCTTGAGACAGTGATGGTGAGCTGCCTTCTTGAACCACTGCAGTTCATGCCTGAACTGGAACCAAATGCCATTCACCAATCACTGTTGTGCCCACGGAACTACTCCTGGTTAAACAACATCTTGGTTTTCAAATTCTCATCCTTGTTTTTAAATCCCCCCCCCCCCCCCCCCACAAACACACACATCCCATGGCCTCATCCCTCTCTATCTCTGTGATCTCCTCCAGCCAGCCCTACAGTGTACAAAACTATGAGGAGCCTCAACTAAGTAGGCAGGAAATACTTATTTCCCCTAGCAGAGTGGTCAATTCCCACAGGGCACAGCCTGAAGGTGATTGGTAGAAGGATTAGAGGGGATATAGGAAAAACCTTTTCACCCAGAGGGTGGTAGGTATCTGGAATTTGCTACCTAGATTGGTGGTTAAGGTAGTAACTCTCAACTCATTAAAAAATGTACCGAAATCTGCTCCCGAAATGCTGTAAGCTGCAAGGCAATGGACCAGGCTATTTTTGTGGGCTGAATGGCCTCTTTCTGTGCCATAACCTTTCTATAGTTTCTACCCTCAGAAATATCTGATCTCCTCCAAATTCTTGCCTCTCTAGAATCCTTGATTTCTGATTGACACCATCCTGTGTGGTGCTTTTAAACATTTACGTCGCGGGGGAGGGAGACTATAGAGCTGAAACGAAGGGGTCTGAGGCACAGAAACACTTCAGTTTGGTGCTGAAAATCTCGCCCAAGTTATTTCAACAGACGCCTCAGTCCATTTACTGGGAACAAGCCAATGCCTGCACTAAACTATGTGAAAGGGGAATTTCAGAGCAATGTGTTCGCAGGCAGCTCTCCCACCTATCAGTTCTTTATATATATATTATTCATTGTGGGTATGGCGGGCAAGGCCTCCATGTATTGTCCTAGATGCCTTCAGAAGGTGGTCCCTTTCCTCTTGGCCCGCTGAAAGCCCTTTCACACAATTGAGTGGCTGGCTCAGCTACATCACAGAAACAAGTGTTGGTGTGGAACTAGAGTCAGATCTGCAGATGTGACCAGGTGAAGGCCGACGCCGTTCCTGTGCTGGAGGATTGTAGAGGCAAGCCATCCGGCACGTTCGTGAGCACTTTTACTCGTACCCAACTTTTTATTTTATTTTGAGGTTTGTAAAATTCGCTTCTGGAGCACTCGGACGCCACCAGAGGTCGCTTTGTTCCCCCGCCCCCTACCTCCTGCACATCTCTGGTCAAAGAGGAGGCAACATGATCACAATTAAATTGTACAGCTGAGAGAGAAAAATAAATCCTGCTTAGTTTATTAGACAAAATATAAAGTATTTATATCCCAATGTTTATTCACAGTTTTTTTTCGTATAAACACTTTAATATACAAAACACGCTGTATATAAACTATGCAAGAAGATGAGAAAACCTCAGATTCGGGTTAAAAGATCACATCTGCTTCTGAAATCCGGAACAAAGTGGGTAACTTTGACAAAGACAACCTAAAAGGCAAACCGGTGGAATATTAAAAGGGACTGTGCGTTAATTGTTATTTTTAAAAGGATAACGGTCTGAAGAAGTTAAGACTGGCGATGACCCACCAACAATATACACTGTAGATATTGTTAGAAGCGGGACGTGTGGTGTTGCAGGAGGAACTGCTGAAACATGCAGACGAACAAGGAGCAGGAGGCCATTCGGTCCCTCGAACCTGCTCCATTAGTAAGATCATGACTGATCCGACTATAACCTCAAACCTGCATCTCGCCTACTCTCCGCCCGCCACCTCTTTAACAGGAATCTATCCAGCTCCGCCTTCAACATATTCAAAGACTCTGAACCACGGCAAACCTTGACAGGAGAAGGTACAGTGTGTTCTCAATAGGATTTCCCTCCCCCCCACAAACATCTTTCTTACAGGTTGTGGATGTACATTTCTGGCAGACGACAGATGCAAGAGGCAGATTTTACGAATATGTTCTATTTCCCCGAGTACTAGATTGAATTAATTCTCTTAAATACGAGCCTTTTCCTCAATCCGCGTCTTTCCTCAGATTTAGGTCTCATCCCTTCAAGCTCTGGTATTGATAAATAGATCATTAGAACCGGTCAGCATGCGTTTCCAAAAAACAAACCTCGGAGGTTCAAACACCTGGAGATAGTTTTGCAGAAGGCAGTTTACACAAGGTAATTGTTTCAGTGCACGCTCTTGTAAATTGGAGTAATTTAACACCGATCAAAAGCAGGGTTTTCGTCAAAAAGCTATTACACAACACATGAAAAATACCCCCAAAAAGTACAAACAGTGTGTGTAGAATTGTAGTGAGTTGACACCCACCATCTCCACAGCTTCGGATTAGATTTCACTGGTTCTGGGCTTCAGCAACAAGTAAAAACGTCGAGATACATACATTAAAATTTTATTTTAAAACAAGAGTACATCGCCAAACCGGCGAACCTTTACATACACATTGCTCTTCGGTAACCCTGCAAGTGAATGTGGAGAATATTCCTCTTCCACACTGTCGGAACTAGTTTAACCAGGTCATTGTATCAAGTGTGAACAAATCAGCTGGTTACTAGTTTGAACGGGCCACTATTTTAATCAGGTCACGGCATCAAGTGTGAACAAACCAGTTGATTTACAGACTACATATATAACCAGGATGTGGAGATGCCGGCGTTGGACTGGGGTGAGCGCAGTACGAAGTCTTCCAACACCAGGTTAAAGTCCAACAGGTTTGTTTCGATGTCACTAGCTTTCGGAGCGCTGCTCCTTCCTCAGGTGAACCATATATATATAACCAGGTCACTATACCAAGTGTGAACAAACCACTTGGTTTAGGGAACACACTGTTACTCGTTTAACCAGGTCACTAGTTTAACCAGGTCACAATATCAAGTGTGAACAAACCAATTGGTTTACAGAACACGCTTTTATTAGTTTAACCAGGTCACCATATCAAGTGTGAACAAACCAATTGGTTTACAGAACACGCTGTTACTAATTTAACCAGCTCACTAGATCAATAGTATTATCCAACCGGTTGGTTTACAGGCCGAGTATTGGTGTGATACAGTAGGAGCAGTCTAATAATCATCTCTGTGTGTACATGTGTGATTTGTTTGGGGTCTCAGATATTGACAATATTTACACGTTTTGACTAAAAGCTCCACTTTGCCCAGATTGCGGCTTGTTTTTGTTTAAAGCTGTGTGATAAGTAAGGAACTGAATGGTATCGGGGGATCTTTTCTCGGTTGCATTGCATTGTATTAATTGTCGAAGCATGTATTAACATCGCGATAATTACTATAAATTAATCCCTTGGGGGGGGGGGGGGGGGGCTTTCATTTACACCACAAGTATTGAGAACATAGTCAGACATATAGGTTCACAGCACCATCAAGGCAGAAATGCATCATCGCCCAGGAGAGAGATCCCAAGGAACCAGATGAAAGTGCAGAATGTCAGGCGGGAGCGGAAAACGTCCAACTTTTGCAAATCGGATTGCGGTTGGTATTCGCCTCTTCTCATTGGTCCGAACCTGCACGGTCTCTCTTTTTTGACTCCAGCCGGGTACGGCTGTTTAACACGAACTGTCCTTCTGCAAAACAGGCACCAGCCCAGATCTGGTAGTGAGCGAGTGCAGGAGGAGAGCGCCCACCCAGCGGAGCTGGCCGGTGGCTCTTCCCGTGGTCGGAGGTCGCCGTCTCCGCCAGGGACCAGATCTTGGGTCTGAGTGCTGGACTACTGTCTTTGGGCTCGGTGCTGAGCGCGGATTGTACCGTGCCTCCCTCCTCAGATGCCCACTCGGATTTTCTTGACTCGCCCTCCTCCAGGTTTGTCCTCAGCTCACCGCCTGACTCACGGTCTGGCACACCTTTGACTAATGTTGTGCCCCCATGTGCCGGGCAAGGCGCCCCCGAATCCCCCTTGTCTTGGTGCCCGTCGGTGGTGCCCGCCTGGTGTTGCTCCGGATCGGGCAGATCTTCCTCCTTCTTGTCCTCCTCGTCCTCGCTTTCGCTTTCTTCCTCGTCCGATTTCGTTTTGAGCACCCACGTCATTTTATTCTCTTTCTTCAGCCGCCGCCTGGCATTAGCGAACCAGGTGGAGACCTGGGTCAGGGTCATCTTGGTGACGATGGCCAGCATGATCTTCTCGCCTTTGGTTGGGTAAGGGTTCTTCAGGTGCTCGTTCAGCCAGGCTTTCAGAGTGCTGGTGCTTTCCCGGGTGGCGTTCTTGGCTCTGCCCGGATCCCCATGCGACATGGGCCGGTAAGGAGAATAGAGGGCGCCGGCTGGGGAGAAAGCAGCCTGGGAATAGACACATCCAGCCTTCAGATCGTAGGGGGACCCCTGAAAACAGAAGCAAAATTGTGAGCTTATCTAATACACGCATTAGAATATAATATATATTTTAGTACAAACGCGATTTCGTACAATTTAATGTAATGCACACTATTTATTAGAGTACAAACTAGGATCCATCTCAACTTCTCAACAAGGTTACCTGTGAGAAATATCCCAGCGTGAAAGGCCATGTATCACATTAGAATACCTATATTCGGACCTTGTATCACCAATCTAAATTGGAATAGTTTGTGTCTATCACACAAATAGACGAGTGGGTGTTTGTTATGTCTGGAGCCATCGTGGTAACTGACAATTTGACATTGAAATAAACTCATTTTGAAGCTGCCACCAGTTCTGAAGCCAATCGCCTGAAGTCAGCGAAGACACGGCAGCGATACTGTCGAGGTAGAAGATTCGTGAGGCTGCTTTGAACCGCAACCATCTTTTTTTTAAAATTGGAAACAGGCCGGACATAGTGCATCATCGCACCATTCCCTTAGGGCGGTCCAATATATGTATGGATATCAGGCGGAGGGAGATCTGCTTTCAAATCAGGTAAGCACCGACTGGCAGTCACATCTTGCACTTGCTTCTTATTGCTTCAAATTGCTTCTTACACCGAGTATACGTGGAATAAATTTACCTGAAATGCTAACTGTTTCCTTCTCACAGACGCTGCCAGAAAACGGGGGATTATATGTTAAGGATTTTGAAACGCCGCGTCTTGAACTTTATAATTACGATTGAACACAACGTTTTAAGCAAACATTTTCAAGTTTGACTTTTCCATTTTCAGTATGTCTGGATCCAAATCTAGTCCTATACTTTACTGCACAGTATATGCTGTATGAAATAAGTTGACTATTTTTGACATATTCAGTGTTGATGTACGTATTAAACGGAGAGATGAATATGAATGTTTATTAACTTGTGCGGTACATTACTTGGTATCGCTAGAGTACTGTATTTAAAATGTAAAACTTTAACCTGGTATCGATGTTATTAACATGATTAGTTTTATATTAACTGGCGACGTTGTATGAACATCAAACTCAACCGAAGGTGTGGTGTTGAAAGAATGTCTTGTGACGAGGCGAAAACTCACTCGTGTTGAATGGAGGAAGTTTGGCGGTGAGGAGGGATGAACTTCTCCACTCGCAGACTGATCCCCTCCTGCTACCCGGTGAAGTTCAAGCATTACAGAATTTTAAAAAACTTTAGCTCAGAGGGATTTTAAAACTTTAAAAATACAATTAGAACCCAAAAAGGGATTTTCAAGCTTTTAAAAATAAAAATAAACCCAAAAGGGTATTTTCGAACTTTTAAAAAATACAACTAAACCCCAAAAGGAAGTTTCCTTACCAGATGAGACAGATGCCTGAGATCAGGATAGGGCTGGAGGCTGTATCCTTGTGGAATGGGGTATGTCCCCGGATATCGGGCCAGGAGTGCATGGAGAGGCGGGGGCACCCCGAGACTCAGAGCGGGAGAGCCCAGCATCGCCGCCTGCCGCTCCACAAATAGGGCCGGCAGGCTGTTCAATGCAGATCCCTTCCCGGCGGCGACTACGTCTCCATATCCCAGCTGAGGCATAGCCATAATGCGGTTCAACCTAAAATCACTATCAAACTATAATCCACCTTCTGTCTCTATATATTCCCTTCTGTCCACTCCATTGGAGAGCGCCGGCGTGATTGACGGGAGCCTGGTAAACGGTATTTACATACGATTAGGGAGATTTAACCAGTGAAGAGCCGAGCTCCCAATCAGCAGACATCCCACTTCAAACTTCCAAACAGGCTGGAGTTTCTTGGGTGATGGATGTCGTGTTTTCACACAGGCTGTGAGAACACAACACCACGGGCTATACATGACCTGACAGTCTCAAGAAGCAAAATAATCTCATCTTTCACTATTTGCACACAGGCTTAAACGAGACAAGGCAATAGGAAGATTATCTCTTAAAAAAAAATAAAACTAAGCAGTGTTTTCAATTTACAAGTGCCCTGAAATGGTTAACACCGCTGTGTGTGAGGAAACGGTCCACACGCTGACACACGCTTCCCAGTCCCAATTGTTTTCGGATCCTAATTCACTGCATTTATTGACAAGCTATTTCGCTTTTTATTTTATTTTTATCCGCCTATCAGCGTTTTCTCTCCCGTCTTTTTAAATCTAATATTTTATTATAAAAACTCGGCTGGAACAAGCGAGGGGGCACTGGATTGGAACAGAGAAGGTGTTCAGAATAACAGTGGGAAACAAGTGGGGTTGGTTGTCGTTTAAACTGCATTGGCGGGGCTGGAAGACACTGTCAGGAAAACACCTCAATCTCCGTCTCAGCCTCAAATCCACGGCAGTGTTACAGTCATATCAGCGCTAATCATTCCAAAGCATTGATAAAGGTTGTTTAACCAGAAACCATTGTACCATTGCTAATCTGTTTATTAAAAAGGCTAACCGAGAAGATGTGGGTTCCCACCGATGAGCCCGATGGCAGGGGGATGAATTGACTTTACACCTTTTGAGTCTCAACTGGAAAATTATTAAGTGCCCGAATACATCTGAAACTAAAAGTGCTTCGACGTTGTTTATTGTTAATATTCCCCATTATAGTCCATTAAAGTGCTGCAAGTTAAAGTTGCCGGCTGACATTATTGGTCAGCCCACCCGTCAATGAAGCCTTCATGTAAAACAAATCGGACAACTCCGTTAACACGTTCACATTTCAGCCAGAATTGAAAACACGGAATTGTCAGGGGATTTAATTTATAATTTAAAAAATTAAATACAATTATATGCCCAATTCCCCCCCCCCCCCCCCAAATAAAGGGGTAATTTAGCGTGGCCAATCCACCTAACCTGCACATCTTTGGGTTGTGGGGGTGAGACCCACACAGACACGGGGAGAATGGGCAAACTCCACACGGAGGTGACCTGGGGCCGGGATTGAACCAGGTCTTCGGCGCCGTGAGGCGGCAATGCTGACCACGCGCCACTGCGCCGCCAAGAGGGGAACATTTTGAAGGTTGTATCTGGCCCCACCCACTCCCACACCCCTTTTTGGTTTTCTGTTGGATTTATGAATGGCATTCGCTCGCCATTGGGTGAAAGGAATCCCACTAATGTGTAAACGTTTACCTCAACGCCACCACTTCTGAAAATGGGCCGACTGGAGGACCCTAAAAATTGTGACGATTCTATCAATCTTTGCTAATGAGTTTCCTGTAACTGAGGTTTAATTATCTGTCTCTCCATTCTGCTGTCCTTGGGTAAGTTGTCGAGTGTATTCTGCGACCCGTCTCGGTGATCCTTTCATTGAAAAGTCAACAGTAACTGTGTTGCAGCTGCCTCCCTGAGGACTGCCAACTGGTGACCAGTTCCGGAGAATGTGCTTCAACCCATTTCAACCAAACGTTGCAAATCGCAGATTGGTATTGGGAAGGTAATCTTGCAGTGATCTTGTCACCATATCAGTTTCCCGCCCTCAAGGTCCCTTGCATGCTTCAGCTATCTGGAAATGAACCGATTGTTTGTCTTCCCTTCTTTCATATATCATGGCTCATTTTTATACTGTAAAAAAAATTGAGGCACACTTATTTTTTCTGCCTTCTTCCCTTACTGGAAACTTTAAATTTAGAGTACCCAATTCTTTTTTTCCAATTAAGGGCCAATTTAGCGTGGCCAATCCACAAACCATGCACATCTTTGGGTTGTGGGGGTGAAACCCACGGAGTCATGGGCAGAATGTAAAAACTCCAGATGGACAGTGACCCGGGGCCGGGATCGAACCCAGGTCCTCAGCACCACTGCACCACTGTGCCACCCCGGAAGCATTGGTTGTTTACTTCTCCCTACTTTCTTTTTTACGACCATTCCCCGTCTGTCTCAGTCCTTTGAGGGTTTTTACACCCTCTTCGAGTTTTCCCTTAATGTGCAGGCACATGGGGACCTTTTTCTTCAGCTCCATGTCCCGTTGGTCATGTGCAAGAGCCTGACCAACATAAACAATCTAAACCATGCATGTGCCACTCTTTCCAAGGTGGCGCATATGTGGGAGGCCAAGGATTATTCGAGTCTTGAAAATGCCAATAACAGAGCTGAAGACCAAGGTCAGTTTTCGTTTAATTACATGAATTTTGAATCATTTTCAAAATCTTTTTTCACAGCACACTTGAGGGGGTCTTCGCAGCACACCAGTGTGCCATGGAAAACTGTTTGGTAACCGTTGTTATAGAGGACTTTGGAAACAGAAACGGAAAACAATGGGAATCATCAGCAGGTTAGTCAGGATCTGCGAAGAACACAGAAGTATCTTTTTAAATAAATTTAGAGAACCCAATTCTTTTTTTTCCAATTAAGGGTCAATTTAGCATGGCCAATCCACCTACCCTGCACATCGTTGGATTCTGTGGGTAAGACCTACGCAGACATGGGGAGAATGTGCAAACGCCACATGGACAGTGACGCAGAGCTGCGATCGAACCTGGATCCTTGGTGCCATGAGACAGCAATGCTAACCATTGTGCCACCGTGCTGCCCCGGAGTACACAAAAATCGGCGTTTCAGATTTTATGCCCTTCCCCAATTGAGCTGAGTGGTCAGCAATTGAGTGGGAATGGGACGAAGGGGACACGTGGTGTGTCTCATGGATAAGGTGAGTGCTCTGAGGGCCATGATGTATTGGTTAACAAGCAGAAGCAAATACTGTGGATGCTGGGGATCTGAAATGAAAACAGAAACTACTGGAAATGTTCAGCATCGAGTTCCATGCTAGACTTCAAACGTTAACCTCTGTTTCTCTCTCTGCTGATGGTTTTTTTCAAGCATTTTCTGTTTGACTTCCCCCTTCCCTGACCCAAGAGTTACAGGACCAACCCCAGCCCAGCTAATTCAACACTGATAGTAATGAAATGGAGGATGTTTGTGATCAGCTATAACCTCCATTCGACTTCACTTTTTTCAGGTCTTGTGATTTATGAGGCACACACTGTACATGTCAGTTTCCATGGCTAGTTTTTCCTTGATGAGATCGCCAGTCAATTGACAGAGTGTAGCCACCTGGGTTGGCCAACTCCCAATGTAAAATGGCGAACAGCAAAGGCTGCAGGGAAATTCAGCCAACACAGGCAGAAACCAGCAGGTGCAAGTTTACTGTGTATTAAACTCTGCAAAAGCCCAGACAGCATCGATACAAGCAGCCATCTGCATAATAATGTAGCAGCCATCTACATACTAATAAGCAATCCCCGGGAACAATCGCAACATTTGGAACAAACAAAGCTAAGCCAGACTCCCCGGCGCCAGCAGGAGCCAACAAAAAAGAGGTTAACGGACACCTCAAGACCACCCATCGATCAGGGAACCGCTCCAGTATTGAACAAATCAAACCAAGCGATTGGAACAAAGTCCGATCACCTAGAACCAGGTACAGGGTCCGCCCCGAAAGGCGGGAAGCCCCTGGGGACTATAAAGTTAAGCCCCCAAGTTCAAATCGTTCTTCTTGACAGGGTCACTCAGCAACGCGAACCAACCCTTGAGAGTGAACTGTCCAAGCTGCCGCATCACTGAAGTAAGTCTGAAGTCGACGCTCGCTACGAGACAGGCGCTCCTAGCTACCAGTCCATACCGGCTTTGAATCCCGTAGTTTCAGAATCTGAACGAAAGGCCATTTGTTCCCCTGACCTGGTGGGCCAGTCCGAAGCTAAGTATAGGCCTGTTAGTTGTGGAAGTAGCTTAGAAGTAGAATTTACGCATGAGTAGTGATTTACTGTGTATAATAAATGTGCTTTGATTTGAATCTTACTAACTGGTGTGTTGAGTTATTGATCATTACTTGAACTTGAACCTCGTGGCGGTGTCATAAAGGTACCTGGCGACTCGAGAGCAAAGGTTATAAAACAGCCAATTGAACCAACCAAAAGTTAGCAACAAGAGGTTACCCCTTCAGGGGCCTCTCCCACTCTTACCAATGCTGGAAGGATTTATAGGTTGATAATCACCATGTTTGGCTGCATTACCAACACACCCTGCATAGCCTCCAATTCCTGGAATGGGTCTTGAACCCAAAGCATGTGCTCGGAAGCCAGGACACTTCCCACTGCACCACAAGATTGCCAGAATCTCCATTAGTGATAGTATAAATAGTTATTACGCTTTAACACCAACTGGAATCAATCATAGAATCCCTACCGTGCAGAAGACCCATCGGGTCTGCACTGACCCTTTGAAAGAGCACCCTACTCTAGGTCCACTCCCCTGCCCTATATCTATGACCCAACCTAACCATTTGGACACTACTGGACAATTTTATCACCTAACCTACCCATCTTTGGACTGTGGGAGGAACCTGGTGCACCCGGAGGAAACCCACGCAGACACGATGAGAACATGCAAACTCCACACAAACAGCCACCCAAGTCCAGAATTGAACCCGGATCCCTAGCACTGTGAGGCAGCAGTGCTCACTATGCTGCCTTACCACCCAAGAATGCACACAAATTCATGAAATGATGAAGGTGGAATCTATATCCTTTGCAAAATGCCCAGAAGCTCTCAAATCCACTTAGGCAGGTCTCTGTTTCTGTTTAAATAAAAGCAGAAAACTATGGATGCTGCTAATCTGAAATGAAAACAGAAAATGCTGGAAAGACCCCACAGTTTTGGCAGCATTTGTGAAAAGAGAAACAGAGTTAAAGTCCATATGACTTGCTATTTTGGTTAACCCCAATTCCCGGGCACCATCGTCATTCTGAAGGAGAGTCATATGGACTCAAAACATTAACTCTGTCACTTGGAATGTCTAGTGTCATGAATTTGCCTAGCCACAACAGTAAAAGAAATTTAACAAAACATAATGGGATACGACATGCCGAGAAACAGGTAGAAATCTGCCTAGAGACAGCGGGAGCCAGTATTCAAAAGGCTGGAAGTGATGGGTCTCACTTGGAAGGCATTTTAGATACAAAACACATGTGAATAGCTTCTGAGTAGAAACAGTTTACATAGACGATTGAGAAGGTCAATGAGGTGTACATATGATCTATGGGAAGCAAGAGATGAAATTGCAGAGCCGTTGGCAATGATCTTTTCGTCCTCACTGTCAACAGGGGTGGTACCAGGGGATTGGAGAGTGGCGAATGTCGTGCCCCTGTTCAAAAAAGGGACTAGGGATAACCCTGGGAACTACAGGCCAGTTCGTCTTACTTCGGTGGTAGGCAAAGTAATGGAAAGGGGACCGAAGGATAGGATTTCTGAGCAACTGGAAAGACACTGCTTGATTAGGGATAGTCAGCATGGATTTGTGAGGGGTAGGTCTTGCCTTACAAGTCTTTTTGAATTCTTTGAGGAGGTGACCAAGCATGTGGATGAAGGTAAAGCAGTGGATGTAGTGTACATGGATTTTAGTAAGGCATTTGATAAGGTTCCCCATGGTAGGCTTATGCAGAAAGTAAGGAGGCATGGGATAGTGGGAAATTTGGCCAGTTGGATAACCGATAGAAGTCAGAGAGTGGTGGTGGATGGCAAATATTCAGCCTGGATCCCAGTTACCAGTGGCGTACCGCAGGGATCAGTTCTAGGTCCTCTGCTGTTTGTGATTTTCATTAATGACTTGGATGAGGGAGTTAAAGGGTGGGTCAGTAAATTTGCAGACGATACGAAGATTGGTGGAGTTCTGGATAGTGAGGAGGGCTGTTGTCGGTTGCAAAGAGACATAGATAGGATGCAGAGCTGGGCTGAGAAGTGGCAGATGGAGTTTAACCCTGAAAAGTGAGAGGTTGTCCATTTTGGAAGGACAAATATGAATGCGGAATACAGGGTTAACGGTAGAGTTCTATGCAATGTGGAGGAGCAGAGAGATCTTGGGGTCCATGTTCATACATCTTTGAAAGTTGCCACTCAAGTGGATAGAGCTGTGAAGAAGGCCTATGGTGTGCTAGCGTTCATTAACAGGGATTGAATTTAAGAGCCGTGAGGTGATGATGCAGCTGTACAAAACTTTGGTAAGGCCACATTTGGAGTACTGTGTACAGTTCTGGTCGCCTCATTTTAGGAAGGATGTGGAAGCTTTGGAAAAGGTGCAAAGGAGATTTACCAGGATGTTGCCTGGAATGGAGAGTAGGTCTTACGAGGAAAGGTTGAGGGTGCTAGGCCTTTTCTCATTAGAACGGAGAAGATTGAGGGGCGACTTGATAGAGATTTATAAGATGATCAGGTGAATAGATAGAGTAGACAGTCAGAGACTTTTTCCCCGGGTGGAACAAACCATTACAGGGGGACATACATTTAAGGTGAATGTGGAAGATATAGGGGGAATGTCAGAGAGTACCCAGAGAGTAGTGGGGGCATGGAATGCACTGCCTGTGGAAGTAGTTGAGTCGGAAACATTAGGGACCATCAAGCAGCTATTGGATAGGTACATGGATTACGGTAGAATGATACAGTGTAGATTAATTTGTTCTTAAGGGCAGCACGGTAGCATTGTGGATAGCACAATTGCTACACAGCTCCAGGGTCCCAGGTTCGATTCCGGCTTGGGTCACTGTCTGTGCGGAGTCTGCACATCCTCCCCGTGTGTGCGTGGGTTTCCTCCAGGTGCTCCGGTTTCCTCACACAGTCCAAAGATGTGCAGGTTAGGTGGATTGGCCATGATAAATTGCCCTTAGTGTCCAAAATTGCCCTTAGTGTTGGGTGGAGGTGTTGACCTTGGGTAGGGTGCTCTTTCCAGACTCAATGGGCCGAATGGCCTCCTTCTGCACTGTAAATTCTATGATAATCTATGATTAATCTAGGACAAAGGTTCGGCACAACATCGTGTGCCGAAGGGCCTGTTCTGTGCTGCATTTTACTATGTTCTATGTCCTATGATAATGTCTAGAGTCAAGGAATTTGATAGGGACAGACAGTCAATTACACAGATGGCAAAATCAAAGTGGAACAACGGAATAATTGACTGGACTCACAGAAGCAAGGCAACTAGTAGGCTCAGAAGTACGCCAGCCAGTTTCCAGCCACCAATTCTGAAGGCCACTTCAAAGTCTTAGAGCCAGGGCAGTGCAGAAAACCTTCATAAAGACAATTTAAGTATCTTCACTGGACAGGAACAAGATATTTCACAGGCTTGAGTTTCATCCTTGTGTTGTGTGGTAACTTATAAGCTGGTAGTAACTTATAAATTTATTTAATTTGGATGTTGTTTGGGGAAACGGGGAAGTCTTACGGAGTTCAGGGATCGTAAGTATATTTGGGAATAAAGGGTACATTCTATATTAACTGCATGTGTATTTAGTAATTCATAAACCTCAATTGCCTTAGAGTAGAGCAGTCCTGTTCATAAGCATATGCCTTTATTTTTATTAATATCTTTAATAATTGTTACACGACTGGGCTACTTATTCTCACTGGGTTTTCACTTGTCTCCTCAAACTGGTACCCTCACAGATAACAGATAATGTGCTCATGACACTGGAATATTTCTGTGTAACAATTCCAAAATCATGACTTCAGTACAGTGTACAGGGATTGGGGTACACCAAACCAGGGATATCCCTGGGAACTGGAGGGTATAATTTGCAATTATTCAATATCTTTTAACAGTGGAAAATGTGGAACTTCACACTCAAAAAAATAAATAAAATCTCAGAGTCAAAGAACAAGAAATTACAGGAGGCATCCAATAGTGTGGTCGAAAAGATCAGTTTTGAAAAGAGGAGAGTTGCGGAGAGTTATGGAGAAAAGTGGAGAGTTGCAGAAATTTAGAGAGGAAATTCTGTAGCAAGGAATAATTATCTTTGCAGAGGTGTGTTTGGTGGTTTCTTAAAAATACTCAATGACTGTGACCTGCTTCCTCCAGCCGGGATATTCACCCACAAAATAGTTAGCACAGGGAAAAATGTTCCCAGGCATCTTGGCATCATTTCCCTCAGTAATCGTGTAGAACTCGATGTCATGAGCATCCTGGGGTTTTGACCAATTTTAGCTGTCTCCACTTCCTGTATAGATCGACTGATCCTTACTCTCACTCCCAATAGCACAGTAGTCATGGAAGTCAGCCACCCCCACCCCCGGGCCTCCTTTTTATAAATATAAATTTTAGAGTACCCAATTATTATTTTCTTTCCAATTAAGGGGCAATTTTAGCATGGCCAATCCACCTACCCTGCTTATCTTTGGTTTCTGGGGGTGAGACCCATGCTGACACAGGGAGAATGTGCAAAGCCCTGGGCCTCCTAACCTGCCACCAGTTCCTGTAACAAAAGGATGGACTCAGCTGAAAATGTAAAGTTCCAGAACATTACTGACCATGAGATAATTGCGTTTATAGAGAGAGCAGTTTTCTGAGTTGACAGATATAAGGCCTGTAAATGCAGAAGAGCAGCATTCATAACCTCCAGTACAAAAGTTAGGGACCTGGGCCTAACTGCAATGACCTCTGGAATGCATTGCTGACTAATGGAGAACATTGACCCCCTGCCTTCAAGAATGAGTTAAACTAGTTCTTGACTGGAGCAGAGATTTTTTTTTATTCGTTCATGGGTCATGGGCATCACAGGTTTGGCCAGCATTTATTGCCAGTTCTTAATTGCCCTTCAGGTGGAAGTTACGAGGCAACCACATTGCTGTGGGTCTAGAGTCACATGTAGGCCAGACCAGGTAAGGATGGCAGATTTCCTAAAGGGCATTAGTGAACCAGATGGGTTTTTACAGCAATCAACAATGGTTTCATGGTTAATTTAAACTTTTAATTTCAGATTTTTATTGAATTCAAATTTCATCATCTACAATGGCAGGATTTGAACCTGGATCCCAAGAACATTACTCTGGGTCTCTAGTCCAGAGACAATACCACTACGCCACCACCTCCCCACAGCATATGGAAGTCATGTCTACCCATGTAAACTACTGATGGGCGGCACGGTGGCACAGTGGTTAGCACTGCTGCCTCACAGCGTCAGGGAGCCAGGTTCAATTCCAACCTTGAGTGACTGCCTGTGTGGAGTGTGTACATTCTCCCGTGTCTGTGTGAGTTTCCTCCGGGTGCTCCAATTTCCTCCCACAGTGCAAAAATGTGCAGGTGTTTTTAAAATTTTAGAGCACCCAATTATTGTTTTTCCAATTAAGACGCAATTTAGCGTGGCCAATCCACCTACCCTGTACATCGTTGGGTTGTGGGGTGAGAATGTGCAAACTCTATGTGGACAGTGACCCAGGACCGGGATCGAACCCGCGTCCTCAGCGCCGTAGGCAGCAGTGCTAAATACCGTGCCACCCTAAAGATGTGCAGGTTAAGTGGATTGGCCATGAGAAATTGCCCCTTAGTGTCCAACGGTTAGGTGCGATTATGCGATTACGGGGATAGGGCGGGGGAGTGGGCCTAGGTCAGGGTGCTTTTTCGGAAGGTCAGTGCAGACTCAATGGGCCAAAGAGAAAGAAAATGTTCCCATTATTAAATCTGGGTTCCCTTCGATTATTTTCTGATCCCCTAGCAGATGAAATGTCTCTGGGTGAGGGTGGGCTGGGGGGATGGTAATTGAATAGTGTTTAGTCATAATGCCCCAATCCGGAAATTTTTTGAAAGCTTGCTGTATAGGTTTTCATTTCTGATTGGTGCTGGGCTTTCCCCTTTCCATGTCAATTCAACGCAAATCCACTTTCAATCGCATCTTTAGTGAAGAACAACATTGACCTAGCCAAGAGATAAGTGGAAAACTTGTATTATTCATAAACCCGCCTTTAAGTGTGTTTGCCCCTCCCCCTATTCACACTTTCTTATTCTGGCCTATGGTGCATCACAAGGAGGACCTAAATCCTCTGCCCCAAGTCAGCTTCTTTCATGTCTGTTCATTGTATTGCTCCTCACATCTCATTCGAACACTAATTGCAGTTTTTTTTTTTTACTTTAATGAGGTCTTTCTTTCTATCAAGTAAATGGCTTTCACACATTTTAACATCAATAACAGACTGAAGAGGACCACCCAGTGATTAACTGCGAAAAATCTGGCCTTCTCTGTTGATTTGCCCATTTTCTTTTTGCAGGCGATGACTCAAGAGTTATATGAACATCCTCCCTCCTCGAGCATTTCATAAAGTGGGCATTTTGTCTGCAACTTTCTTTTTTATGTGCAGTAGCAGTGGTTGAAGTCTGGCCCACTGGTTCTCATAAAGTCATAGTTTTACAGCACAGAAGGAGGCCCTTTGGCCCATTGTTGTCTGCGCCAGCCGTCAAGCACCTATGTGTTCTTTTTTTTAAAATATTTTTTTATTCTCCTTTTTCACATTTTCTCCCAAATTTACACCCAACAATAAACAATAATCAGTAACGAATGTTACTGCCGATTTTCCTGCCAAAGGCAATTTTTAGAGAGATTGAAGCACCTATATATTCTAATCCCATTTTTCATCACTTGGTCCATAGCCTTGTCTGCCATGCCATTTCAAATGACCATCTAAATACTTCTTAAATGTTGTGAGTTCCAGATTTCCACCACCCTCTGGGTGAAAAGGTTTTCCCTCAAATCCTCGCTCATCCTCCTGCCCCTCACCTTAAATCTATGCCCTCGATAATTGATATACGAAGGGGAAATGTTCCTGATTAACTACCCTATCTATGTCCTTCATAATGTTGTACCCCGCGATCATGATCCCCCTCAGCCTTCACTGCTCTCAGGAAAACAACTCCAGCCTAACTGGCCGTTCTTCATAGCTGAAACGCTCCAGCCAGGTAACTTCATGATGAATCTCCTCTGTGCCCTCTCTAGTGCATTCACATCCTTCCCATAATGTGGCAACCAGAACTGCATACAGTACTCCATCTGTGGCCGAATGAGCATTTTATACAGCTCTATCATAACCCCCCTGCTCTTATATTCTGTGCCTGAGCTAATAAAGGCAAGTATCCCCTATGCCAGCAGCACGGTAGCACAGTGGTTAGCACAGTTGCTTCACAGCTCCAGGGTCCCAGGTTCAATTCCCGGCTTGGTTACTGTCTGTGCGGAGTCTGCACGTTTTCCCCGTGACTGCATGGGTTTCCTCCGGGTACTCCGTTTCCTCCCACAGTCCAAAGATATGCAGGTTAGGTTGATTGGCCATGCTGAATTGCCCTTAGTGTCCAAAAAGGTTAGGTAGGGTTACTGGGTTACAGGGATAGGGTGAAGATGTAGGTTTAAGTAGGGTACTCTTTCCAAGGGCCGGTGCAGACCTCAATTGGCCGAATGGCTTCCTTCTGCACTGTAAATTATATGCCTTCTTAACCACCTTATCTACTTGTCCTGCTGCCTTCAGGGATCTATGGATATGCCCTCCAAGGTCCCTCTGGCCCTCTGTATTACTGAGCATCCTACAATTCATTGTGTTCTGAGGGAACTCGATACGCAAGGTGTCTAGTCATTTTTACAGGATGAGTCCAGAGTGGATGGCAGGCAGGAAGTTATTAAACTGTGGGAGGCATCACAACTGAGTCCAATCACCGAATACTCACACCACCTTGCTTTACAGTAGGGGATCACACTTTTATCAACCTATGACATTGAATGGCTGGGGGTGGGGGTGGGGTGAGGGGGGGAGGCGGGGGGTGGAATCAGCCTGTCCCATTCTTCATGATGATTGGAGGATTTTTAAATAATCTTTATTGTCACAAGTAGGCTTACATTAACACTGTGAAAAGCCCCTAGTTACCACATTCTGGCGCCTGTTCGGGTACACAGAGGGAGAATTCAGAATGTTCAAATTACCGAACAACACGTCTTTCAGGACTTGTAGGAGGAAATCAGAGCACCTGGATGAAACCCACACAGACACAGGGAGAACGTGCAGACTCCGCACAGATAGTGACCCAAGCCGGGATTCGAACCAGAGACCTGGCGCTGTGAAGCCATAGTGCTAACCACTATGCTAACGTGCTGCCCCAGATGCCTATGGAGATAATTATGACTAAACATAGCCAATCACCATTCCCCTCGCACAGCCATCTAATCTGCCGGGAGAGGGGAAAAATTTGAAAATAGCATTAGGGTAATTGGAAAATATACTCTGCAAAATACCTCTGCAACACCCTGAGGGGATCAATACCAGTCCAGGAGATTACACGGTCACACACTTATATTGTGTAATCCAGACAAGAACAAGTTTAACTCACACTCCATCAGTCAGCAACACATTCCAGACAGGTCCATATCTTTGCACTGTAGATTTTGAGGGCAGCTCTTATGCATTTACAGGCCTCTGTGCAGTTTGGCTGCTGATCCAGAGAACTGCTCTTTCTATAAACACAATTAGCTTGTGCCATCTTGATGAGAGAACATGCATGATTGGTCAAAGTACTAATGGCATCAAAACCCAAGGTCAGTAATGTTCTGGAACTTTCATTTTCCAGCTGAGTCCGTGCGTTTGTTGGGAAACCCATTGGGTGGCAGGTTAGGAGTCCCAGGAAAGGCAGATGCTCTGATGCCATTGAATTTCCGAAGTACATGGGGCTGGATTCACCGTTTTGGAGGCTAAGTGCCGACGCCAGCATGGGAACTGTGGCGTTTTACGATGGCAAAATCGGCGTCGACCCCTCTCCGATCCTGTGACCGGTGAGAGGCTAGCAGCCGTGCCGAGTAAAACTCCTGGCACCCATGATATAAACGGCTGGAGAATGGCCGGGACCTTGACCGCGCATGTGCAATGCGACGAACTGCAGCGGTCACGCCATAAAACATAGCGGCAGCCATACGCGGACCCGACCTACCAGGAAGTGGCCCCTGGCCACACCCCACCAGTTACCCCTGTCCTCGCGAAGCCCCCACAGCCAGCAGCACGTCTCCCGCCCGACTGTGGCAGCACTGGACAAAGTCCGCAGCCGCCATGCCGGGATCCTGACCGCTGAGACCGCACGGGTCCCGCGTGGTCGGGAACATGGCCCATAGGGGGCGGAGCATCGGGGGAGGGCCTTCAGGTGACGCGCCAACGCCGTTCCAACGACGCGCGAGGCGATGATGCCATTTCAGAGGGGGCGGAGGATACAAAACTGGCGTCAAACCGGCGCCACCCCCCGTTTGGGCGTGAGAAGGGATTCACCGCCCAATCGCTGATTACGAAATCAGCATCCGGGAACGGTGAAAGTCGCCCAATAAGTTTATCTTTTGGAATGCTGTTCTGAGGGGGCAACTATACTTCTGCAGTGGGAGAGGGGGGTCAACATTTGCATTGTGGTTAGGTGGGAATCTGTTCCTGGATGCTGGGATCAGGGTGCCCTGCCCCACCCCAGTAACTGTAGGGAGACCAGCAGGTTCGGCGCTAAGCGTATTTTTGCATAGTTAAGCCATGAGAATCCGACTTCACCGACGCCCGATGCTTCTAGCATCAGCGGGATTCTCCACTGGTGGAAATGCTTAAACTCCGGACAGGAGAATCCCGGCCACAGAATTTTCTATTCAATTCTGGCCACCGAAAGCCTATCACAACAACTGGAATTTATAGAGCGCATTTAATGTAGTAAAACTTCCCAAGGCACTACACAGGAGCAATAAAAACAGGGATGATTGTCAGGAATGATCCTGTTTGTGAATAGAATTACTTGCATGAAACCATTGGAAAAGCTTAAATAAGTTTAGAGAGGGGCAGCACGGTGGTGCAGAGGGTTAGCCCTGTTGCCTCACGGTGCCGAGGTTCCAGGTTCGATCCCGGCTCTGGGTCACTGTCCATGTGGAGTTTGCACATTCTCCCCGTGTTTGCGTGGGTTTCGACCCCACAACCCAAAAATGTGCAAGGTAGGTGGATTGAACACCCTAAATTGCCCCTTAATTGGAAAAAATGAATTGGGTACACTAAATTTATTCCAAAAAAAAATAAGTCTAGAGAGGAGGCTGTGATGACTTCAGTGTACAAAATGTTAAGTGGTGGAGACACTTTGAATGTTGAAAAAAGCAAAATGCTTTATATTACCCTCACGAGACCCATGGGGACGACCCAATTGATCTCCCTGTGGGACTTGTGGAATATGAGCTCCCCCACTGATGGGCAGAGGCCTATCAGTTGGGATTCGTAGAATTGGCCCTTAAAAGCTGGCTCGGATTGGCATCGGCATGATCGGTAGTCCCAGTTGGTACCTTCGTACTGGATGCCATGTACTTTTCTTTTTGGCTGAAAATAAAGTGTCGTTTTGATTCACCTTCTCGGGGCTCCTGAGCTTTTATACTTCAGAAGATATATTTGTGCAGTAATTGTCACATTCTCAGGATACCCTCACGTACTTCAATACGAACCAATTATTTTTGAGGTATAAATACTGTACTGCTGTACACAAATCTATAAGGGTTTATCACTCTGTCAGGTGGACAATAGAGGCATCCACAGACATAAAAGTTGAGCCCATATCTGATCATTTTGCCATAGGTCAGTATATAGGTGAGAAAGTGTTGTGGGCCAAAGGTTGATTAGGAACAACAGAGACATGAATTGGGAATTCTTGTCTTGAAAAAGCAGTGGGAGCAAAACCTTTGAATATTTTTTAGGCAGCAGTAAGTAGATTCTTGGTGAGCAAAGGGGTGACAGGTTATCGGGAGCAGGTGAGTGCAGTTATGAGGTTACTATCAGATCAGCCATGCTGTGTGTGTGGAGTTTGCACTTTCTCCCCATGTCTGAGTGGGTTTCCTCCGGTTTCCTCCCACAGTCCAAAGATGTGCAGGTTAGGTGGATTCCCCATGCTAAATTGCCCCTTAGTATCCAAAAGGATAGCTGGGGTTACTGGGTTACGGGGATAGGTTATAGGTGAGGACTTAAGTAGGGTGCTCTTTCCAAGGACCAGCACAGACTCGATGGGCCGATTGGTCGCCTTCTGCACTGTAAATTCTATGATTCTATGATCTCATTAAATGCGGAGCAGACTCGAGAGGCTGAATGGTCTACTCAGATTACCTTTGAGAATAATTTCCCTTATTTTACCCCTTATTGATGTAAAATACATCAGTGAAGTCAAAATGAAATAATGTGCCCAAGTAGCCATTCTTCACATGTGATCTTAGAAATTACTAATATAGTATGAGGCGTATTATCTCCAATCCTGTCCACACATATATCTTCAAGCATGGCCACCCCAGGGGATAATCAGATGCACAGCTCTGACATTTTGAGCACAGTGCCACCTGAAATTAATTTCTTGACACAGAGGAGGAGTCAAGATCATGACTTTCTGCGCTGTCTGGCTCAGTGTCCTACCCAACACACTACAGCTACTTGCTGCCACACATTTCTGAATCAGAGGTAAGGAGTGCAAGCACTGAGCCACAGCTCGCACATTTCTTAAGTGAATAAAAATAGAAACAAGTATAAGAGGCCAGATGGGCGGCACGGTAACAGAGTGGTTAGCACTGTTGCTTCACAGCACCAGGGTCCCAGGTTCGATTCCCAGCTTGGCTCACTGTGCAGACTCTGCACGTTCTCCTCGTGTCTGCGTGGGTTTCCTCCGGGCGCTCCAGTTTCTTCCCACAAGTCCCAAAAGTGCTTGTTAGGTGAATTGGGCATTCTGAATTCTCCCTCAGTGTACCCAAACAGGTGTTGTATTGTGACGACTAGGGGATTTTCACAATAACTCCATTGCAGTGTTAATGTATGCCTACTTGTGACACTAATAAAGATTATTATTATCCATGATTCAGCACGAATATTTAGAACATCTGGTAACCATGTGGAAAAGTAGTACTTTAGAGATATTGAAACGGTGTAGCATTTAGAAATGTTTTTGTAACAACGGTTGTCTGTTCCAAACTAAAAGTTAAGATTCTCCATCAATGAGACTCGGCATGCCTGAAACAAGTGTTGTGCTTGAAACTTTTGTGAAAACACTTACTAATGGTCTCATTAATCCGAACCTAACTGCTTCACGGTCTCTAAGAACTGTTTAATAGTGTTTAGTTTGCCACCTGTAGGCTGTTGTTTATATGCCTCTCTCGCTCCTCCCACCTCCTCCTCCACAAAGGGGGGGGGGGGGGGGTTACCATTCCTCAGCTGTGTCACCTGGTGCCTCCCCCAAATGGTCAATGTCCACGTTTGACAGTCGAGATCCGGGCCTAACCCAATATCCACAGATGCCTCAGGAGTGGGAATCCCAGCTGATTTCTCTCTTTCCTGGTCCTGTTCAAGAGCTGCCCCTTCTAAATACACCGACAACAATCCCACTGAAATTAATCAGAGACCATCCTCTTGGAGCAACCTTGTCCCACCACACGCACGTAAACATAATTCAGATGGAATGAAGTCTTGCATTTGTCTAGCATCTCTCACAACTATTGGATGTTCCAAAGTTCTTTACAGTCAATAATGTACTTTTTGAAGTGTTTTCACTATTGTAATGGGAATGTGGCAGCCAATGTGTGCACAGCAAGATCCCACAAATAGCAATATGATCATGAACAGATAAGTTGATTTTGTGACGCTGATTGAGGGTTAACACTCCAGGACACCAGGGAAAACTAACTGTTCTTTTCCAAAGTAATACAATAGAACCTTTTACATTTACCTGGGAGGGTAGATAGGGTCTCAGTTTAAGGTGCCACCCCGAATAATAGCACCCCTAACAACGCAGCATTCCCTCTGTACTCTGCTGATAAATTAACCTCAATTTCTGGAGTCGGACTTGCACCTAGGACCTGCTGATTCAAAGGTGCCACCATCTAAACCACAGCTCTAGTATAACTAGAGCCCTGGACAAACTGTTTCACTCCCTCAGTGATGATCAGAGTTGTCTCTAGTTAATACAAAACCAGTTTTATGAATTAAGTACATGTCTTATGAAAGTGATTAATGAAATTTACTAGTTAGTTCATTCAAATTCCAGATCAGTTGGCAGAGAAAGGGTTTATTACCTTGCTCTCAACTAATTTTCACAGTAACTTCATTGCAGTGTTAATGTAAGACTACTTGTGATGCTAATAAAGATAATTATTATTCTTAAATGCTTTTGCTAGAAATGACTTCAACTTTCACTCCTCCAACTGAGGGGTAAAAAATACAGCAGATAAAGTTTTTTCCTTGATTACTATCGGATGCCCTCTGCTGGTAAACTGTGTGTGGATGCTTATAGAATGAATAGGATCGAGTTTAGTTGCTGTATTTCCAAATTCAATTTACTTTCCAACATCACCTTATTTCAGCACCATGAAAACTTGGATTGCACCAATCTTCCAGTGCTGCTATTTCACTAAAACACTTCCGCCGCTTGTTGCAAATCTCCAGAAGGATCTGGCAGAGGTAGATTTGGTGAAATAGGTTCTTAACTTTCAGGAAAAAGGTTTCCAGCGGAACAAATGAAATGAAAGTCGCCATAGTCCCCCAGGACCATAGGCTGCCCACCCCTTTTTTGAGAGAGGGCTGATTGGTGGTGATTTAACCTGAGGGTCACCACCCTTCAGGCGAGGGGTGAGATGGAGAAAGAAGGCAGGGCCTTCATGTATAGTCTCAGCCAGTACAGGAATTGAAGCCACGCTGTTGGCGACACTCCGAATCACAAAACAACTGAGCCAACCAACCCCCCATGCAGCTGACAAAGGGAGAAACGGTCGTAGTTTGGGAATGTAAAAGCTTCTGTAGTTCAAAGTCAATCATTCCAAGGTTAGTGGATTATATTAGACAGGGAGGGGTTCTTGAAAAACTGGTCTCTAGGTTCGGTGTCAGCTGTGATTCAGTGGCTATGCTCTAGTTTCAGAGCCCAGCACGTTGTGGGCGCAAGTTCCCCTCGACAGATTTGAACAGAACTTGGCTGGGAGTACTGGGAGGGTGCTGCACTGAAATGTCAAACTGAGGGCCTGTCTCCCTCCCTCCTGCCTGCCCCTCCCCCTACCCCACCCCCTCAGGTGGGTGAAAAAGATCCTATAGCTCTATTTCTTTTTTTAAAAGTATTTTTATTGGCATTTAACAGTATAACTTAACATATAGTGCACCGGTATGACGTTTCTTAATACAAATTTTACATACATTCCTTCCGTCTGCCCTCTCCCCCCCACCCCCCACCCCCCACCCCCAAACTGCTCCCCCCCCCCCCCCCCCCCCGCACCCCCCCTCCCCATGTTGGTAGTCTGGCTCCTTCCTGGCACCTGGGTGTCATATTGCTGTACTCCGCTCCTCTCTCCTGTGGGGTTCCTGTTGTCCTTGTGAGTTTGAAGGAGGGGCTCCCTTCCCCCTCCCTTCCTCCCTTTTTCCCCATGTCTCTCTCTACTACTCCCCTGGGTTCCCTCCTTGTTTTCTCTCCCCTCCCCCTCTTCTCCTCTCCAACATGTGAACTCTTGTCTGCTCTCCTCTGTCCCCCCCCCCCCCCCCCCCCTCTCTTCCTAATCACTGTTTGCCTCAAACAGGTCTTGGAACAGGGCGATGAACTGCCCCTACACTTTGTGGAAGCCCTCGTCCGACCCTTGAATGGTGTACTTGATCTTCTCCAGGTAGAAAGCTTCTGATAGATCTGCCAGCCAGTCTGCAGCTGTGGGTGGTGCTGCTGATCGCCAGCTGAGCAGGATTCTCTAGTGTGCGATTAAAGAGGGAAAAAGCCAGGGCGTTGGCCCTCTTCCCCACATGTAGTTCTGGCTGGTCCGATACCCCAAAGACTGCCACTCTCAGGCACGGCTCCACCCTTACCCCCACAACCTTGGACATTGCCTCGAAGAAGGCTGTCCAGAACCCGACAGGTCTGGGGCAGGCCCAGAATATGTGGTCGGCATTGGCCGGGCCTCCCTGGCACCATTGTTTTCAGCTTGGGGAGATGATGTCATTGCTGGGTGGAGCTAAGGCATCAGACATTTTAAGAATGCTTTTGAGTTGAGTTTTGATCTGCTACCCTTTAGAATACAAGTGAAGTATTTTGCTTTCACAGTAAGATAGTTAAAAAAATATAAATAGTATTTAAAGCAGTGCAGACTTGTCGGAGGACAAGGGGGAAGCTAAAACAAACCAGTTGAAACAGCTTTTTGAAGACATCCAGCCAGGGTCTGCAGGGGTTCTAAAAGAGGCCAAATCTGTTCTGAATTTGGCGGCACAGTGGCTATCACTGCTGCCTCACAGCGGCGAGCAACCAGGTTTGATCCCAGTCCCAGATCACTGTCCATGTGGAGTTTGCAGATTATCCGTGTCTGAGTGGGTCTCACCCCCACAACCCAAAAATGTGCAGGATAAGTGGATTGCCCACGCTAAGTTGCCCCTTAATTGGGGGAAAATAAATCTGTTCTGGAAAGCAAGTATTACTCTGTGCTAATAGGATGTAGGATGGAGTGAGAACTGTATTTTGTTTTCCTTTCTTGTTGTTTAATTGGGAATAGAGGTGGTAATTAAGGGTTTTCTGTAGTATTGTTTAAGGAGTAATTGTAAACTATATTCAGGTGTAAGGTTAAAGATTTCAATACTATGTTGATAATAAAGTTTTGTTTTGTTTTAAAAATACCAAATCCCTATTTTGTCATGCCTGGGGCGAAGTATTCTTTTTTAAAATTTAGAATGCCCAATTACTTTTTTTCCAATTAACGGACAATTTAGTGTGGCCAATCCAACTAACCTGCACATCTCGGGGTTGTGGGGGTAAGACCCACCCAGACACAGGGAGAATGTGCAAACTCCACACGGATGAGGGTGAAGTATTCTTTCCGCAGTCTTACGAAATAAAGTAAAATATTGGGCTTTTGGTCCAGTATCCTAGCCACTGTCTGGGATTGTAATAAAATTAGGGGCTCTATACCGGGACCTTCAGTATAATTCCTCGTTTGGCTCGGGATTATTTAATTTAAAGTCAGTGAGGATGTGTGGAATGGTTGCGTTCTTTCAGGTTTTGAAATTTAAATAGGGACTGACTGGAGATTTAATTCAATTTGTTTAATTTTTCATCCATTCTGTTTTTGCTGACATTTCCTTCCCTGATGGCACTGCCTGATGCTGACTTTCAGTTATACAAGCATCAGCAGTTCAGTGTGCATTCGTTCTTTATGTGTGAGCCAAAGCAATGGGTGTTCAATAGGAAAGTTAACGTTGGGAATCATCGCTCAAACATGCCGTGTAAACACAGATACTGGCAGCAAAGATGGGATCAGGGAGTCGATGAAGTTGGCACTAATTAGCATTCAACAATGGGCGAACTGGCTGACTTTCCTCTCCCTGGTCTGTTGGGACACTGAGGACGTTTCTTGCACCCTCAAACATGGCTCCAGCTGAGATCAGCTAACTGAGCATAAGCTTGAATAAACTATTTCTGGCATAAGCACCAGATGGAATGATACATCTTCTCATTGAGTGGCTGGGAAAACCAAGGATTTCATTATTGATTTTTGGCTTTACTCCTTAACAAAAAAACCTCTCAAATGTCCCAAAGGCACACAGTAGTTTTTCAAAACTTAATACCAGACAGAAAGGACCGAGGAGATGAAACAAAATAAACTAGCCACATTTCTTTGTACTCTCGGTTCGCCCAGGACTAGTAAATAAATAGGATCTCTTCTAAACTAGCTCCGTTGCACCCAGTGGAACCTCTTAATATGATAATAAATTATAGTTGGTGTAAACTCATGTTTGAAGTTGGATTTTGTTTATTATTTGGCTGGTATTTAAAATAACTCTGTTATACTGTTTACAGCACAGCATCTGTTATTTGCATCCCTCAAATGTGGTACAGCTGTAAAGCATTCTCACTGTGTGGAAAGGATAGCAGCAGTTCAGTCCTAACTAAGGAGGAATGAAGGCCTGGAAGTGTTTTTAATCAAACTGTGATGAATGTTAATTCTTCGTCCACTCTTGCATAAAATACTCCACCTGTGATCCTGAAGGGTCAATGCAATGTGTGTCACAATGCTAAGCAACACACTCCCAAGCCAGGCAGCATGGTAGCACAGTGGTTAGCACAGTTACTTCACAGTTCCAAGGTCCCAGGTTCGATTCCCGGCTTGGGTCACTGACTGTGCAGATTCTGCACGTTTTCCCTGTGTCTGCGTGGGTTTCCTCCGGGTTCTCTGGTTTCCTCCCACAGTTCAAAGATGTGCAGGTTAGGTGGATTAGCTATGCTAAATTGCCCTTAAATATCCAAAAAGGTTGGGTGGGGTTACTGGGTTAGGGGGATGGGGTGGAGGTGTGGGCTTGGATAGGGTGCTCTTTCCAAGGGCCGGTGCAGACTTGATGGGCCGAATGGCCTCCTTCTGCACTGACAATTCTATGATTCTAAGCCAAGTTCAAACATCAATTACCTGATCTCAACAATAGCGCCAATATTATACCACCTTTAAATATGATGTGGAGATGCCGGCGTTGGACTGGGGTGAGCACAGTAAGAAGTCTTACAACACCAGGTTAAAGTCCAACAGGTTTGTTTCAAACACTAGCTTTCGGAGCACAGGAGCAGTGCTCCAAAAGCTAGTGATTTGAAACAAACCTGTTGGACTTTAACCTGGTATTGTAAGACTTCTTACTGTGCTCACCTTTAAATAGGCATTGTGCATGCTCAATTTTCTTGAGTATTTGGCTCTCTAGGTCCGAGGTTCCGGATATGACTCTCAAAAATTCTCTGCCTCTCCTTCCTGCTTTAAGAAGCTTCTTAAATCCTATTCTTAGGTGCCACATCTTGTCTGATTACATTCCTGCAAAGTGCCTTTTACAACATTAAAGACAAAATGCAAGTTCATGCTGACTATGCATCAGGCCTTATATCATTGGCTCCACTGCACTTGTAATGAGTCTCTATTAACCTGCGCTCCCATGATCAACCAAAATATAAGTGTAATCTATTGGCGTCACACGCTATAATTTTTAACCATAATCTGGTGAGTGAATAGAACTCTTAAAAAGTACAACAGGTTGAGCTGAACTTGATCTGATTCCCATGTAATGGAGCTTTATTGGAATTAGCAACATCCAATAAACAAAGCTAATGGCTATGCACAGATTAGAAGTAGTCCTTGCAGTGGCTACTCTACTGAAAAGCAATCACTGCTTTTATTATCAGCAATAAAGGGAGATGTCAAATCAGTCCCTCCCATCCCCCGCCCCAGCCATTCACCACCTAGTTGATGGGCTATTGCAACGGGCTGGGTGATGAAAAGCCTGTTATGTGAAGCAAAGCTGTTAAGCACCTCTCCCAGCTGAATAGAAATGGACAATGCAACAGTCAGGTTATTAGTGAGCTTCAAACACTTCATAGCAGCAGGATGCTTTGAGTGACGGGCAACAGACAATGGGTTTGGTTCATGGCAAAGGTGTGAAGCTTGGCTTTGAAGCTGTGGATCAGCTGGGTGTGTGGTATGCTGAATACCTACACTGTCCTCTAACGTTGTACAAGCTAGTTACATAACCAGTTTTGTGAATAAAACAGGCTGGAGGGGTTGAGTTTGTTTTTTGAATGAACACTTTTTTTTTGCTGTTTTCAATTGTTGCAAGACCTGTGTTAGCCCAAAAGCAAATATATTGGACATCTGATTTTAAAAGTGTCAGCGTCTCTGGTTTCTGGTGTACATGGGCTTGCAAGCTGGCTGTATGAACCCTGTGTGTCATGGGCTGTTTATAATAGAATGGGCAGCTTTAAGACCAGCTGTTAGTTAACCTAGTAAAGCTTGTAGTTCCACATTCAATGTGTGGCTCATCAGCAAATGCCTCAGTGTGGTGAAGAAAGCACTGACCGTCCTTGACAGTCAGTACTATAGAGCGAAAAAAGTTGCATTTAGATCTGCCCTCGGACGTCATAGAGCATTTTAAAGCTAATGAAGTAACATGTGGTTGCTATTATAATGTATGCATCACTTTGTCCAGCTGTCCTTGTCAGGATTTTAATGGCTTACACTAATGTTTATCTGTTAACGTAGAGATGATATTTGTGCAGTAGATGCTGTGACTCTGCTAAAGCTCTCACTGTTGCGATTGGGATAATCAGCTGAGTTTGTTCCTTTTACGTTGCAGACACAGCAGAGTGGCTCTGAATAATGGCAAGTAGCAATGGCCACATGCCAGCAGGATGTCAGGCACCTCTGGCATCAAATTATCTATGTTGCCAGGCAGTTGTCGTGCTGCTGGGGTAGAGTTTCTGGATTGTGAGCTAAGTGATGTTTTTCGTTCCATCTTTAATTTTCCACCACATTTTGCTCCCTTTATTTCTCTTTCTCTGAAAACAGTTGTTCACACAGGAATATAGTTCCTCATTTACCCAGGTGCACACTTTTCATGTGTGAGTCTAAATCGAGACTATTGTCGGCTTCCTACCGAGGTAAAGGTAAATTTGCCACAGTCCCAGATGACCATAGGCCACTCCCATCTCCTGAGGGGGAGAGTTGACAGCTAGTTTGTTCTGCATCACAGACCAGCTGTGTTGCCCATGGAGCTAAACTGCCCCCTCAGGAGAGCCTCTATGGAAAGCAGAGCTCAGTCCTATCTTAGAATCCCTACAGTGCAGAAGGAGGCCATTCGACTCATTGAGTCTGCACCAACCCTCTGAAAGAGCACCCTATCCCCATAACCCCACCCAACCTGTACATCCCTATTCACTAAGGGGCAATTTAGCATAGCCAATCCACCTAACCTGCACATCTTTGGACTGTTGGAGGAAACTGGAGCACCTGGAGGAAACCCAAGCAGACACGTGGAGAAAGTGAAAACTCCACACTACAGTCACCCAAGGCTGGAATTGAACCCAGGTTCCTGGAGCTGTGAGGCAGCAGTGTTAACCACTGTGCCACCCTTCATATCCATATACAGAGAGTCATGGAGGAAGGATCTGAACTTTTAAAAAATTTACTCATGGGATGTGGGCATCACTGACCAGGCCATCATTTATTGCCTATCCCTAATTGCTCCTGAGATGATGGCTGTGAGCTACTTTCTTAAACCGCTGCAGTCCATGTGCTGTAGGTACACCAACAGTGCTGTTCGGGAGAGAGTTCCAGGATTTGAGCCAGTGACAGCAAAGGAACGATGATATAGTTTCAGATTAGGAGGGTATGTGACCTGGAGGGACTTGCATGTGGTGGTGTTTTGCCCATGCATCTGCTGCCCTAGGATGGTAGAAGTTGTTAGTTTTGAAGGTGCAGTTGAAGGAGGTTTGAAAAATTGCTGAAGTGCATCTTGTAGATGGTACACACTGCAGCCTCAATGCTCCAATGACAAAGGAAGTGAATGTTTAAGGTGGCGGATGGTGTGCCAATCAAGTGGGTTGCTTTGTCCTAAATGGTATTGAGCTGTTTGAGTGTTCTTGGAGCTGCACCCATCCAGGCTACTGGAGAGTATTCCATCACACTCCTGACTTGTGCCTCATAGAGATGGTGGACAGGCTTTCGGGAGTGAGAAGGTAGGTAACTCTTTGTAGAATTCCCAGAAATGTGAAATATTGGTCTTTGTCTCTCTCTTGCAGTCCATAATGCATCAATGAAACAAAGATAGCACAGGTCTTTCTCTCTGGTTGCATCCATTATATCGGCATGTGTACTTCCAACTGCATTGGTTAAGTACTGACTGTTGCCTGCCATGTTTAATATAGCAGTGATTAACATATCTGCACAACATATCTACGATAGAGTTTGCTATTTAAATCCCAAAGGAAAGAAATAAACATTGTGTGTCCTTTATAAAGAAAAGAATGGATTGATATTGTTCCTTAACATGCCCTCAGGCACCCCAAATTATTTTAAAACCAATGAAAACTTTTTGAATTAATAGTCACTGTTAGCACAGTGGTCAGCACTGTTGCTTCACAGCGCCAGGGTGCCAGGTTCGTTTCCTGGCTTGGGTCACTGTCTGTGCGGAGTCTGCACGTTCTCCATGTGGCTGCATGGGTTTCCTCTGAGTGCTCCGGTTTCCTACCATAATTCCCGAGAGACATGCTTGTTAGGTGAATTGGACATTCTGAAATCTCCCTCCGTGTACCCGAACAGGTGTCGGATTGTGGCGACTAGGGGCTTTTCAAAGTAACTTCATTGCAGTGTTAATGTAAGCCTATTTGTGACACTAATAAAGATTATTTTTATTGTTAATTAAAGAACCAATATGGTTGTGGACAATCAACCACAATCAGCAAATTAATGGACCACAAGATCGTTTGTCTCCGCTTAGTTTGCAACTGTTCCAACTCTACCTTCTTGCATGTCCACTTTCATGCTGCTCCACCAGTGCCCTGAATTACAGAACTCCAAGCCTAATGGCCTCGGCCTTGACACGTCCATCCCCACTTCAGAGTCTTCCTCAGAACTCGCCTCTTCGGTCATTCACCCAAACTGCAGCCGAGTGGCTTCTTCCTCTTTGTGAAGCACCCCAGTGCTTGCTGAAAGAGCTCTACAAGGGCAAATTGTTCCTGTTCGAATGTTCCCTATTTCATCAAGGACAGCAGGAACAATCCTGCCTGCACTACTGACAGAATGACTCAAAATCAAACTGGTACCATGTTATATCCTACTTTTGACTGTTTTATTGCTTTATATTGAATAATATGCAAAATGTTTAATAGCTGTTATTTAGATAAATGAACACTGTACAGTCGATATGCTGAATGATGATAATTTGAAAATCAATGACCTTCAACATACCAGCCAGGTTCAGTGTCTAAGTACATTCTGTCGCACCACTGCCCAATAGAAACCAGGAACTCCCCAGATTTGATTCCTGGTCTGTGTTGAGTACGATAACTGAGTCAAAGCAACAGTTAATTTCGCACTGTAACTGACAGCAATCTCCGATCTTGATCTTCATTTCTGTCCGGGTAAAATATGGATGCCAGGCTTGGTAATATTTGCGATGCTCTCTGTGGTTCAATAGTCCACCGATCTTCACATCTGGGGAATAACCAATTCAGTGAGGTAGTGGAAGGCAGTCAGTGCCCACAGAACTGTACTCTAGCATGAGCTGTTTTTTCTGAAAAGTTGGGAGGGGGGGAGGGGGGGAGGGGGGGGAGGGGGGGGGGGGATTAAAAAAAGACGACAAATCAAAAAAAAATTATTCACTTGTCTTGAGTTTTATTCTTTTGATTTATCTCACATTCAGCAAATGTATTCTTTCCTCAAATTCTTGAGAATCTCCTCGCTCTGAATCTATCTGTTAAGAGATTCAGGAAGCTGGAAATTATTTCAGGTACACAGCTTTGTAAGGCAGCTTTGATGAATTGAAGGAAAAGGGTTAAAAATAAGTAAAGCTAAAGATCACGCAATGTTTTTAGTTCTTTATGTTCTATATTTTTTTCCCCCTATGGATTTCAAAACTTTACGTTGGGAGGTCATGTAGAGAACTAATTACTGGCTTTCATGAACATTTTTAGGGAAAACATATAGAATGTGAGTTCCAAATAAGGCAAACGGAGAGCTCTGAACAACAAAGGGAACTATAATCTGAGTCTGAGCTGCACTCTACACAATGCTCAGTTGTTCAATAGAATGTGCAGCCACTGTAAGACAATGAGAGTCTAATCTTCTGAGCTAAAGGATCAGGCATTTACACAGCAGTTTGCGCTCTTCCAGCCTCATGCAGTGAGCCTGTATTCTCCTCGCCACAGCATGACACCTCGGGCTCTCCAACAGCGAGTCCGAGTTGCCCATTTGTTCTTCGGCCTACAACAGTGGTGTCTGAATGCATTGAAGGGACAGCACAGAAGTTTTGGATTATGGCTAATGTGCCACCATAGGCCTATAATCTCTTCAGAGAACTGGGTCAAAATAAGTATCTGTTACAGAAACTGCCTTCATCTTGCCCCCTTATGAGTCACCCAGCTCTGATACCCGACACTGAAACAACTGGGGCCATTCTGCACTAATCAGGCATTAGCTTCTAAAGCCGTATGGAGAACAGTTAATCTCCATATTTACTCCATCTGCGCACCTCAAACTGATTTACACTGGGCTTTGTAGATCAAAGGAACTTTGTAAAGTCAGATTATTGGGGTAAGGGGATGAAGAACTGTGCTAGTGGCCCAGCTATCCACTGATCTCATTAATGCTGCTGGAGTTTGTAAAAGACACTTCTTATTAGTTGACCCTCAACCAGTTGTTTAGTGTCTTCAATCCTGTTAACACTTACTACAGCATTCCTCAGAGAGTTAGAAAAACTCCTTAAACTGTGATACACTGCACTACCTTTTTTCATATAATGTATATGTGGAAAAACAATGAAACCTTATAGGAAACAAATAATGGCATTTAAGATGGCTTAATTTGCATTTATATAGTGTCCTTAATGTAATAAAATGACCCAAGGTGCATCACAGACACATTATCAAACAAATTGAGACTCGTCTTGGTTGGGTTTTATAGAAAAATTCCGTACATTAGATTTACTGAGAGTTTCATAGAAAGTTTCCAAACCCAACCAAAATGTAGCTCAGTTGGTTGATAATTTTTTGAAACATATTTTGGGGTGTCCAATTCACTTTTTCCAATTATGGGGCAATTTAGCAATGCCAATCCACCTAACCTGCGTATCTTTGGGTTGTGGGGACGAAACCCACGCAAACACGGGGAGAACGTGCAAACTCCACATGGACAGTGACCCAGAGCCGGGATCGAACCTGGGACCTTGGTGCCGTGAGGCAGCAGTGCTGACCTGTCTGCCACCATGCTCCCAAGTTTGTTTGATAATTAACATTTATTGAGGGTTTGGTGTACCAATGTTGAGGGATGTATAATCTGTTCTTTTTCCTGTATAACGCAAGATGGACAGTTATCATTTCTATAAGTTCAATGTGCTTAGGTTATTTGAAGAACCATTACACAGAACCACTTCCTTCTCCGTCAGTCACTTTGTTTAACAGGAGGATGGAGAAGAGTAAATAAACATTTTAAGTGCTTAAAATACTGAACAGCACCAAAATCCATTAAAAGAAAATAAAGCCCTACACCAGGTTGTTGAGTGACTACAGGCAATACTTGGATTAGAGCTGGGCTATATAGACCAGAAAGACCCAGATCTGATCCCAGCTGGGGCAACCATTAAGATGCCGTTAGTTTTTCATGACGCTGGACTGTAAGGAGGAAAAATCAGTCCTCTTACCAGTTCTATTTCCCTTGCAGGAAGGGGTATTTGGTGTGTCATTTGGCCACAAGTACATCCAGGCTCATTTATGAAAAATGGTCACATGATGAGTTACCAGAGGATTACTAACATGTTTGGGAATGCGGCTCAGCAAGAATCAATCCCATCAGGTGAAGAGATTGCCTCTTCAGTTTTTTTTAAGAGTGAACAATCTTGCTAATTCAAATTTCCCTCCATTACTGGCCACTCCATCAATCGCTGCACCTCCCAGGGTTTGATCTTCATACATGTTCTGCATGTATGGGGGCACAGCCTTGGAATAAAAGGGAGTCACTTTAGAACAGAGATGAGGAGAAATTTCTTCAGCCAGAGAATGGTGGATCTGTGGAATTCATTGCCACAGAGGGCGGTGGAGGCCGGGACGTTGAGTGTCTTTAAGACAGAAGTTGATAAATTCTTGATTTCTCGAGGAATTAAGGGCTATGGAGAGAGAGCGGGTAAATGGAGTTGAAATCAGCCATGATTGAATGGTGGAGTGGACTCGATGGGCCGAATGGCCTTACTTCCGCTCCTATGTCTTATGGTCTTATGGTAACAACTGGAGCATTCTGCTTCATCGCTTCCCTTAAAATTACCTCACCCTCTGCGCACCAGGAAATGCAGTCAAGTTTACAGTCATTGTGAACAAAAGGATCACCTATTTGGGAACTCGAGTGTGTGCAATAGAAATGTAATTTCTATTAGCTGGAAATTATTTGCTATTTCATGTCATTGTCCCATTAAATATTTTTGCAAGGAATCTTATCAATGTTTTCATTGAAGGTGCTTAAAAGCTTTAAAACCAGCCCCGTGCTGAGGAACAATAAATGGAAGATGACGCAATAATCATATGGAAAGAAAATAAAAAACAGACCAGGTGAATTATTTCCTTTCCCTTCTGTACATTTGAAATGCAGCACGGTAGCACAGTGGTTAGCACTGTTGTTTCATAGCGCCATGTTCCCAGGTTCGATTCCCGGCTTAGGTCACTATCTGTGCGGAGTCTGCACGTTCCCCCTGTGTCTGCGTGGGTTTCCTCCGGGTGCTCCAGTTTCCTCTCATATAGGTCTTGAAAGACGTGCTTGTTGGGTGAATTGGACATTCTGAATTCTCCCTCAATATACCCGAACAGGCGACTAGGGGCTTTTCACAGTAACTTCATTGCACTCTTAACGTAAACCTACTTGTGACAATACTAAAGATTATTATTAAATGCATTTCTTCTCATGTCTGCTATTCCACTTTGCTCTAATCTTTGGTCAGAAATACGTTTCCTGCTTTATATGTCTTTTCCATTTATTTAATCCCATGAATACTCACATTTTAGTATCTAAGAATAAATAAATGATTCACTGATCAACTCTTCAAATGCAGATATGGGGCACAATCCAGTGGACTTGTCGGGTGCCTTTAGCGTGGTGTTTCCCGGCAGCTGCAGGACAAGAAACACCCCACTATTCAACAGCACTTTGCCTTTTCTTTTGGCATCGGTGACTTTCTCTCCACTGAGGCCGTACTTGGAGAGATTACTTGCTGGCGAGCTGATCAGGAACTACAGCAGCCAATATGATTGGAAGATGTATGTTTAATCAGAGTGCAAGATGGGATATAACACACTAGTTATACGGTAAAACATACAATCATGTGTAAGCACCAGTCTAGATTGGGCAGAATGGCTGTCATAGGCAACCAGCTTGCTCTTTCTTCTCCTACTTCTCTTCTCGGTGCCTCAAGTCTTCTTTACTTCTCAACCACTCCAGTTTGACGAGTGTTTCGGAAGAATTCTTTTCCTCTGACTACTTCACTGAGCTCTCCCTAAGTAGCTTACTTTTTACCCTTTTCCAGGGGTGGATACCTGGATGGATTATTGACCAGGCCTTTTCACCCTATCATTTTTAATAAAAAATAAATTTAGAGTACCCAATTCATTTTTTCCAATTAAGGGGCAATTTAATGTGACCAATCCACCTACCCTGCACATCTTTTGGGTTGTGGGGGCGAAAACCACGCAAACACGGGGAGAATGTGCAAACTCCACACGGACAGTGACCCAGAGCCAGAATCGAACCTGGAACCTCGACGCCGTGAGGCAGCAATGCTAACCACTGCGCCACCGTACTGCCCTCTTTTCGCCCTATCATTTACTTTATTCAAGGGCAGCACGGTGGCGCAGTATTGGCAAAGTACCCTGAAGTTTTCGGTTCCAGCCAGGGGACAATCCGCGGGGCCTTGGCAAAGATCCCTGTAGCACAACCAATATATTTTCATGCTTGCTCAATCCCTTATGTGCTGCTGCCTAAGGTGGAAGTGCAGCTCGATTAGCTCGAAGATTTGAGGATCATCCGACCAGTGAAATTTGCGGATTGGGTAGCACCAGTCATCTCCATAATGAAGCCCGGTGGCACTGTCTGCCTCTATGGCGACTATAAAATGATGACGGTAAATAGGGCCCCCGGGCTGGATCAGTATGCCATGCCGCAGAGCGAGGACCTGTATGCCAAGTTGGCTAGTGGTCACTCCTTCGAGAAACTCAACATCAGACACACGTTGCTTCAGTTGGTGTTCGTCTCGTAAATATATGATGGTGAACGTGCATCGGGGGCTGTATGAATACGCCACATTGTCGTCGGCCTGCGTCATTTTCCAACGTATGATGGAAAATCTTCTGCGGCGCTTACCCAGCCTAGCGGTTTATCTAGATGGCATGTTGGTCATCGGGACGTCTGAACAGGACCATCTGGATAACCTGGATGAAGTGCGCCATCACTTCGCTGAGTCTGGCATTCGCCTCCGTTAAGAGAAATGCATTTTCCATGCCTGCGAGATGACCTAGCTTGGGTACCGTGTGGACCGGGAGGGCCTCAACTCGGTTTGAGGTAAAGTGTGAGCCATCCAACAGGCCCCCGTGCCGGACTGGTCGATGGAACTCTATTCGTTCCCGGGGGTCGTCAATTATTCTGGCAAGTTCATCCCGAGCCTTGCGACTATGTTGGCCCCTCTGCACAATCTCCTCAAGAGCAACCTCCTCAAGTGGGCAGCACGGTAGCATAGTGGGTAGCACAATTGCTTCACAGCTCCAGGATCCCAGGTTCGATTCCGGCTTGGGTCACTGTCTGTGCGGAGTCTGCACGTCCTCCCCGTGTGTGCGTGGGTTTCCTCCGGGTGCTCCGGTTTCCTCCCACAGTCCAAAGATGTGCAGGTTAGGTGGATTGGCCATGATAAATTGCCCTTAGTGTCCAAAATTGCCCTTAGTGTTGGGTGGGGTTACTGGGTTATGGGGATAGGGTGTGGAGGTGTTGACCTTGGGTAGGGTGCTCTTCTCCAAGAGCCAGTGCAGACTCGATGGGCCGGATGGCCTCCTTCTGCACTGTAAATTCTATGAACAACCATCTATGGGCATGGGGACAGCCGCGGCATTCACTGAAGTAAACCAGCAGCTCACTACTTCTCAGCTGCAGACTCATTTTGACCCCGCAAAGCCGCTTTTGGTCTCTTGCGATGCATCACGATATGGCATTGGAGCCGTATTCTCCTATGGTCGGGAGTGCTCAATCGCTTTTGCATCAAGGACACTTGCAACGGCTAAACGCAATGTAGATAAAAATAGAGAAGGAATGTCTGGCCGTGATCTTCCCCTTCAAAAAATTCCACCGGTACATCTATGGTGGTCGATTCACAATAGTCACTGATCACAAGCCATTGTTGGGGTTGTTCAAGGAGGACAGGGCAGTTCCTCCCATCGTGTCGGTCAGAATTCAACAGAGGGCCCTCATACTGGCAGCGTACAAATACCATAGATTATCATAGAATTTACAGTGCAGAAGGAGGCCATTCGGCCCATCGAGTCTGCACCGGCTCTTGGAACGAGCACCCTACCCAAGGTCAACACCTCCACCCTATCCCCATAACCCAGTAACCCCACCCAACACTAAGGGCAATTTTGGACACTAAGGGCAATTTATCATGGCCAATCCACCTAACCTGCAAATCTTTGGACTGTGTGAGGAAACCGGAGCACCCGGAGGAAACCCACGCACACACTGGGAGGATGTGCAGACTCCACACAGACAGTGACCCAAGCCGGAATCGAACTGGGGACCCTGGAGCTGTGAAGCAATTGTGCTATCCACAATGCTACCGTGCTGCCCTAAATACGTTCTGGAACACCACCCGGGGACGCAGATAGAGTATGCGGACGCTCTTGAGAAGGCTTCCCATCCCAACAAGGCAACCGATGCCCCCCCCAGGGCCGACGAGGTGGTCACTACGATGCATTTCACGGAAACATTGCTGGTCATGGCAGCCCGGTTGCATGTGTGGACCCAGACCGACCCTCTGTCATCCAGAGTTCAACATATCGTTTTGTATGGAGCATCGCGCCTTTCCCAGCAAACTGAAGGCGGTCTGGTGGCACAGTGGTTAGCACTGTTACCTCAAAGTCCCAGGGACCCAGGTTTGATTCCAACCTTGGGTGACTGTGTGGAGTTTGCATATTCTTCCTGTGTCTGCGTGGGTTTTCTCCGTGTGCTCCAGTTTCCTCTCACAGTCCAAAGATGCTAAATTTCCCCTCGGTGGGATACAGGGATAGGATGGGCTTTTGGCTTGGGTGGGGTGCTCCTTTTCAGGGGTGTGCAGGCTCAATGGGCCGAATAGCCTCCTTCAGCACTGTAGGGATTTTATGATTTGCAACAAAGATTGCCGAGTTCAGCGTGGAAGACGGTGTACTCCTTTTTGAGGGACGCGTGTGGTGGTCCCACAGAAAGGACAAGGACCCATCTTGGCGGACCACCACAATGGGCACTTGGGCGTTGTGGTAGTCTGTGTAGAGGTATTACGGTACCTGGTAATGCTGGAACACCATTGGCAGATATTGTGTATTTCCTATTGGTCAAGCTGTATGGTAGCTTCGCCCTGCAAGGCAGGGTATAAGAGCCCATGCCGCCCCAGCAGCCTCCTTTCTGTACCTGAGCTGCTGTGGGAAACATCTAGCTTATTAAAGCCTTCAGTTGGACTACAACCTCGCTTTAGTGGTCATTGATCGTGCATCAATTTAATAAGCTAGATTTAAAAGGATGGAGCTCCGAATCAAGCCGGAGTGTCTGCAACTCAGCCCCCACACGGCGAACTCAGCGGCAACCTTCAAGCACTGGCTGGCGTGTTTTAAAGGATATCTCGGAACGGCCGAAAACACACCCACGGGAGAACAGAAATTGCAAGTCCTGCACTCGAGGGTGAGCCCGGAAATTTACACCCTCATCGAGGACGCGGATGACTTTGATGCAGCAATGGAGCTGCTAAAAGGACATTATATTCACCCGGTAAACCAGGTCTATGCCCAACATCTGCGAGCAACGAGGCGACAAATCACTGGGGAATCGCTGGAAGAATTCTACCATGCGCTCCTGGTGGTGGGGAGAAACTGCAGCTGCCCGCAAGTTTCGGCGAGGGACCACACAGAACTCTTGATCCGGGACGCTTTCGTGGCAGGTATGCTGTCCTACCAAATCCGCCAGCGATTGCTGGAAAAAGACATCCTACGCCTCAAGGAGGCATGGGCCCTTGCAGGCTCCCTGGATGTGGCCTTCTGAAACGCTCGCGCTTACGTTCCCGACTGCGCGGCAGCCCCCTGGGCAGCGTGGAACCCCTCCGCAGCCGACCACGAGACATCCCCCACCCCCCACAAGCTTGTGCTGCAAGGCGGCCTGGCAACCCCGGGGGGCCCCGCTGCTACTTTTGCGGGCAGGCCAAGCACCCCCGGCCCGCGCATCCACCTGCAAGCGATGCGGTTAAAAGGGCCACTTCGTGGTGGCATGCCAGGCCCGTGCGGTCGCCGCAGTCTCCGGCGGCGAATGCGGACTGCCACCACAAACCTCTCCATGGTCCCAGTGCGGCCAGCGGGTGCCGCCATCTTCCTCCTCAAGGGCCACGTCCGGCCCCCGGGCGCCGCCATCTTGTCCCACGGACGCCATGTTCGATGGATGGGTACCGCCATTTTCTGCACCCCCAGCCATGTGCGACCAATGGGAGCCGCCATCTTAGATGGACTCCCAGGACCCCAGCTTGGCTGACCGCACACGCCCGAAGAGAACACTCAACTGCTGCGATTAGCCTCTGACTCTGGACCAGTCCCGGCCTCGAACACTCTCAACTGCTACAACAACAGTACTAATCAACGGGCACGAGACGTCCTGCTTAATCGACTATGGGAGCACGGAGAGCTTCATGCACCCCGACACGGTAAGGCGCAGTTCTCTCCTCGTTCACCCTGTTAATCAAAAAATCTCCCTGGCCTCCGGTTCCCACTCAGTAGAGATAAAGAGGTTTTGTGTAGCAAACCTCACAGTCCAGGGAAGGGAGTTTAAAAATTACCAGCTCTACGTCCTTCCCCAGCTCTGCGCGGCCACACTCCTAGGTTTAGACTTCCAGTGTAATCTCCAAAGTCTAACTTTCAAATTCGGCGGCCCAATAGCCCCCCTCACTGTCTGCGGCCTTGCGACCCTCAAGGTCGATCCGCCTTCTCAGTTTGCGATCCTCACCCCGGATTGCAAACCCGTCGCCACCAAGAGCAGACGGTACAGTGCCCAGGATCGGATCTTTATTAGGTCAGAGATCCAAAGGGTACTGAGGGAAGGAGTCATTGAAGCTAGCAACAGTCCCTGGAGAGCTCAAGTAGTGGTGGTAAAGGCCGGGGAGAAGCATAGGATGGTCATCGACTACAGTCAGACCATTAACAAGTTTACGCAGCTGGACGCGTACCCTCTCCCCCGCATATCCGACCTGGTAAACAGGATCGCGTATTACAAGGTCTTCTCCACGGTGGATCTTAAGTCCGCCTACCACAAGCTCCCCATCCGCACTAGTGACCGCAAATACACTGCCTTCGAGGCAGATGGGCGGCTCTATCACTTCTTAAGGGTTCCCTTCGGTGTCACCAACGGGGTCTCGGTCTTCCAGCGCGAGATGAACCGAATGGTTGACTGGTATGGTTTACGGGCAACGTTCCCGTATCTCGATAATGTCACCATCTGCGGCCGCGACCAGCAGGACCACGACACCAACCTCCGAAAATTCCTCCAGACCAGAAAGATCCTTAACCTTACATATAACAAGGATAAATGCGTGTTTAGCACCGACCGCCTAGCCATCCTCGGCTACGTAGTGCGAAATGGAGTTATAGGCCCTGACCCTGAACGCATGCGCCCCCTTATGGAGTTCCCCCTCTCTCACTTCTCCAGGGCCCTGAAACCATGCCTAGGGTTTTTCTCTTACTATGCCAAGTGGGTCCCCAACTATGCAGACAAGGCCCGTCCCCTGTTCCAATCCACAGCTTTTCCCCTGTCGATAGAGGCCTGCCAGGCCTTCAGCCGCATCAAAGCAGACATTGCAAAGGCCACGATGCACGCCATCGACGAGTCCCTCCCCTTCCAGGTCTGACGTAGCTCTGGCGGCCACCCTCAACCAAGCGGGCAGACCCGTGGCCTTCTTCTCACGTACCCTCCATGCTTCCGAAATCCGCCACTCCTCAGTTGAAAAGGAGGCCCAGGCCATAGTAGAAGCTGTGCGACATTGGAGGCATTACCTGGTCGGCAAGAGATTCACTCTCCTCACTGACCAACGGTCAGTTGCTTTCATGTTCGATAATGCACAGCGGGGCAAGATAAAAAACGATAAGATCTTGCGGTGGAGGATCGAACTCTCCACCTACGACTACGAGATCTTGTATCATCCCGGGAAGCCTCCTGATGCCCTGTCCCACGGCACGTGCCAACGCACAAGTGGACCGCCTCCGAGCCCTCCACGAGGACCTCTGCCACCCAGGGGTCACTAGCTTTTTCCACTTTATCAAGGCCCTGCCCTACTCCACCAGAGACTGCCAAATCTGCGCCGAGTGCAAACCGCACTTCTACCGGCCAGAGAAAGCGCACCTGATAAAGGCTTCCCGTCCCTTTGAACACCTCAGCATGCACTTCAAAGGCCCCTTTCCCTCCACCGACCGCAACACGTACTTCCTGAACGTGATCGACGAGTACTCCCGGTTCCCATTCGCCATCCCCTGCCCCGACATGACCGCAACCACCGTCATCAAGGCCCTCCGTAGCATCTTTGCACTGTTCAGGTTCCCCGCTTACATACATAGTGATAGGGTGTCCTCCTTTATGAGCGACGAACTGCGTCAATTCCTGCTCAGCAAGGGCATCGCCTCGAGCAAGACGACCAGTTACAACCCCCGGGGTGATGGACAGATAGAGAGGGAGAACGGAATGGTCTGGAAGACCGTCCTACTGGCCCTACGGTCCAGGAATCTCCCGCTGGCAGGAAGTCCTCCCGGATGCCCTCCACTTCATCCGGTCACTACTTTGTACCACGATCAACCAAACACCTCACGAATGTCTCCTTGTCTTCCCCAGGAAGTCCTCATTTAGGACCTCGCTCCCGACCTGGCTGGCAGCTCCGGACCCATCCTGCTCCGAAAACACATGCGGGCGTACAAGTCGGACCCGTTGGTCGAGAGGGTCCATCTTCTCCACGCTAACCCCCAGTACGCTTGGCGTACCCCGATGGCCGACAAGATACGGTCTCCCTACGAGACCTGGCCCGCCAGATCCCCACGCACACCCCAGCCACCAGTCCCACCCTCCCTCCCACCAGTGCACCTTACAGGAGGATCGGTCCTTCCGCCGGCCCCGTCTAGGCTCCCCCAGCCACCGATGCACCCCACAGATGCTCCCTTCCCAGGTCAACCGTTTTCCCCAGCAGTGCCGTCTAGGGGTGTTGAAGCTGCCACAGAGATCAAGGCCACGCTCCCGGAGTCACAGACGCCCGAGCCTCCACCGGAGTCACCACCGAAGCTTCGACGATCACAGAGGATGGCCAGGGCCCCTTATCGACTGATTGCTTCATTTTAAAGTGTATAGTTAATTATGAATCATAAATTGTAAATAGAATTGAAAATAGTTACAAAACGATATACGGAGGTATAATGGTACCTCCATAACTATAATTTCTACCACACCAATTTCTTGATGTTGTAATATCAAGCCATCACCCTTGCCGGACTCTTTTTTTTTAACAGGGGGTGAATGTGGTAGTCTGTGTAAAGGTGTTACGGTACCTGGTAATGCTGGAACACCATTGGTAAATATTGTATGTTTCCTATTGGTCAAGCTGTCTGGTAGCTCCACCCTGCAAGGTGGGGTATAAGATCTCATGCCGCCCCAGCAGCCTTCTTTCTGTACCTGAGCTGCTGGGGGAAACATCTAGCTTATTAAAGCCTTCAGTTGGACTACAACCTCGCTTTAGTGGTCATTGATCGTGCATCAGGTGTGTCACAGATGAAGATGCTTGCCTGCAGTTAAATGTGGTGGCCAGGTTTGGACGCGGAGATTGAGCGGCTCGCCCAGCAATGCCCAGTGTTCCAAGAGCAGCAGAAGCTCCCGCTGCAGCACCACTTCAACCCAGGGAGTGGCCAGGTTGCCTGTGGATACACCTCCATGCCAATATTGCCAGCCCTTTTCAAGGGTCCATGTTCCTCCTCATTAATGCCATTCAAAGTGGCTGGATGGCCACAGAATGTCATCGACAACGCTGCAGGCGACGATCGAAAAGCTTCGGCTCTCGTTTAGTATTCACGACATTCCAGAAGTACTGGTCTCTGGCAACATGTCGCCATTTATGAGTGTGGAGTTTGGGAATTTCATCAGGACCAATGGCGTACGCCACATGCGCACTGCCCCATATCAGCAAACGTCCAATGGTTTGGCTGAGTGGGTGGTACAGATGTTCAAGCGTGAAATGAGCAAGCAGACCACGGCGTCCCTCGATATGCGGTTGGCGCGCTTCCTTTTCTGCTACTGCACCACGCCGCACGTCGCCATTGACGTGGCACCAGCAGGACCTCTTATGGGTCATCGGCTTCGGACTCACCTCAGCCCAGCATTGCCTGATATTGGTGGGAGGATACTCTGTGGACAGAAGCAGTCCATTATTTAAAAAATGTATGTGCCCAATTCTTTTTTTCCCCAATTAAGGTACAATTTACAATTTAGCGTGGGCAATCTACCTACGTGCCCATCTTTAATTTGTGGGGGTGAGACCCCCGCAGAGACGGGGAGAATGTACAAACTCCACACGGACAGTGACCCGGGGTCGGGATGGAACAACGTCCTCAGCGCCGAGAGGCAGCAGTGCTAACCACTGTGCCACCGTGCTGCCCTGGAGCAGTCTATTATAACCCATAGCTGAAGCTGCAGCTTGTATGCGACGCATCACCCTATGCGTTTGGAGCAGTTATCTCATACAATGCCTTCAGGCAAAGAGCGACCAATAGCATTTGGTTCCAAGATGCTGACGAGCAGCAAGTCCAAATATGCTCAACTTGAGAAAGAAGCTCTCTGCTTTATTTTTGATATTCAAATGTTCCACTATTATTTATTTGGCCATCAATTTACTCTATTAACTGACCATCATCCCATAACAAATTTTGGGCCGCTTTACTCGCTGCTAGTCAATTACAACGTTGGGCATTAATCTTGTCAGCACACGATTATGTCATTGAAAACCAAACACAGAAGCTTTGTCCAGATGGCCACTGCAAGATCAGCAAGTCCAAGGATGAGCACGAATCTGATGAACACTTCAACGGCATATTCTATCAATCTCATGTGCAAAATGTTCTGGTAATGTCTTCTCAGGTGTGGACATTTACCCGGTGATGGGGAAGGTGCTGAACATGATTCAAAAAGGCACTCTATTACAAGAGCACAGAAAGAGTCCAGACCTTACCCTATTTTACCAAACCCTATTTTACCAGACATCTTGAGTTGATATTACAAAATGTCCATGTGCCCCTTGTGAGGCTAGATACTGCTGTCATTAAGAATAATCATTCCACTGGCTTTGTTTCTACTGAAATAAAATCTTGAACTGTTTGCTGTAGAATAAAACTTCCTTTACTTATGTTATACATGTTATTTTAAACATACTTATAGGCTAGGCATAATTTTCATCATTGTCACACAGTATCAATAACAGATAAGGCCAGCTCTGATCACTTTCTTGTATCACTCACCATCTACATCCTTCTCCCATGCTCCAACCGTACCTCCTGTGTACTCTCTGGAAAATAACTAGTCCCCAATTCACTTACACTTAAGAACATAAGAACTAGGAGCAGGAACGGGCAATTCAGCCCCTCAAGCCCGCTCCACCATTCAATACGATCATGGCTGATCCCATCTCGGCCTCAACTCCACTTTTCTGCCCGTTCTCCATCACCCTTCAACCCATTACTAATTAAAAATCTGTCTCCTCCTTAAATTAACTCAATATCCCGGCATCCACCACACTCTGGAGTTGTGAATTCCACAGATTCACGACCCTTTGAGAAAAGTAATTTCTCCTCCGCTGTTTTAAATCTGCCACCACTTTTCGTAAAACTATGGGGCGGGATTCTCCGTTGCCTGTTGCCGAAATTGTATTCGGCGATCGAGCGGAGAATGGGCTCAGGTGCTGAAATCGGAGCCAGCGCCGGTTTGACGCCGGTCAGCCATGCTCCGTTCCCTCTAAAATGGCATCATCATGACGTGTGCCATGCGCAGTCCCAATTCCATTGGCGCCTCATCAGCTGGCCCACTCGTGATGCTCCGCCTTCGATGGGCTGAGTTCCTGATGGCACTGGACACGTGTTCTCACACAAATCGTAAACCCGCGTGACGGCTGCTTGTCGGGATGGGCGGCTTCTGCGAGGGCTGGGGGGACTGCTGGGGGGTGGCCAGGAGGTGGGCTGTGGGGTCTCAGATGGTGGGTTGGGTCCACGTACAGCCTGCACCATTTTGTATGGTGCGACCGCTGCAGGTCATCAGCCGTGCGCATGCGCCGCCTGGGACCCAGCCATTCTCCGGCCATTTTTGGCACTGGAGGCGGGAGTTTCGGTCGCCGCCGGTTCTAGCCCCTCACCGGTCCTGGAATCGGTGAGGGTTTCACACTGATTTTTATCACATAAACCTCCTGCGGATTCTCCGTTCGAGCCGGCACTTAGCCGCAGAAACGGAGAATCCAGTCCATTACCCCTCATTCTGGATTGCACCACAAGAGGAAGCATCTGCTCTAGATCTATTGTGTCAATACCATTGTATGGACTATTGCCACGATCTCACTCGCTGTCTCTTTGTTGCTCTCTGGTTGTCTGTTTCCCTCTCCCTGTCTCTCTCTCTCCCTGTCTCACTCTCTGTCTCTCTTTCTTTAAAAAAACATCAATACCTTTTATCATCTTAAATAGCTCAAGTTTATTAGTTGTTTGCTATGATATTAATTTGCATCTCCATATGTGTATTTTTGACAACATTATTTTATATCTAGAATGTGTTAGCTATTCCCAATGAAGCAGCCAAGGTAAAAGAGGGAAACAATCTTAACTCTACAGCTGTAAGACTACAGGAAGACATCAAGAGATAGATATCTACACATCAGGTTCAAGTCTCAAGCTGTGGCTTTGTGGTAGTATTCCTACCTCGAAGGCCGGAGGTCATGGGGTTGGGCTCCACTTTGGGGACTGTAACACGTCCCCAAAGATGCCAATTTTGTGCAATAATGAGGGAGTGTTGCCCTGTCAGAGATGGTGCTTTCAGCATGAGACATTAAACTAAAACTACACTCAGGTAGACATATAAAAGAAACCAGGCACTAATTTGAAGAGTAGTGGAGTTTTTCTGGTGTCATTATCAGAATTTATCCTTCCCGCTAGCGTCACTAAAGTAGATTATCTCATTAAAATCTAATTGTTGATTGTGCTGCTGCATCTCATACATTTCAATAGTGACCAGGCTTCAAAGAGCATCATTGGCTCCAAAGTGCTTTGGGGTATTCTGAAGTTTTGAGGCACTATATAAATCCAAGCTTTGTTTTAACGGTGTGCGCTGATATTAGATATTAGAATGTAAATTTAGTAAAGTCCAGTACCTCCTCCTTTACCTTTCTTAAGGTTGCTGTCTTTCCTTATTTGTCTTCCTGGATGACAGCTGTATCGCTCCCATGGGATCATTCTTCAGATGTGGGCTTAGATCTGTTTTTCTCCAAATGTACACAATTTGCAGCAAAAATCAATCGTGATCAGGAGCCGAGCCTTGCGATACTAAAACCAATTTCAGTGCACAAAGGTCCAACTCAGTGGGGGTCAATACGTAGAAGTTTGAAGTTGGCACTTTTGGATTGGGAGGGCCAACGAATAAGCTCCAGCACCCTTTTCTAAACACAAAGTTAGTGGTGCAAATCCTTGATCCACAACACAAAGTTTCAAAACTATTCATAGCCCAACCCTTAGTACAGGGTAATTACTGCAGTGTACAAGGATGTTTTTTTAAAAAATACAGTTACATGGGGCTTCAGACTAATTCATAGCACTTTGGTGTTTGAGAACTGCTTTGGGAAACCAGTTTTGCGATAAAAGCTCAGATATTGGATACTTTTCATGTGATAAAATACTGTCATGAAACAAAAGTACTTTTAGGTGTGTCCCAAATGAAAAGGTCATTAACTCCTCAAGGACATGGAAACAGTGGTTAGCACTGTTGCTTCACAGCACCAGGATCCCAGGTTCGATTCCTGGCTGTTGCGGAGTCCGCACGTTCTCCCTGTGTCTGGATGAGTTTCCTCTGGGTGCTCCGGTTTCCTCCCACAAGTCCCGAAAGACATCTGTTAGATAATTTGGACATTCTGAATTTTCCGTCCATGTATCTGAACAGGTGCCAGGATGTGGCGACTAGGGGCTTTTCACAGTAACTTCATTGCAGTGTTAATGTAAGCCTACTTGTGACAATAAAGATTATTATTATTATAACTGCCTCCTTGTGAAGACTGTTCTTATAGGTTAGGAACAAAGTAATTAGACATCCTGCACATATGTTATTAATTGGACATTCAAGTTGCTTATGCATATGTGCTAAGCTAAATGGTTAAATTGATTATCTTGCCAGGTTATTTTATTCACTCACTTAATCATTCTATTATCCAGTTGTTGTGGTCCATGTCGGTACCAACAACATAGGCAAGTCTAGGAAAGAGGACCTGTTTAGAGATTATAAAGAGCTAGGATTCAAATTAAAAAACAGTTCCTCAAGGGTCATAATCTCCTGATTACTGCCTGAGCCACGTGCAAATTGGCATAGGGAGGCAAGAATAAGGGAAGTTAACACGTGGCTGAAAGAGTGGTGTGGGAAAGAGGGGTTTCTTTTCATGGGACACTGGCATCAATTTTGGGACAGGGGGGACCTATACCGTTGGGATGGTCTCTACCTGAACCGAGCTAGGACCAGTGTTCTGGCGAAAAGAGTAAATAGGGTGGTCAATAGGACTTTAAACTAGAGATTGGGGAGGGTGGGGGGGGAGTCAGGGAATCAAGAGGTGAAGTAATCAGTGGGAAGCGTAGCTGCTTAGGAATACAAAAAAGCACGAAAAGACAGAACTCAGGAGAGGTTACGATAGTCCCCATCCCACAAAATATGACAGTGTATGGAAAGGCTCAATAAACCAAGGTCCACCACACTAAGAAAACAAAAAGGGACGGTCAATAGAGAATTAAAAATGCTATATTTAAATGCGCGCAGTGTACGGAACAAGGTAGATGAGCTTGTGGCCCAGATTGTGACTGGCAGGTATGATGTGGTAGGCATCACAGAGACGTGGTTGCAGGGGGTTCAAGACTGGCATTTAAACATCCAGGGATTCACAACCTATCGAAAAGACAGGGAGGTGGGCAGAGGGGGCGGGGTTGTCTTGTTAATTAGAAATGAAATTAAATCAATAGCACTAAACGACATAGGGTCAGATGATGTGGAGTCTGTGTGGGTCGAGTTGAGGAACCACAAAGGCAAAAAAACCATAATGGGAGTTATGTACAGGCCTCCTAACAGTGGTCAGGATCAGGGGCACAAAATGCACCACGAAATAGAAAGTGCATGTCAGAAAGGCAAGGTCACAGTGATCATGGGGGACTTCAATATGCAGGTGGACTGGGTAAATAATGTTGCTAGTGGACCCAAGGAAAGGGAATTCATTGAATGTTTACAGGAGGGCTTTTTGGAACAGCTTGTGATGGAGCCCACGAGGGAACAGGCCATTCTGGACTTAGTGTTATGTAATGAGCCAGACTTAATTAAAGATCTTAAAGTAAGGGAACACTTAGGAGGCAGTGATCATAATATGGTACAATTCAATCTCCAATTTGAAAGAAAGAAGGTAGAATCATATGTAAAGGTGTTGCAGTTAAATAAAGGTAACTACAGGGGCATGAGGGAGGAACTGACGAAAATCGACTGGGAGCAGAGCCTAGTGGGAAAGACAGTAGAACAGCAATGGCAGGAGTTTCTGGGAGTAATTGAGGACACAGTACAGAGGTTCATCCCAAAGAAAAGAAAGGTTATCAGAGGGGGGGATTAGGCAGCCATGGCTGACAAAGAAAGTTAGGGAATGCATCAAAGCAAAAGAGAAAGCCTATAATGTGGCAAAGCGTAGTGGGAAGTCAGAAGATTGGGAAGGCTACAAAAACAAACAGAGGATAACAAAGAGAGAAATAAGGACAGAGAGGATCAAATATGAAGGTAGGCTAGCCAGTACCATTAGGAATGATAGTAAAAGTTTCTTTAAATACATTAAAAACAAACGGGAGGCAAAAGTAGACATTGGGCTGACGCTGGTAATCTAGTGATGGAAATAGCTGAGGAACTAAATAAGTGCTTTGCGTCAGTCTTCACAGTAGAAGACATGAGTAATATCCCAACAATTCAGGAGAGTCAGGGGGCAGAGTTGAATATGGTAGCCATCACAAAGGAGAAAGTGCTAGAGAAACTAAGAGGTCTAGAAATTGATAAATCTCCAGGCCCAGATGGGCTACATCCTAGAGTTGTAAAGGAGATAGCTGAAGAAATAGTGGAGGCGTTAGTTATGATCTTTCAAAAGTCACTGGAGTCAGGGAAAGTCCCAGAGCACTGGAAAATCGCTGTTGTAACCCCCCTGTTCAAGGAGGGAACAAGGAAAAAGATGGAAAATTATAGGCCAATTAGCCTAACCTCGGTTGTTGGCAAGATTCTAGAATCCATCGTTAAGGATGAGATTTCTAAATTCTTGGAAGTGCAGGGTCGGATTAGGACAAGTCAGCATGGATTTAGTAAGGGGAGGTCGTGTCTGACAAACCTGTTAGAGTTCTTTGAAGAGATAACAAATAGGTTAGACCAAGGAGAGCCAATGGATGTTATCTATCTTGACTTCCAAAAGGCCTTTGATAAGGTGCCTCACGGGAGACTGCTGAGTAAAATAAGGGCCCATGGTATTCGAGGCACGGTACTAACATGGATTGACGATTGGCTGTCAGGCAGAAGGCAGAGAGTTGGGATAAAAGGTTCTTTTTCGGAATGGCAACCGGTGACGAGTGGTGTCCCGCACGGTTCAGTGTTGGGGCCACAGCTGTTCTCTTTATATATTAACGATCTAGGTGGCGGGACTGGGGGCATTCTGGCTAAGTTTGCCGATGATACAAAGATAGGTGATGGGGCAGGTAGTATGGAGGAGGTGGGGAGGCTGCAGAAAGATTTAGACAGTTTAGGAGAGTGGTCCAAGAAATGGCTGATGAAATTCAACGTGGGCAAGTGCGAGGTCTTGCACTTTGGAAAAAAGAATAGAGGCATGGACTATTTTCTAAACGGTGACAAAATTCATAACGCTGAAGTGCAAAGGGACTTGGGAGTTCTAGTCCAGGATTCTCTAAAGGTAAACTTGCAGGTTGAGTCCGTAATTAAGAAAGCAAATGCAATGTTGTCATTTATCTCATGAGGCTTGGAATATAAAAGCAGGGATGTACTTCTGAAGCTTTATAAAGCATTAGTTAGGCCCCATTTAGAATACTGTGAGCAATTTTGGGCCCCACACCTCAGGAAGGACATACTGGCACTGGAGCGGGTCCAGCGGAGATTCACACGGATGATCCCAGGAATGGTCAGCCTAACATACGATGAACGTCTGAGGATCCTGGGATTATATTCATTGGGGTTTAGGAGGTTGAGGGGAGATCTAATAGAAACTTACAAGATAATGAATGGCTTAGATAGGGTGGACGTAGGGAAGTTGTTTCCATTAGCAGGGGAGACTAGGACCCGGGGGCAAAGCCTTAGAATAAAAGGGAGTCACTTTAGAACAGAGATGAGGAGAAATTTCTTCAGCCAGAGTGGTGGGTCTGTGGAATTCATTGCCACAGAGGGCGGTAGAGGCCGGGACGTTGAGTGTCTTTAAGACAGAAGTTGATAAATTCTTGATTTCTCGAGGAATTAAGGGCTATGGAGGGAGAGCGGGTAAATGGAGTTGAAATCAGCCATGATTGAATGGTGGAGTGGACTCGATGGGCCGAATGGCCTTACCTCCGCTCCTATGTCTAATGGTCTTATTATTTTATCAGTTTTAATCTGGGAATTATTTTTGACAATTGGAGTCAGTAATGGAATGCAAACTGGATTGCAATGACCGGGTTGCAAAAATGCTCACGATAGCTGGGTGTATTTGTCAATTACTACATTACAGCAGCTATAAACATAGATAACTCACATTGAGCAGTGCCACATAGTATTCATAGTTAATCTTTATTTTTAAAAACAGTTAATCAATTAACACATGCCTTTTAGCTGGTGTTAATATGGGTCCGATGATACTAAGTGACAGTCCAAATAATGTCTTAGTTTAGCTAAATGTGATGTTCTCAATGTTTGATGAAGCTTGGAAGTGCAGTTTTGCTCCTTTCATTAACCTTAAGAGATTCAACAATTCCAGCATCACTATGTTCCCCCAAACACTCTGTCCTCAATTCAAATGATTCCTCAATTCAAATGATTCCTGAACTTGAACATCACAGGAGTTTCCATAATTTTATCCAGTCAAAATACAGTTATTATTATATCATCTTTCTCGGTATGTTTTCACCATAACATGTGTGATATCCAAAGTTGTCAGCTGTTTCAGCAATTCAGCGTTACTGCTATCAAATGATGAGAGTATTTGGAATGAGTGTCCCTTTATAAGAACTTCTAGAAACTGGACTGGCACTTTTTTTTGTGGTGCTGTGTTATGGGCCAGGGATTAGAGAACCCCAAAGTGTATCATGGAGTTCACCTGACCCACAACTTTTAATAGATTGTGGTATGGGGAGCACATGGTCCACTCGACAGGTGTGGTACAGCAGAAATGGAAAAGTATTTTTTAAAGCAAAACAATGTTTATTCTATGAACTCAAGTTAACCTTTTTAAAACATACAGTGAATATCTTCGCAACCATTAATTCAAATACAACCCCCAAAGAATACAACACTAAGTAATGCTTAATAACTTCCCAAAAACATCCAGAAGGCAGAAGAAACACCTTTCAACAGAAGCACATTAGGTTAAAGTCATTACTGTTATTAGTTTTAAATCACCAGGATCGATTTGCAGTCTTTAGATTACAAAGAGAGATTCATACACCTTCTGGCTTTGACTGCAGCTATCCAGATCTGAAAACAAAACTAAAAACACACCCTGCAGCCTGCTCAAAAACGAAAGTAAAAAGCTGACAGACAGCCCAGCTCCACCCACTCTCTGACATCACTGCAGTAGTAAACACCCATTTCTTAAAGGTACATTTCTCAAACACCCACATCTTGAAGGTACCCTCACATGACAGCTGTTGCAGGGTGGTGAAAATCAGCTCAAGATTAATCAATGGATGAGTGGTATGTCAAGAAACAATAGTCCAAAATTACCGCACAAATCGTTGGGAATTAATGGCACCTGCCACTATTAGGTTGCCAAGAAAATCCAAGTGTGATGGAGATGATGGGCCCTGAGGTCTGATTTTCAAAAAATTGTAGCTTTATCGGTGCTGCTTTGCCGATACCCTCGCCAAAAGCTGAAAAACATCAAACTCACCATTTGAACCTCTCCACTGAAATTAATTGCAATCATGAAATTGCTGGATTCATGCCAGGACAAAGCATCCCGCTGCATTGGCTTTCCATCCACAGACATTCACTGCATCCATCACAGACGCACAGTGAAAGCCATGTGTAGATCTACAAAATGCACTGCAGGAACTCATCAAGGCTCCTCAGACAACACCTTCCAAACTCATGGCCACTAATATCTAGAAGGACAAGGGCAGCAGATACATGGATACACCACTACCTGGAAGTTCCCCTCTAAGGCACTCACCATTGTCACAACACCCTGGGCTAGGGTGTGGTCAATTCTCCCCCCCCCCACCCCTCCCCCTTGATCCGGAGTCACAACACTATTGAATTAACAAATAATTCTTAGAAAAATATTCAAAGTCTTTGGTCCTTGGCTGCCCAATAATTACAGTAACCAGGTTTGTAAATTTTATAACAATTACTTGTTATTTATAACAAATATAACTGGTTAACTGAGCGTTAGAGAGAGATCCTCATTCTCTCTGCTGCTTGACTTAAAGCCACATGTCCATTAAGCATCCAAGGATCAAAATAATGATCCGTTAAGGACACGATTTATGGTCCCATGAATGGAGGCTTAGAAGAGGAATAAATCTCACTCCAGTCCAGTGGAGTGTATTTTCCTATATTTAAACTTTAACAAAAATCCATCTTGGCAACATTTTTGTGCGAGCTTTGCCACCCATACATCTGTTCAGGGCAGAGGGCAATATTTTTCATATTGTAAAGTTGTTCTGACACTCAAATGTAAACCATATTGATTTATTTCAGAAAATAATTTAGGATACAGTATAAGAAAGTTTTCATGATGTGCACTTCTATTCTACTCTGCCATTCACACACCTGTAACATTTTAAACAGCAGTACAATGATCAAATACTGTTATTTTATATTTTGCCTGTTCCTATATTTTTATATTTCTATAAATGTCATTGGTAAAGGGATAGATGATTGGGTATGGTGATTACTGGGTCCCAGATGCAAATTGACATAATTTTTTGTGTTTTTTCGTTTTTCTGCATAAATAAAATGCAATCTGAAGTGTAAGGCGAAAGATCCAATACTCTATGGCAGCAATGAATACTCTATGGCAGCAATTCCTGAGACAATAGCATGGTTGCACAAGTCTGTTCAACTTCTGGGACCACTCTCTGAATGTGGGTGCTCTTTGCCCTATTTGTCCCTTGCTCCAAATAACCACTGCAAATCGGGCTTCGCCGACAATGATAAAGGCCCATTATTTCCAGATCCATCTAAATTGGGGCACATGGCTAGGTTGATCACTTTTTTCTTTTTGAAAAACTGTGATTATGGATTGTTTTAAAGGACAGAATTCCATCTGGAATTGCTCTGAAAAAGAGAGAGAGAGAGACCCTAAATATCACATTTGCACATTTCAAATGAGGCATAACTGAGGAGATCCAATGTGTTTCCAATGCTCTCTATTACTGGTTGATCAGCATCGTGAACCATTCTAAAGCCAATGTTGTGTCTATAACTTTGCAATGAGACAATCAGCCATTGTTAGCTTCTGACTTACCTCGAGCTCCTGCCAGGCTTTTAAAAAGATTTTCAGCTGTGTAAGCAGACCATTTGTTGGAATGTTGGCTATACCAGCATCCTTAAACCGATTCCACATCTTTGATTGAAGTGTTATTTATCCTCTTCTCCTTCCATTTTGTTTCTGGATTCATATTCTGATGCTAGTCATCTATATCTTGATCTTTTTATTTTGTGGCATACATCCCAATATTTCAATCGGGGAAACTTTCCAGGGGCCCATTCAGCATTATCATTATATTCACTTCAGCAAGAGAATCTTTCTCTTTCGAGGTGGCATTCACATCATTCCCAGGAGTAGTTTCTGCCAGTTTGTTGCCACAGGCCGTGTCTGCCGCTAGAACATGGGTACATTTTTTATAAGTTTCATAAAGTTTGAGCCCCTGATGATGTGATTGTCCTACATAAATAGCAGAAATGGTCATACCGGTTGATGAAAATGCTTGAGCACAGGCACCTCCAGAATTGAGGGGCTAGGACATCACCGAATTGGTTGCTGGGCAATTTTCATACCCAGTCAATTTCACGTGTAAAAATTTAACCCATTGATTAGAAAGGTTTAACATATCAGATTTAGCAAGGCAGTATAATATCTGAATAAATAAAACTTTGTGCAATTTGTTTAAATGTCTCATTCATTTGAAAGATGCAGCTATGGATTTGTGCATGGAGATTTTCTGTTTTATTCACCTGTTCATTTTAAGGCTATGGCTCAGGTTTTGGCTGAAGTGCCTCACTCCCATTGTTGATACATACAGCACATTCACTGCACAGGGGATTTACCAATCCAGTATGTGGAGCTGCAATGATACATTACGAGCTATGCTCCCGAGCTCTAGCTTGATTACACACTGATTGACTAACTGCTGTGAAAATCATGAGCCCACCTGTTCAAATCTTAATCAGCCTGGCATAGAGGCACTGCAGATGGAAGGGCTGCAAACGTACTCCAGCCAAATAATTAGACCTGATCCTTCACCACCAAGAGGTTTCCAAGGATGTGAAACCCATCAAGGATGGCTTTATCGGAGGGAGATTTTTTTTCTTGCAATAGCACTGTGCTGACAAATTGAGCTGTAGCCACCCTCATCAGGAATCTGACTTCACTTCAGGGATGATAAAGATGGTGGGCTGTTTTCTTCAAAGCTTGCATTTCCCTGTATTGGATCATTATGAGTTACAGCTCATTAATATATCTCCATACATTACGTCAATGCAAATTGGCTTTGGATGCTTATCCATCCAAAAGCTGCAGCCTAGGCCAGAAGGCTATGAAGCACAATGACGTTTGAAATCTCCTGAATGAGGCTGGTTTAAGTTTCCAAAAACTCCAACTTAATCCTGGTATGTTTACTATAATGGTTTATTCAATTCGTTAATTTGGAGATGTTTCATACTGATGTATTTTCATAGTAATATACAAGTATTTAAAGGAAGTTTATTTTTTTTCCCCAATTAAGGGGCAATTTGGCGTGGCTAATCCACCTATCCTGCAAATCTTTGGGTTGTTGGGGGAGGGGCCCACTTTGGGTTGTTGGGGGAGGGACCCACTTTGGGTTGTTGGGGGGCAGGGGGGCGGTGGGGGGGGGGACCCACGCACACACACAGATTTAAAGGAAGTTAACAGAAGTATGTTCAGCTTGCCACTGCTGCTACATTTTCCATTCCGCTGTCTCGTTCAAAGTAACTCACGGTTTTGTGCTCTTTCTCTCCCATGTCATATTTTTCATTTTTTATTTTATTGCCATTAGAGCTGCTTCAGAGTTGCAGGGCATGACTTAAATATTGTTGTTAATCTAGTTAAAATGATAAAACAAAATGTTCGTGGATGATGGTTAAAGAAATACGTCAGCTAGCAATAATTATCAGTCAACAATTGTTTGCCATTTTTCACCCTCTCCTCCTGAAAGCAATGACTCCATGTTGGGAGTTTATTATTGATGTGTAAGTCTAAACAACAACTGACAGCATCGGCAGATTACTTGGCGGCATGGGGCACCGTAAAGGAACTTGATCCTGACCTCACCCAACATCTCCACTCATCAACTTGCAGCGGGAGTTGTTGGATAGCAATCAGGAGTTGGGACCTTGGCTGACATTCCCAACCCAGTCCTAACCGGCGCTGAAGCCAAATGTACTACCCCTCAATTAAAATCAACTAACGCAGCAAAGGCCTAGCTCGGATCGGTTACCCCGCTGATCCAATCAGCAACTCAATGGACACACTTGCTGAGCCAGAAGGGGAGTTTGAGGAAACTGGTTTGTAATCATTTTCAAAGAGAGTTTAATTGTGCACCATCTGCCAGTCATAACATTGTCACTGTTACACTAAGACAGCTCGAAGTAAAGTCAGGATGCCTCCGAGGAACAAAGAGAAAAAACTACAAGTCTCTGCGTTTAGGAGGTAAAGTAGGGAGGATAAAGCAAGAGGAACAAGTGATACAAACCAGCAAAGGAGAGTTACTGCATGTATCATATCTCAGGGCAGCACGGTGGTGCAGTGGGTTAGCCCTGTTGCCTCATGGCACCGAGGTCCCAGGTTCAATCCCGGCTCTGGGTCACTGTCTGTGTGGAGTTTGCACATTCTCCCCGTGTTTGCATGGGTTTCGCCCCCACAATTCAAAGATGTGCAAGGTAAATGGATTGGCCATGCTAAAATTGCCCCTTAATTGGACAAAAAATGAATTGGGTACTCAATTTTTAAAAAAATGTATCTTATCTCGTAGAAATATTCAAACTTTTTATTCTTTCATGGGATGTGGACATCCCTGGCAAGGCCAGCATTTGATGTCCATCCCTAACTGCACTAGAACGGAGGGGCTTGCCGCACCTTTTTAGAGGACACTAAATTGCTGTGGGTCTGGAATCATATGGTTAGACCAGGTAAGGACAAGAGGCTTCCTTCCCTAAAGGACAATAGTGACTCAGATGTGTTTTATGATAATCGGCAATGGTCCATGGTAACCTTTACTGAGACGAGCTTTTCAATTCAAAATTAATTGAATTCAAATTCCACCGGCTGCTTGGTGGGATTTGAACTTTTGATCCAGAATATTAGCCTGGCCTCTGGATTACATGTCCAGTGACATTACCACCATACAACCGTCTCCTCTATTACATTATTTCATTATTACGTTACTTCCCAGCATTTTCTAATAAGTACACAGGTACTTTGTTTTTGCTTTCCCACCACATACCAATAGGTGCACAATTAGTGCACATTTTAGCTCGCATAGCTAATTACTAGTTTAATTTATTTTAGACAATACTGATAAAATGATTATTTTAAAAAATAAATTTAGAGTACCCAATTATTAATTTTCAATTAAGGGGCAATTTAGCGTGGCCAATCCACTTACCCTGCACATCTTTGGGTTGTAGGGGTGAGACCGTCGCAGTCACGGGGAGAATGTGCAAACTCCACACAGACAATGGGATTGAACCCAGAGACCCAGTGCTGTGAGGCAGCAGTGCTAACCACTGCACCACCATGCCGCCCTTAAAATGATCATTTTAACATTGTAAATAATGGTTCCAAAGAGATCCCTTAAATTTGTTGTATGGTTATGGTTGACAGATTAAAAAAATATTTCGAAACAAAAACAGTGTAAAATGCTGTATTAGACCTCATTAATAGCTGTCACGAGGGGACATAATTTTAAGGTGATTGGAGGAAGGTTTAAGGGAGATGTCAGAGGTGGGTTCTTTACAGAGAGTGGTGGGTGTGTGGAATGCACTGCCAGCGGAGGTGGTGCACTGACAGCGGAGGTGGTGGAGTTAGAGTCATTAGGGACTTTTAAGCTACTCTTAGACAGGCACATAAATTGAAGGGCTGTAGGTTAGGTTGATCTTAGATTAGGATAAATGGTTAGCACACCATCTTGGGCCGAAGGGCCTGTACTGTTCTATGTTCTAAACATACCAGTCGGGATGCTACAATGGTCTCAGAATCATGAGGTTAGGCAGAGGCAAAACCATTCCTGAATTGCCTTCATTGATTTTTCTTTGATTTTCTACCTTCTCCTGAAGGTTTGGTCTCTTTAGTGCAGTTCCAAAAGTCATCCACATGCACACAACTCCAGCAAAAGCTATGGCCAACTGAATAGTAGTAGTTATAGTTGAGATCAGAATCAGTATTGGCTGGGATGTCTGTCAATGGTTAAATAACCTAACACAAAAGGTACTAGTGCAATTTAATTAAGTGTCCTGGTTAACACTTGTTCCTCAACCACCATCGCCAAAACAGATTGTCTGGGCTGTTTGAGACCTTGCTGTGTGAAACTTGCCTGCCACATCTACTTACAGAACAACAGCGACTGCACTTCAAAATTTACTTACTGGTTGCCAAGTGCTTTGGAACTGCCAGAGGATATGAAGGGTGCTACATAAATGTGAAATTATTTCTTTGCCTACTGGGAAGCAGCTAACAAAACAGTAACAGTACACAGTAGAGCTAGAGATTTTAAAAAATTTGTCTTTCAGAAGCTTTGCATCTCTAGTCGGTGGGGGACAGTTAATATTAAGAAAATTAAGAAAGCTTTGTTGTGAACCAAAATAACAAAATAAATACATTTCTTAACACTCCAAAGATCAACTACACAACCACAGTACAAGTGCTTCATCCCTTCAGTGTGCTATATTTAGCATGTACAATTTTAACAGTTAACTGACATGAAATAAACAAGTTGGTTTCCATACAAATAAGAATTGGGACACAACAGTATAATATGTTTCAATGCACTAAAAGAGGTTACTCTAGGCTCTGATGCACTGTTCTTAGTTTGTTGGAGGCTTGCTCCTACCTTTCTTTTCTTTGATTTTCGCCATAGCCCTGAAGGCTTTGTCTCCTGAGGGCAGTTCCAAAAGTCCTCAGTTAGCATCTACATGGACACAACTCCAGCAAAGATCGCTATGGCTAACTGTGGAGTGCTTACTGATGCCCAAACCAAGAGGAGATTAGGAACCATACCTGGGGCCTAATGAGTAGGTCCACTCAAATGAGTACAGATTTGGCCATGATCTCAGATAGTAAATTGGTGGATGAGTCATCTAATTCAGGCTTGTCAGCCACATATTGGAAGTCAATTAATAGTTATTTTGTCAGAAAGTTAGAAGGCTTCAGCCATACAGCTGGAGGCAGAGTAGTTAGCACTGCTGCCTCACAGCACCAGTGTCCTAGGTTCAATTCCAGCCTTGGGTGACGGTCTATGTGGAGTTTGTGGGGATCTCACCCCACAACCCAAAATAGTCACGCTAAAATTGTCCCTTAATTGGGAAAACAAAATTAAAAAGGGAAAATGGTATGTTGGCCTTCATAGCGAGAGGATTTGAGTATAGGAATAGAGATGTTTTATTGCAATAGGGTGAGGCCACAGCTGGAGTATTGTGTGCAATTTTGGTGTCCTTATCTGAGGAAGGATGTTCTTGCTATGGAGGGACTGTCATATGAGGAGAGACTCATTGGAATTTAGGAGAGTGAGATGGGATCTCAAAGGAGCATATAAAATTCGAACAGGATTAGACAGGTTAGATTCAGAAAGAATTGACCCGATGGTGGGGGAATCCAAAACAAGGGGTCATAGTTTGATGATAAGGGGTAAATCTTTTAGTACTCAGGTGAGGAGAAATTTCTTCACCCAGAGAGTGGCGAATCTGTGGAATTGACGACCACAGAAAGTAGTTGTGAGCAAAACATTGTGTAATTTCAAAAAGGATTTAGATAAAGCTCTTGGGGGCTAAAGGGATCAAGGGATATGGGGGAGAAGTTGGGATCAGGGTATCGAACTTGATGATCAACCATGATCATAACGAATGGCGAAGTAGGCTCGAAGGGCCAAATAGCCTGCTCCTACTATTTTCTATGTACTTCTATGAACGAAGCAGGATAAAGCAGTGAAATGTGTGGGGTGCAAGATCCACTTCATCGCAGTATGTCTATTACTCACCTGACCAAGATGAGCTTAAAAAAAAGCGGACTGGGAGATCTTTGTAAGCCCAGTTGAAGGCACGGTGGCGGTAGCCTCCGAGGTGGCATTTCTGGCACAGTGCGTGACCAACCATCTGGTCGAGTTTGTAACACTCCAGTTTAAAAAGCAGAGGATCAAAACCTTGGAAGATCTTGCCAGGGTAACGGATCGGATTCAGGTGGCTGTGGGGAGGATGGAGAAAAGGCTTGAATCCCAGGGAGTATCACTACAAAAAATGGAGGAATCTATGGCTCACTACGAAAACCGGCAGGCCTCGTTGGAGGCGGAAATGATCTTAGTAGCAGAAAGTCACGAGAAGCTGCATGACAAGGTAGATGAGCTCAAGAACCTCGAGAGACGCGAAAACCTTTGTATAGTTGGGCTGCCAGAGGAGATCGAGGGCTCTCAGGCCATGGATTATGTTGCTCGCATGCTGAAAAAGTTTATGGGAGAGAGAACCGTTGACTGACGACTTGAGGTTGACCGAGCGCACAGTGCTGAGAGCAATGGTGGTGCGCCTGACCAATTCCTAGATAAGGAGAAAATCCTGCGCTGAGCTAGGCAGATGAAGACGAGCACCTGGGAGGGGAGCATGGTCCAAGTCAATCCAGATTGGGGCATGGAGCTGGCCAAGCGTCTGGCCAGATTTAATAGGGTCAAGACGATCCTACACAAGGAAGGCATGAAATTTGGGGTACTGTATCTGGCACGACTATGGATTACATTTTGAAACCAGGAGTTTTACATGGACACTCCAGAAGAAGCGAGCAAGATTTTGCGTGACCACGGGATCGGGAACTTGAAAATACGTTTAACTGGGTTTGGACTGTTTTTTGCCAATTTGGCTGATGTTTCTTCGTGTTTTTCTTTTCATCTAATATTCTCTTCCCTGTTTTTCTAATGTTGGGAGTTGTTTGTTCTGGGTTTGCGTTCGTACGGGGGGAGCATTTTAATGATAGTGACCACAAGATGATGGTCACTATCATTAAAATGCTTTGTCATGGACAAGGAAATAGACAAATTGCAGAAAAAGGTCTTGGATTGGAAGAGAGCAGACTTTAGTAAAATAAAGCAGGATCTGGCCAAGGTAGATCGGAACAAGTTACTGGAGGGGAGATCTACAGAAGAGCAGTGTGGGGTGTTCAAAGAGGAAATAGGGAGGGTACAGGCCCAACATGTTCCCTCGAGGGTAATAGGAAGGAGTAACAAGCCCAGAGAACCATGGATGACCAGAGATACTCAGGATACAATGAGAACGAAGAGAGGCTTTTAATAAGTACATAGGGGGAAAATTAGAAGAGGCATTAGTGGAGTATAGGAAGTGCAGGACTGAGCTTAAGAAAGCAAAGAGGGGATATGAGAAATCTCTAGCTGTAAAAGTAGGGAAATTCTAAGATATTCTATAAGTATATCAAATGAAAAAGGATAACTAGGGAAAACGTAAGGCTGATTAGGACCAAGGGGGGAATCTGTTGGTGGAGTCAGAGGACATTGGTAGGGTGTTAAATGAATATTTCACATCTGTCTTCACCCAAGGAGGCAGATATGGAACTCGGGGAAAGAGACTGTGAGGTTATTGAGCAAGTTGTCATAGGGAGTGATAAGGTACTGGAGGTGCTGACAGGCTTAAAAGTGGAGAAATCTCCAGTTCTGGACGAATTGTGTCTCGGGTTGCTGTGGGAGGCGAGGGAAGAATTTGCAGGGGCCCAGATCCAAATTTTTTAATTCTTCTCTGGCCACGGGAGAGGTGCCAGAGGACCGCGAATGTGGTCCCACTATTTAAGAAAGGCTGTAGGGATAAGCCAGGAAACTACAGGCCAGTGAGTCTCATGTCAATGGTGGGGAAACTAGTGGAGAAAATTCTGAAGGAGAGAATGTATCTCCACTTGGAGAGGCAAGGTTTGATCAGGAATAGTCAGCATGGCTTTGTCAGAGGGAGGTCATGCCTAACAAATTTGATAGAATTATTTTAGCACGTGACTAAGTGTGTAGATGAGGGTAGTGCAGTTGATGTATTTTATATGGATTTCAGCAAAGCATTTGACAAGGTCCCACATGGGAGACTTATAAAGAAGGCAAATGCACATGGGATACAGGGGAACTTGATAAAGTGGATTCGAAGCTGGCTGAGCTGTAGGAAACAGAGGGTCAGGACAGGTGGCTGCTTCAGTGACTGGAAGCCAGTGTCCACTGGCATACCACAGGGATCTGTGCTGGGTCCCCTATTATTCGTCATTTATATAAATGACTTAGATGTCTATGTGGGGGATAGGATCAGTAAGTTTGTGGATGACACAAAGATAGGTCGGGTGATTAACAGTGAGGCTGAGTGTCTTGGGTTACAGGAAGATATAGACGGGATGGTCAAATGGGCAGAAAAGGGGCAGGTGGAATTTAATCCTGAAAAGTGTGAGATGTTACACTTTGGAAGGAGCAATTTGACAAGGAAATATTCAATGAATGGCACAACTCTGGGAAGTCCTGAGAAACAAAGACCATGGTGTGTTTGTAAATAGATCTCTGAAGGCAGGTTAAAAGGGTGGTGAAAAAGGCCTCTGGTACACTTGCCTTTATCAATCGTGGCATAAATTACAAAAGCAAGGAAGTCATGTTGGAGTTTCATCGAACATTGGTGAGAACACAGCTGGTGTACCATGTGAAGTTCTGGTCACCACATTATAGGAAGGATGTGATTGCGCTGGAGATGGTGCAGAGGCGTTTCACCAGGATGTTGCCTGGGATGGAACATTTTAGTTATGAAGAGACGTTGGACGGGCATGGGTTATTTTCGCTGGAGCAGAGAAGACTGAGGGGCGACCTGATCGAGGTGTACAAGATTGAGGGGCATGGACAGGGTGGATAAGGAACAGCTGTTCCCCTTAGTTGAAGGATCAGTTACAAGGGGTCAGAAGTTCAAAGTGAGGGGTGGGAGGTTCAGGGGGGATTTGAGGAAAAACCTTTTTACCAGAGAGTGGTGACGGTCTGGAACGCACTGCCTGGGAGGGTGGTAGAGGCGGGTTGCCTCACATCCTTTAAAAAGTAGCTGGATGAGCACTTGGCACGTCTTAACATTCGAGGCAATGGACCAAGTGCTGGCAAATGGGATTAGGATTGGCATATCAGGTGCTTTTTGTGCGGCGGTGCAAACTCAATGGGCCTTTTCTGCACTGTATTTGTCTGTAATTCTGAGATGTGGAGGGCGAGACACGGTTTATAATGTGTCGGGTGTTGAGGTGGGAGCGGGGAAGGTGAAGACCTTGTGTGGGGGGCCACCATACTCGCTAGTAAATGGAAGCGATGTGGGGGACAAAATTGCGATGGAGAGAGGGGGACATGGTTTTCGCTTTTTTCTTTCTTTGGCTTTGATTTGGGGGGGTGGGGGTGGGAGGAGGTAGGGGCTGATGTGGAGTGCGCTATTCAGGTGCAGATTTACAAGAGTCGATGACGGTGGACACCTTATGAAGGCCCCACTGGGGGCTGGTTTAGCACACTGGGCTAAATAGCTGGCTTTTAAAGCAGACCAAGGCAGGCCAGCAGCACGGTTCAATTCCCGTACCAGCCTCCCCGAACAGGCGCCGGAATGTGGTGACTAGGGGCTTTTCACAATAACTTCATTTCATTGAGTGCAAATCGAGGACCTGGGGAAGTTGGCTAAGGGAGAAATATTGCTGATTTAAGGGGGTCAGGTGTGGATGCCCCCAAACCTGGTTGCTGACTTGGGACGTTCGGGGACTAAATGGACCTGTTAAGAGGTCACACGTGTTTGTTCATTTGAAGAGTCTAAAAACAGAGATAATATTCCAACAGGAAACTCACTTGAAAGTGGCGGACCAGGCGATGCTAAGGACTGGGTGGGTCAGGTCTTCCATTTGGGGCTGGACAGGAATACGAGGGTTGGTTGTGTTGATTAGCAGGAAGTTGGCCTTTGCAGCAGGAAAGATTGTGACCGAAACGGGAGTCAAATTTGTGCTGGTGAGTGGGAGGTTGGAAGGTTCCTAGTGGTGCTTGGCAAAATCTATGCCCCAAACCGGGACGATGTGGAATTCATGAGGTGGATTCTTGTGAAGATCCTAGACTTGGGCACACACAGGTTGACCCTTGGGGAGGACTTTAACAGTGCTGGACCCAGAGTTAGACAGATCATGCTCTAGACCCAGAAAGCTGTTGGCGATGGCTCGGGATTGTCGGGGTTTATGGGGCATATGAGTGGGGTGGATCCGTGGCGCTTCGAGAGGCCAAGGGTAAGGGAATTTTCCTTTTTCTTGCATGTCCACAAGGGCCATTCCCAGATAGTCTTTTTTGTTATGGACAAGACATTGGTAACAAGAGTGGCTGGGTCGGAATACTCAGCGATTGTGGTGTCAGATCACACGCCACATTGGGTGGATCTACGCATAGAGAGGGGGACTGCCCCACAGGCCCCAGTAGAGGATAGATGTGGGGCTTCTTTCAGATAAAGGACTTTGTGAGAGGAATGATGGGGTCATTAGAAGTTACGTGGACCAGAACAAAACGGGTGAGGTCTCCACTTGTATGTTGTGGGAGGTACTAAAAGCTCATTTTGATCAATGCGCAGAGTGAGGGTGGAGCGGGCTGAGTAGTCAAGGGTGGTGGATGCAATTTTGGCAGTTAATCAAAAATACTTGGGAGTCGCCCAGGAGGTGCTGCTTAAGGATTGACAGAGGCTCCAAATGGAATTTAGACTAGTCTCTACTGAAAAGGCGGTGAGGCAACTGCGTAAAGCTAGAGGGGTGAAATATGAACATGGGAGAAAGCCAGCAGGGTGCTTTCTCATTGAAAAGAGGTAACAGAACTAGGGGGGTTTAATGGAGTCTTTGAGGCCTTTTACCAGAAATTATACTGGTGAGAACCTCCACCAGATGATGAGGGAAGATGATGTTTTCTGGATAGGTTGGGAGTTTGACAGTAGAACAGACAAGAGCGCAAGGGCTGGGGGCCCCATTGGGTGATGGAAAGCATGGGGGTCAATGCAGTCCGGGAAGGCTCTAGGCCCAGATGGATTTCCTGCCGAATTCTATAAGCAGTTTGAGTTGCTGCTGGGTCCCTTGTTGATGCGGATGTATAATGAAGCGCTGGAAATGGGTGCGTTCCCCCCTCTCACCCACCCCACTTTGTTGCAGGCGTCTATCTCACTCATCCTAACAAAGGACAAAGACCCCGAACGTGTGGATCTTTCCGACCGATCTCGCAATGCAAAACATCTGGCAAAGGTTCTGGTGACACGAATAGAGGGCTGGATGCCGGATGTGATTGGGGTAGATCAGACGTGGTATGTTAAGGGCAGGCAGTTATCAACAAATGTACAGAGGCTATTGGATGTGATCATGATGCCGACAGTGGGGGGTGGGTGGAATGAGGAGGTGGTGTCTATGGATGTGGAGAAGCTGTTTGACTGGATGGGAGTGGGTGTATTTACTTGATGTAATGGAACGGTTTGGTTTTGGACAACGTTTCGTAGACTGTGTCAGACTATTGTACAAGGCCTCCAGGGTGAGCGTCCTGACCAATGGAGTCAGCTCGGTCATAGAAGACAGAGGGTAGCAGTGGAAGGGTGCATTTCTGAATGGAGGGCTGTAACTAGTGGCGTTCCTTAGGGATCAGTGCTGGCACCCCTGCTGTTTGTTATATAAATTATTTGGAGGAAAATGTAACTGGTTTGATTAGTAAGTTTGTGGACGACACAAAGGTTGGTGGAATTGCGGAAAGCGATGAGGACTGTCAAGAGGATTTAGCAGGACATAGATCGGTTGGAGACTTGTGCGGAGAGATGGCAGATGGAGTTTAATCCGGACAAATGTGAGGTAATGCATTTTGAAAAGTCTAATACAAATGGGAAATATACAGTAAATGGTAGGACCCTTAAGAATATCAATAGGCAGAGGGATCTGGGTATACAGGTACACAGAAAGCGGCAATGCAGGTGGAGAACGCAGTCAAGAAGGCATACGGCTGCTTGCCTTCATCGGTCATGGAACTGAGTTTAAATATTGGCAAGTCATGTTGCAAGCTTTATAGAACCTTAGCTAGGCCGCACCTGGAATATAGTGTTCAATTCTGATCGCTGCACTACCAGAAGGATGTGGAGGCTTCGGAAAGGGTACAGAAAAGATTTACCAGGATGTTGCCTGGTATGGAGGGCATTAGGTACGAGGAGAGGTTGGAGAAACTTTGCCTGTTCTCACTGGAATGGCAGAGGTTGAGGGGCGACCTGATAGAAGTCTACAAAATTATGAGGGGCATGGGCAGAGTGGATAGTCATAAGGGTTTTCACAGGGTGTAAGAGCCAATTACTAGGGGGCATAGATATAAGGCGTGAGGGGCAAGGTTTAAAGGAGATAAACGAGTCAAGATTTTTAAGAGGGTGGTGGGAGCCTGGAATTCGCTGCCGGGGGAGGTAGTGGAAGCAGATACGATAGTGACATTTAAGGGGCGTCTTGACAAATACATGAATAGGATGTGATAAAGGGATCTGGTCCCCATAAGGGGTTTTAGTTCAGACGGGCAGCATGGTCAGTGCAGGTTTGGAGGGCTTAAGGGCCTGTGCTGTAATTTTCTTTGTTCTCTTAGCACTTTATTTGCAGCGTGGGATGCAGCTAGAATGTCTGCTCTCTTGCTCTTTGCCCTTGCGATCAAACCATTTTTGATGGCTCTCTGGTCTAGGGAAAGTGTGGTGTGGTGTTGAGCGGGGCGCGGAAGTGAAACACTGGGCCTGCCTATATGCAGACGACCTCCTGCTGTATATGTCAAACCCTGTAGAGTGCATCGGCAAGGTAACGGGGATTCTGAAAGAGTTCCGCACCTTCTTGGGATGAAGGGCACCGATCTGCAGCAACCACAGATGTGTCCCGGCGAGGCTCGACGCTAGGTATCGGGAATGGGACCAGTTGGGGATCGGGTGGTTTGAGGACCAGTTTGTGGGACGGAAATTTGCAACTTGTCGGAGCTGGGTGAGGTTTACCAGTTGCCAAACGGAAATGGATTTGGATACCTTCAAATTAGAGCCTTCCTGAGATAGGAGGTGGATTTGTTCCCAATGTTTCCGCCCTCAGGACTACAAGATAGGCTCGATCAGAGGATACGAAGAGAGATTCCACAATACTTGGAAGACGTTCACAAAACTCTTTGAGGACCTGTTTGCAACCAGCAACTAGGGGGGGGGGGAAGAGGACGGCATTGCGGATGGGGGGGGGGGGGGGGGGCGGGTGGCAGGGAGTACCGCTGGGATGAAAGGATGCTCCCGTACAGATCAGAGATGGGGAGGAAGGCCACTTGTCAGATGGGACATAGAACCCCCCACCCATGGAAAATCGAGGAGGCAGACCATCCGATCCTCCCTCAGAAACTCAATGGGGGAAAATAGGACTCCCCATCAAAATGAGTGTGAATATAGAGTTCTGGCATTGATTGTAAATATAAATGTAAATAAGAGAATGCGAACAAGGGAACCTGTGTCACAGGAAAAGTAACAACCTGTTGCCGACGTTTATGAAGTTGCTGTTGCTTTCTTTTTTGTGTTCTTGTCAATGCTCTGTCTCTTGTGTATAAATCTTGTTACTTCACCTACCCTAAGCTTTGACTTAGAGGGGTGAGGAGGTGCCCGCTGGTACTGTTGTTGTTTGCGCTGGTCATAGAGCCATTAGGATCTTAGGGGGTCGGCGGAGTGGCAGAGATTATGAGGGGCAGAGGAAGCACCGGGTGTCGCTCTATGTCGATGACCTGTTGTTGTATGTTTCGGATCCGCTGGAGAGTATGGGAGGGATTATGGGCCTGGTGGGGAAGTTTAGAGGATTCCCGGGGTACAAACTGAATGTAGGGAAAAGTGAGTTTTTCCCCAGTGAATGAGCTGGGACAGCGGGCTAATTTCGGGGGGATGCCATTTACGGTAGAGAGGGATAGGTTCAGGTTTTTGGAGATTCAGGTAGCGAGGGAGTGGACAGGACTTCATAACTGGAACTTAACAAAGCTAGTGGAGGAGGCCGGGGGGGGGGGGGGGGGGGGGGGTGTTAGGAGGTGGGATACACTGCAGTCGACGTTAGCGGGAGTGTCCAAGTGGTGAAATTGAATATTCTGCCAAAGTTCTTGTTTATTTTCAGGCTTCCCGATCTTTATACCAAAGGCCTTTTTTGGAAACTGGACATTATTATTTCGGACATTGTATGGGCAGGGAAGGGACCGAGGGTCGGGAGGACCCTGCTACGGAGCCGGAGGCAGCAGGGCGGGTAAGCGTTGCCGAGCCTGCTTCATTATTACTTGGTGGCGAATGTGGATAAGGTGCAGCGGTGGTGGGAAGGAGTAGAGTGCATTAGTATGGAGGAGGAATCTTGTAAGGGGTCCAGTTTGAGGGCTATAGTGTCGGCAGCATTGCCGTGGTGCGGAGTAGGTAGCGAGGAAGCCTGGTGGTGCAGTCCATGGTGAAGATTTGGAATCAGTTGAGGAGGCATTTTAGGGTGGAAGGGATGTTGGTGTTAACGCCACTGTGCGCAAATCATGGGTTTGAGTGGGGGGGGGGGGGGGATGAAGATGAAGAAGAGGGGGGCATGGACAGTGTATACAGGATGTGGAGGGAAGTGGGGCTGGTTAAGGTGAGGCATCTGTCCTAGGAAGAAGAGTTCACCAGTCTGGTGGAGCTAAGGGAGAGGATAGAGTTGCCGAAAGGGAGAGAGTTCGGGTATCTGCAGGTTAAGGACTTTGCACGAAAGGTCTGGATGGGGTTCCCTAGGCTGCCAGGATATACCCTGCTGGAGCGATTGGTGCTTCCGGATGTGAAATAGGTGGAAGAATTGGGGATATATATAAGTGGCTGGGGAGCAGGGAGGCGAGCGGGTGATGAAGTTCAAGGAGAAATGGGAAGGCGAGTTGGGAGGGGAAATCAATTGGGGAGTATGGCGTGAGGCACTGCGTAAGGCAAAAGGGACCTCCTCCTGTGCAAGGATGAGCCTGATACAATTTAAAGGGTGGTGCATATGACTCAGGCGAGAATGAGTGGGTTTCTTCCAGAGTTAGCAGAAAGTGTGAGGCACAGGCACATGTTTTGGGGTTGTGAAAAATGGGAAAGATTCTGGGCAGGAGTGTTCACGTCCGAGCCAGGATAGTGGGGGAGGAGGTGGGCCCAGACCCTTTGGTGGTGATATTTGGGGTTTCAGGGAAGCCGGAGCTCATGGAGAGGAGGAAGGTCGATGTCATGGCCTTCGCCTCTCTGATAACATGGCGGTGAGATTTACTGGAGTGGCGGTCGACATTGCCACCAGGGGAGCGGTTGGGTAACCTGTACGACTTCCTGCAGTTGGAGAAGATAAAGTATGAGTTTAGGGTTCTGCAGATGGGTTTGAGGAGAGAGAAAAAGGGGGAAAAGTTGTACAGACTGTATAGTTGATTGCTTGGAAGTATGTTTCCCAAGGTTTTCATTTGCTGTAACCCATTTTGATACATGTTTATAATAAAGTACATTTAAAAAAAAAATTCACCTGCCCTGCACATCTGTGGGTTGTGTGGGTGAGACCCACGCAGACACGGAGAGAATGCGCAAACCCGGGTCCTCAGTGCCATAGGCAGCAGTGCTAACCACTGCACTACCGTGCTACCCTTGTTACGAAATGTTAAAAATCCCAATAAAAAAATATTTTTCAAAAAGGTTAGGTGGGGTTTTGGGAATAGGGCAGGGGAGTGGGCCTAGTTAGGGTGCTCTTTCAAAGGGTTGGTGCAGACTCAATGGGCTGACTAGCCTCCTCTGCACTGTCGTAATTCTATGGTTCTATCTACAGGTAGGTCCAGAAACAGAAAATGTATATTTTGCGTTTGAAATAAATACATTCCGTTTTAATATTAAATATAACTTTATTTAAGATTGGTAACACCATTTATTGGTAACATACATCATATAATATAATAACATACATATTTCTCCAGATTGTGCCTGGACCTGCTGAATATTTGCTTTTATTTCAGAATTCCATCATCCAAAGTATGTCGCTTTTGTATTGTTGATATAACAACTGATTGTAGACATTTTGATCTTAACAATTACTGATTTACCAGGAAGAAAACTGACAAAAGATACAGATGAACAAAAACTGAGAGCACTGGTTTGTGAAGTTTGCTAAACTTCCAAGTCTTTCTGCCTCGACTGAAATCGATTACAGCACTGACCGAGGAATACAGGTCATGGTGTAACTCAGACTAAATATAGTAAGGCCATCAACCTTTTCATTGCATTGTATATAAAATTAAGTTCCCATTAACAAACATGTTCTGGATAAATATTTTGTACACCAGTCCTTTATCTAAAAAAGGCAAAATTAACAACACTTAGATATTAATTCCCCCAAATCTGTCCACCAGCCAGAAGGCATTAGTTAGGAATGGGGCGGAATACCCTCCACTTGCCTGGATGACTGCAGCCTGAAAAAACATTATTCCTCTCCACCACTGGCACACAGTGGCAGTGTATCAAATAAAAGATGCATTGTAGCAACTTGCTAAACCACCTTCCTCAGCAACTTTCAAACCCACAAAGAAAAACCAATGCAGCAGATGTATGGGACACCACCACCTGCAAGTTCCCCAGTTCCTTTCCAAGCCACACACCATCTTGACCTGGAACTATATTGCTGCTCCTTCACTGTTGCAGGGTCCAAATTCAAACCCGGACTGTCCTTCCCAACAACATGGTGGAACTTCCTTCCCAACAACACAGTAGGTGTGCTGACACCAGATAAACTGCAGTGGTTCAAGAAGACAGGTCACCACTATCTTCTCAAGGGCAATGAAGGATGCACAAAAAAGGTCTGCCTGGTCAGTGTCACTCACATTTCAGGAACAAAAATAAAAAATTAAGAGCTGCAATAGCAGTAATGGGGCAAAGGGAGCACTGACAATTACAGAACAATCTGTATTTATATTGCACATTTATGCAATAAATGCTTCACAAATGTCATTAAAAAATTTTTTTTAAGTGCCCAATTCTTTTTTTCCTAATTATAATGTGGCCAATCCACCTACCCTGCACATCTTTGGGTTGTGGGAGTGAGACCCACGCAGTCACGGGGAGAACGTGCAAACTCCACACGGGCAGTGATCCGGGGCTGGGATCGAACCTGGGTCCTCGGTGCCGTGAGGCAGCAGTGCTAACCGCTGTGCCATCATGTCGCCCGTTTCACAAATGTCATGAAGCAAGATTTTGTACGGAGGCACATAAAATGATATTAGGACGGATGATTAGATGCTTGGTCAAAGAGGTAGCGTTTACAAAGTGTCTTAAAAGAGGAAAGAGAGATAGAGATGTTTAAGGAGGGAGTTCCACAGCTTAGATGCTTGACAGCTGAAGGCATGGCCAACAATGGTAGAGTGATTTAAGTTGAGATGCACAAGAGGCCAGCATTAGAAGAATGCAGATATCTCTAGAGGAATGTGGGGCTGGAGAAATGTAACGGTACAAGATAACAGAACTAGGCAAGATCGCATCGGTAGGGGTGGGCGAGGCCATAGAGAGATTTGAAAACAGGGATGAGAATTATAAAATCAAGTTGTGTTTAACCAGAAGACTAGCTCGTCAGCGTGGACAGATGTGGGGCAGGATTCTCCGTTCCCCAACGGCGAATTCGTTCCCGAGCACAGTTGACGTGTGGTGTCAGCCGTACGGGAACCCGGTATGGCGGCTGTGGACTGTGTCCAGCACCGCCACACTCGGGCGGAAGCTGTGCTGCTGGCCGGAGGGGATTCCACGAGGGTTGGGGAGACTGGTGGGGCGGGGGCACTCTCTGGCAGGTCGGGTCCGCGCACGGCCTGCGACATGCGCGGCTATGGACACGGCCATTTATTTTGTGGAGTTTTACGCAGCGCGTTGCTAGCCCCTCACCGGTCGCAGAATCGGTGAGGGGGCACCACCGATTGTTTCCACATAAAATGCCACAGATCCTCCGTACTTAGCCTCAGAAATGGAGAATCTGGCCAGTGATCTGTGAAATGGGACTTGGTGTATGTTAGGACATGGGCAGCAGAGTTTAGGACTTATGCACTTTCTCCTCCTGTCTGCGTGGTTTTACTCCGGGTGCTCCGGTTTCCTCCCACAGTCCAAACATTTGCAGGTTAGGTGGATTGGCCACGATCAATTGCCCTTATCCAAAGGTTAGGTGGGGTTACTGAGATGTGGCAGGGGAGTGGGCCTTGTTGGGTGCTCTTTCAGAGGGTCAGTGCAAACACGATTCTGCACTGTAGGGGTTCCATGTAACAGTCAGACAGGATGGTGGTGAGGTAGAGCAGGGTGTTAGCTTACATGTGGACATAAACTGTTTTTGAAAGAAATTAATGGTCGTTTGAGCAATTTTAATTCTACGGAGAGACTGGAACAGCTGGGTTGGACTGCAGAACTAACCAAGGCTCCTTAAGCAGCACCTCCCAAACCCACAACCACTACCATCAGAAGGACAAGGCTGCAAACTCATGGGAGCACCACCACCTGGAGAACCCCTCCAAGTCACTCACTATACTGACTTGGGAATATATTGTCGTTCCTGCAAGGTATTTGGGTCAACATGCTGGAACTCCCTCCCCAAGAGCACTGTGGGTGTACCTACATAATAGTGTCTGCAATGGTTCAAGAAGGCAGTTCATCCCAACCTTCTAAAGGGCAATTACGGATGGACAATAAATGCTGGCCCAGCCTGTGACTGCCACATCACATAAATGAATAATAATTTAAAAAAATCCTTAGAGATGCAAAGGTTAGGGGGAGATTTCATAAAGATACTGAAAATTCGGAGGTGTTTTTTTATAGAATAAATACATAAAAACACGTAAAAACTTATTCTACTTGCAGGTAGGGCATTAACCAGAGGACACAAATTAAACTTAACTGGAAAAAGGACTAGAGACACAAGAGATTTTTTTATACCCACAAGTTATTCTGCAATGTATTGTCTGAAGGTGCGGTGGAAGCAGATTCATAATCAACTTTAGAGAACTTGATATATATCTGAAAAGGAAAAAATAATTGCTGGGCTATGAGGAGAGTGAGGGAGCAGAACTAATTGGATAGCTCTTTCACGAGGTAGTACAGGCACAATGGGTCAAATGGCCTCCTTCTTTGCTGTAGGATTTATGATTCTATGCTCAACTAATTTATAGCAATATGATGCCAGATTATTATGGTTCCTTGTACTCCTTACAATATTTTGTAGATCTTTACCAACAGGCAGCAAAACATTAACATTTATCTATAAAATTATACTGGTATATTCAGTCGTACCCACAAAGACGGCTGTGCTTCTATATTAGAATTAGAAGTTTAGAGTTATGCAAAACTGAGAACTGACAATATCCCTTTTAATTTTAAAAAATGTACAATGAGGTAAATGTTTATCATCCCCACATGGGTAGTAATCTGATGGTGCAGATTGCTAGTCCAATATTGAACTTCCCGCAGTTTCACTTATAAACCACCAAATTAAACCTTCTAATATTCTTCATTCCTTTTTAAAACAAAATTTAGAGTACCCAATTCATTTTTTTCCAATTAAGGGGCAATTTAGCGTGGCCAATCCACCTACCTTGCACATCTTTGGGTTGTGAGGGTGAAACCCACGCAAACACGGGGAGAATGTGCAAACTCCACACGGACAGTGACCCAGAGCCGGGATCGAACCTGGGACCTCGGCGCTGTGAGGCAGCAGTGCTAACCGCAGCGCAACCGTGTTGCCCTCTATAATTCTTCATTCTGCCAGTCTGAGTAACTACCACTTTCCTTTGTGTTCAATACTGATTCAATGACATGGTCTCTGCAGTCCATAATCAGCTTATAATTTAAACAGTATAACAGTAAACCATCTTATTAATCACATAAAATTGCAACACAGAAACAGATATTTGCTCAATCAGTCCGTATTTGTGCTAGTCCTGCAACACAAGAGGTAGACTTAATCCCTTATGCCTACTGTTTCCATATATCTTTATTTTCATTTAACTAACTATCTAATCTATTCTTACATATTGACATAGTCACAATATGTTAACAGCAGAGATATTTATGTGAACCTAGGTAGTCCTGAATTGTAAACTCTTATCAGCTCTTCAATCACCAAGTCAGGTGGAGAATTCTGCAGTGTAAAAGATGTTTCTTCTGCTCTATCCTGAAAATATTTTGTATATTATCTTGTCATCATTCCGGACTCTTCGGTTATTAGAAGCAGTCTGTTTCTAATTATTCTGATCCATCCGTTGCATCAAATCACACCTTAACCTTCTATGATCTAATGAAAATGGTCAGTTTTTCAACTTATTCAGTATTTGCATTTGTCCACCCCAGACAGTATATTAAAGAATCTGTGTTGTATCCTTTCCATTGACTCAACATTCTCTCCTCTCTAGTGTGGCATTCAGATCAGCACAATATTATGGCCTCAATAAAGTTTAATACAGAATTAGATTCTCATCTTAACTTTTATATTCCAAATGACTTGCCATGAAGCCTGGGTATTCCATTAGCTTTTTCTGAGGCCTTTTTCACTAGTGGTGTTGCTTATAATGTCTTACAATCTCTCTGTTCTTGCACATCACTCAGTTTCCTTCAAAGTATAATGTATCATTACACTGTGGATAAAGTCTTTACATGTGCTGGCATAACCTTACACAAGTCCTCCAAGGGATGGAAGAGCTGACAAGAGTTTACAATTCAGGACTACCTAGGTTCACATAAATATCTCTGCTGTTAACATTAAAGAAAACAGTGCCAAGCACAAACAATTTAGAGCCAGCAATACTATCAGCTATACTTCCCACAGCCATGTGTTTATTTGAACCAACTCAGCAGAGACTAACTCGGTTATCTCTTCAGATCTACACTTGTGGACTTCCAATTAAACCAGTGGATAGGGATTGGCAGTACCTCCCTATTGTGCATTAATTGACCAACTCAGTAAGATCGCAGAGTTCAGCTTTGAGATTTGTTTTGGTCAGCGTAAATCAGTTTCATACCACACAATGGAGTAACAAAGTGAAGCATCAGGAGGACTTTAACCTCAACTACAAGCTAATTCAACGTATGAAAAATATGTCCAAAGCAACTTGATGAATCCTCTCCAAGCTAAGTCTGACCATATTTTGAAGATGATACTAAATTATTGCAAATGTAGTGATACTAGAATGTTACTTTGGCATCTAGAGGACACCGAGATCTCAATTCCATGCATGTGAACTCAAGTACTGCAGTAATGGAGCAAAATATAAATCCCAAATAAAATAATGCAAAGTGGCTGTTGAGAGACTCCTCTTTCCTCTCTAAAGCCGCAGTTATACTCTAATACTGGACTTCCGGGTGCAGTGATGACCAGCTAAGCCGCACGTTTCGGCAGCTCCCGTTGGAACGGACTTTTGGGCTCTTGATAAGAGCCCCAACGGCAATTTTAAACGGCCAAAATCACTGTGCGGTGAAATAGAATGGAAACCCCCCGGACGTTGATGGACAAAGGAGAGGATAGCAGCAGGATTGCAGTGGATCCTTCGGAGCAGCGACAAGGAAGGGAAGCTCAAAGCAAGATGGCGTCGGAAGGTGGCAGTTCGATATGGGGCCCGGAGCAACAAGAGTTCCTGCAGCGCTGTGTGGAAGAGCTGAAGAAGGAGGTGTTGGCTCCGATGCTACAGGCGATTGAGGGGCTAAAGGAGGCGCAGAGGACCCAGGAGCTGGAGCTTCGGGTCGTGAAGGCAAAGGCTGCTGAAAATGAAGGTGAAATTCAGGGCCTGGTGGTGAAGACAGATGCACGAGGCGCAGCACAAGAGGTGTGTGGAGAGGTTGGAAGCCCTGGAGAATAATTTGAGGAGGAAGAATCTAAGAGTCTTAGGTCTTCCCGAGGGCGCAGAGGGGGCGGACGTCGGGGCATATGTGAGCACGATGCTTCACTCGCTAATGGGATCGGAGGCCCCGACGGGCCCTTTGGAGGTGGAGGGAGCTTATCGAGTTATGGCGCGAAGACCAAGGGCAGGAGAAATACCTCGAGCCATAGTGGTGAGGTTTCACCGCTATAATGGCACAGAGATGGTCCTAAGATGGGCGAAGAAAACTCGGAGCTGCAGGTGGGAGAACGCGGTGATCCGCGTATACCAGGATTGGAGTGCGGAGGTGGCGAGAAGGAGGGCAAGTTTCAATCGGGCTAAGGCGGTGCTTCACAAAAAGGTGAAATTTGGAATGCTGCAACCGGCGAGACTGTGGGTCACATACCAAGGGAAGCACCACTACTTTGAGATGGCAGAAGAGGCGTGGACATTCATAGTGGACGCAAAACTGGAATAGTCTGGCGAGAGAAAGAGCTTCTGGGGCAAAGTGGTGGGGTGACTATGTGGGACGAGGAAGGGGGGGGGGGGGGATGATTTTTCAATTGTTAATTCTTTAATCCTGTAAATTTTCTCTCTTCCCCTCGTTTGAGGGGGGGGGGGAAAGAGTATGAGGAACTGTGGGCGCCGGTGGGTAGGAAAGCGGGTCTGAGTGGGAAACGTGGGCCTCGTTCCCGCGCTATGGTGATTAAGGCGGGAACAGGGACGCAGGAAGGTGGGGGCTTCGCACAGTGAGAGGCCGAGGGCAAACAGGGAAGCAGAGGTCAGCCAGAGTTCGCTGACTTCTGGGAGCAACATGGGGGGTGTAATTACGCTAGAGGGGGATCTAGCGGAGGTGGTGGGGGGGGGGGGGGGAGGGAGCTAACTGGGTTGCTGCTGCTAAGGGGAAGGGGGAGCTGTTATGTGGTGGGGTGGTCAAGGCGGGAGGGCACCGTCGGTGGGATATACGGGTACGTGGGAACCGGGTGAGGAGCTGGGGTAAAAAAGGGGATGGCTAGTCTACAAGGAGGGGGGGGTAAAGAGCCCCCCAACCCGGTTGATCACGTGGAACGTGAGAGGGCTGAATGGGCCGATTAAAAGGGCGCGGGTACTCGCACACCAAAAGAAATTAAAGGCAGATGTGGTTATGTTGCAGGAGACGCACCTGAAATTGACAGATCAGGTCAGACTACGTAAAGGATGGGTGGGGACAGGTGTTTCATTCGGGTTTGGATGCGAAGAATAGGGGTGTGGCTATTTTAGTGGGGAAACGGGTACTGTTTGAGGCAAAGACCATAGCGGCGGACAGTGGGGGTAGATACGTGATGGTGAGTGGCAGACTGCAAGGGGAGGCGGTGGTCCTGGTGAACGTATACGCCCCGAACTGGGATGATGCAAACTTCATGAGGCGTATGTTGGGGCGTATCCCGGACCTGGAGGCGGGAAAGTTGGTAATGGGGGGAGATTTCAATACATTGCTTGATCCAGGGCTGGACCGGTCGAGGTCCAGGACCGGGAGGAGGCCGGCAGCGGCCAAGGTGCTTAAGGACTTCATGGAGCAGATGGGAGGAGTAGATTCTTGGAGATTTATCAGACCGAGGAGTAAGGAGTTCTCAATCTTCTCCCATGTTCACAAGGTATATTCACGGATAGACATTTTTGTCCTGGGAAGGGCACTGATTCCGAAGGTGACAGGGACAGAGTACACGGCCATAGCCATCTCGGACCACGCTCCACACTGGGTAGATCTGGAGGTAGGAGAGGAAAAGGAACAGCACCCACTCTGGAGAATTGATATGGGCCTGTTGGCGGATGAGGGGATATGTCTAAGGGTGAGGGGGTGTATCGAAAGGTACTTGGAGCTTAATGACAATGGAGAGGTTCAGGTGGGAGTGGTCTGGGAGGCGTTGAAGGCGGTGGTCAGAGGGGAACTGATATCCATAAGGGCACATAAAGGGAAGCAAGAGAGTAAAGAAAGGGAGCGATTGCTGAGAGAACTTCTGAGGGTGGACAGGCAATATGCAGAGGCACCGGAGGAGGGACTGCACAGGGAAAGACAAAGGTTACATGTGGAATTTAACCTGCTGACCACGGGTAAGGCAGAGGCACAGTGGAGGAGGGCACAGGGAGTGCAGTATGAGTATGGAGAGAAGGCGAGTCGGTTACTGGTCCAACAATTGAGGAAGAGGGGAGCGGCGAGGGAGATAGGTGGGGTGAGGGATGAGGTGGGAGAGATGGAACGGGGAGCGGAGAGAGTGAATGGGGTGTTTAAGACATTCTATGAGAGGTTGTATAAGGCTCAGCCCCCGGAAGGGAAGGAGGGAATGATGCATTTCCTGGATCAGCTGGAATTCCCGAAGGTGGAGGAACAGGAGAGGGCGGGACTGGGAGCACAGATGGATGTGGAGGAGGTGGTAAAGGGGATTGGGAGCATGCAGGCGCGGAAGGCCCCGGGACCGGATGGGTTCCCGGTGGAATTTTATAGGAAATATATAGACCTACTGGCCCCGCTCTTGACGAGAACCTTTAATGAGGCCAGGGAAAGGGGGAAGTTGCCCCCGACTATGTCGGAGGCGACAATATCGTTACTTTTGAAGAAGGATAAAGATCCGCTGCAGTGTGGGTCCTACAGGCCCATTTCCCTTTTGAACGTAGATGCCAAGCTCCTGGCCAAGGTAATGGCGACGAGGATAGAGGATTGTGTCCCGGGGGTGGTCCATGAGGATCAAACTGGGTTCGTTAAGGGGAGACAGCTGAACACGAACATACGGAGGCTGCTAGGGGTGATGATGATGCCCCCACCAGAGGGGGAGGCGGAGATAGTGGTGGCGATGGATGCCGAGAAAGCATTTGACAGGGTGGAGTGGGACTACCCGTGGGAAGTGTTGAGGAGATTTGGTTTTGGTGAAGGGTTCATTGGATGGGTACAGCTGCTATATAGGGCCCCGGTGGCAAGTGTGATCACGAACAGGCAGAGGTCTGACTACTTCCGTCTTTATAGAGGGACGAGGCAGGGGTGTCCCCTGTCTCCGTTACTGTTTGCATTGGTAATTGAGCCCCTGGCCATAGCACTGAGGGACTCCAGGAAGTGGAGGGGAGGACTTAGGGGAGGAGAAGAACACCGGGTATCATTGTATGCAGATGATTTACTGTTGTATGCTGCGGACCCGGTGGAGGGGATGCCTGAGATAATGCAGACGCTCGGGGAGTTTGGGGAATTCTCGGGGTACAAATTGAACATGGGGAAGAGTGAGTTGTTTGTGGTACATCCGGGGGGAGCAGAGCAGGGGTATAGAGGATTTACTGCTGAGGAGGGTAACAAGGGATTTCCGGTACTTGGGGATCCAGATAGCCAGGAGTTGGGGAACCTTACATAGGCTTAATTTAACACGATTGGTGGAACAGATGGAGAAGGATTTTAAGAGATGGGACATGGTGCCCCTGTCACTGGTGGGGAGGGTGCAGGCGGTCAAAATGGTAGTCCTCCCGAGATTCCTTTTTGTGTTTCAGTGCCTCCCGGTGATGGTCACGAAGGCTTTTTTCAAGAAGATCGAGAAAAGCGTCATGGGTTTTGTGTGGGCTGGGAAGACCCCGAGAGTGAGGAGGGGGTTCTTGCAGCGTAGCAGGGAGAGGGGGGGGACTGGCACTACCAAGCTTAAGTGAGTACTATTGGGCCGCCAATATTTCAATGGTGTGTAAGTGGATGGGAGAAGGGGAGGGAGCGGCGTGGAAGAGATTGGAGATGGCGTCCTGCAAAGGAACCAGCTTATAAGCACTGGTGACGGCACCGCTGCAGTTCTCCCCGAAGAAATACACCACAAGTCCAGTGGTGGTGGCAACACTGGAAATTTGGGGGCAGTGGAGACGGCATAGGGGAATGACGGGAGCCTCGGTGCGGTCCCCGATAAGAAATAATCATAGGTTTGTCCCGGGGAGAATAGATGGGGGATTTGGTGCATGGCAGAGAGCTGGGATTGTGCAACTGAGGGATCTGTTCCTGGACGGGAAGTTTGCGAGTCTGGGAGCGCTGACGGAAAAATATGGGTTGCCCCAAGGGAATGAATTTCGATACATGCAACTGAGGGCTTTTGCAAGGCAACAGGTGAGGGAATTCCCGCAGCTCCCGACGCAGGAGATTCAGGATAGAGTGATCTCAGGGACATGGGTGGGGGATGGTAGGGTGTCAGATATATACAGGGAAATGAGAGATGTGGGGGAGAACATGGTGGATGAGCTGAAGGGAAAATGGGAGGAAGAGCTGGGGGAAGAGATTGAAGAGGGGCTGTGGGCAGATGACCTACGTAGGGTAAACTCTTCGTCCTCGTGCGCCAGGCTTAGCCCGATACAATTTAAGGTTTTGCACAGGGCACGTATGACCGGAGCAAGGCTCAGTAAATTTTTCGGAGTAGAGGATAGGTGTGGGAGATGCTCGAGAAGCCCAGCAAACCACACCCACATGTTTTGGTCATGCCCGGCACTGCAGGGGTTCTGGGTGGGGGTGGCAAAGGTGCTTTCAAAGGTGGTGGGGGTCCGGGTCGAGCCAGGCTGGGGGCTGGCCATATTCGGGGTTGCAGAAGAGCAGGGAGTGCAGGAGGCGAGAGAGGCTGATGTTTTGGCCTTTGCGTCCCTAGTAGCCCGGCGAAGGATACTGCTTATGTGGAAGGAAGCCAAGCCTCCGAGCGTGGAGACCTGGATAAACGACATGGCAGGGTTTATAAAACTGGAACGGATAAAGTTTGCACTAAGGGGTTCGGCTCAGGGGTTCACCAGGCGGTGGCAACCGTTCATTAACTACCTCGCAGAACGATAAAGGAAATGGGAAGGTAACAGCAGCAACCCGGGGGGGGGGGGGGGGCAGGGAGGGCCCAGGTGGGTCCTCAGGGGTGTTTTTGTAAAGATATTGGTACTTGGCTATGTATATTGAATTGCTGATTTTATTATTTGGGAGAGCTATTATTTTTGTTATGGCAGTTGCCATTTAGTTTATATATTATTTATTTGTTAAAATACGGTCACGATTATTTATATTGTTTTGCTGTTGTAAAAAGGGGAAAAACCTTTGTACTGTTTTGTTTGGCCGAAAAAGTTGAATAAAATATATTATATTAAAAAAAAGTTATACTCTAATACTGAAAACCTGTTACAGGTAGAAATTGATGCCAAAGATCTACAACTCGAGTATCAGAGCATGATCTGAAGTAAAGAGCACTAAAGCCAAGTAGTATGACATTTGCCAAGAGACTGTCCACACAACTTTTAATTTGCACTATCTGTAGAATAGCTCCAGTGAGGTTGATCTTACTGTAATCAATAAGAATCCGGTTTACCAACTGTACATCCAACCTCATATGAAGCCAATAGCTTTAGTATGACTGTAAAATTAATAGCGTGATCTAGATTACAACACATTGGCATTAGGTGATATTTTTATCCCTTCACAAAAACAAAGGATATAATTACATACTTTATTGCAAGTTTGCTTGCAAAACCATGGATTAGGTAATAATATGAGTATATACTCATTATTCTTGCAAATTTACTTGCCGTACATACATTTTAGTGTTCATATTACATTGAAATAATTTGGCCCATTTGCAACTTAAGTTTTGCGATGGAATTGTTGGCATTTGAATATCAGGGGCCTATTGTCCATGAATTGGTTAACCATTATTGTACGTAGAAGAGTAGACAAAGCTATACATTTTTGTTCTCTCAATGAAGCACAGATGTCAACCATATGGAGTTATTTTTCACTTCATGGCCAGGAGTTTTAGGATTGCAGGATTTCTTTTCCCACCATCCGACGAGTCGACAATCGTCACATCCCCGCTGATACTGGCTGTCCCCAAACTCGAAGGGGCAAATGGCCTACTCCTGCTCCTAGTTTCTATCTTCAAGAGTCCAAGACCAGACAAGTGTGTGTGTGTGTGTGTGTATGGGGGGGGGCGGTCTCAGGGAGGAGAGTGGGGTGTGATGGGAAAGCAAGCAACCACAGCGGCTAGACCCTGTTGGGGGTGGGATGTGATGTGATGGGGCTGAACCCTTTCCACCATCCTGAAAACTGAGGGTGGACTGCAGAGAGGTGGGGGCGGGCAGGAGCCTGGTGGGAAAGTCATCCAAGAAATTTTAGATGCCCTACCATGTAAACAAACCGGTGGTGGGGGAACATTAAATTCTGCCCCAGGTTTTACCACTCTGGTTCTCTTCTCTTCCCAAGTTCCTTGATTCTGGTTAACATAGTGGCACAATGGGTGCATCTGACTTCCCACTGCTTCCCCAAACGACTATGCTTATGTGTGAAGGCATATTGAACATAGTTGTCTTAAAGGCCAGTATACTGGAGCCAGAACATCATCCCAGACCAACCTCAATATGTGCTCATGACTAAGTCACTGGGAACTATACAGAAAATAGATTTACGGAAGGATGGAGCACCAAAGCGTTGGTTGAGCATCCATCCGTTGTGATGTACGAAAATAGCAGGGTTATGTGTATATTGACATTACTCAAATGGAAGGGCTTTGGTGTCTGTTAATTGTCTGGACGATAATCCTTACAAGCGCTGAAATAGAGTTGTTAAAATGTTGAAGTATCTCCTGTCCAAAATATAGGCACAAATAAGATAAGTTCGAAGCAAATCTTAGTAGTACCACCGAAAGGGAAAACATATTAAAACTGGCACACAATGCGAGAACCACTTTCCGTGCATTCCCACCACCACCCCACCCCATTAAACTCTTTAATCATGACCCTTCTATCTTATGCACATTCCTGACTTTATGACAGGAAGCAGGAGGAAGAAAAACCTGAAAGTGTGTGCAACTAACTTTGCATTCTGTGAAACCAATTAAATTGCCATTACATATTAAAAGCACAAGTAAGGAATTTCCTATGGTTTCTGTGTGCAGTAACATTACAAAGTAGGAAAAGAGGGCCCTAAAATAAAATTGCTCCAAATGTCAATTTGCTGTTGAATTTAACATGTTTTTAACAAGTTAAAATATGGGCAGTTCATAAAAACAATACTGTAACAGGTCTGCCAACTTATTTGAGTCACACTTTCTAGTTTACTGAAGTGTCTTATCTGGAGAACTTGCGCACAGCCTTGTACGATGTTGGTACAGACAGGAATATGGAGCCATCTTTGTCTTCCATTGTCAGGTTTTCTACTGAACCCCAATTCTTTTTACTGCTTCCATGGCTCTTTGGCAGGAAGAGTCCAGCAAGTTTTCTGTTCCGTCGTTCTCCTCTGGACTGCTGGAAATCTACAACATGACAAAGTGGATCAGTTACCACCTGAACAATAAATGGAGCGGAGTCAGCAAACGTATTGCTCGACTGTATAGTAGTAACTTAAAAGCAAACCACTTAATATTAATAACGCAAAAATGATTGACCAAGTAAAAATTGTATGAAAACACAATCAAATACACGTCATATATTCTTTTTCAATTGAACACCATATTTGACATGTGTAAATCATATCTCACCTATATATTATAATCCATTTAAGTCAACCTTTGGTTGGCAGCATCTTCTGAAATTCTGTCAAATTAAACATTTAAATGCCACATGTGACATTTATTAATTGAAAGAAAGAGCAAAAGACTATATCAAATTTTAACATAAAATTAAGTTGCCTTCAACCGAGAAAAGTGGTTTTATTATCCTGCTGAGGATATTCTTCAGTACAGTACACAAATGTCCGTTATCTTTATCAAAGTTACATTTAAAAAAAATAATTTAGAGTGCCCAATTATTTTTTCCAATCAAGGGCAATTTAACGTGGCCAATCAACCTGACCTGCACATCTTTGGGTTGTGGGGGTGAAACCCATGCAGACATGTTAGAACGTGCAAACTCCACATGGACAGTGACCCAGGGACGGGATCGAACCCGGGTCCTCAGCGCCGTAGGCAGCAGTGATAACCACTGCACCACCGTGCCGCACAGTTACATTTTAACTTAATTGTATACTTTTTTTTTTCCTTTTTAAATTTAGAGTACCCAATTAATATTTTCCAATTAAGGGGCAATTTAGCATGGCCAATCCACCTAGCCTGCACATCTTTGGGTTGTGGGGATGAAACCCACGCAAACACGGGGAGAATGTGCAAACTCCACACGGTCAGTGACCCAGAGCCAGGATCGAACCTGGGACCTCGGCGCCGTGAGGCAGCAGGGCTAACCCACAGTGCCACAGTGCTGCCCAATTGTAGACCATTTTAATAAGTTGAACTTTTCTGTTGCCTCCTTTGAAGTTGGAACCTCTTTAGATATAATTTGGGTGAGGACAGGGTCAGGTTGTAATGTCCACATGGTTAAATAGCCTACCAGTATTCACTTACCAGGATTTTTTATGCGTAGTGGATTATAATATATAGGTGAGATATGATTTACACATGTCAAACTATACCACAAGCAAGGAATCAGTGTGTTCAGGAACTAATGTTGGAAGATTATTGAAAAGCAATTGTCTGACCAGGTCAACCTTTACACGGTTAGACTGACTGATTGGGAATTGGTTTTTGAAGCCAATTTTCAGTAAAAGATAATAGTTTGGAATAGATTCCCTCTTATAAACAGACAATGCAACTTGTAAGGCAAAGAAAATTAGGTCAATAAACAGTTTTTAAATTGAACAGACTAGAAGGTGGTATTGAATTGACCAGAAGTGTGTTATTGGTTTAAAACATTTTAAAACCAAGGAAATGGCTCCAAAAAAATGGAGATTTCAGTGAAAGTGTAACTAGATTTTACATTGTTCCAGCCACACTGACCCATGACAACAGAATACCTCCATCATTGTATTAATTGCTTGTTTCAATGTTGTGGTGGGGGAGATGAAAAAATAGTCAGCCCCAGACAACTGGAATCTGCCAAGACCTACTAGTAGTTTATCTATTTGAAGTTCAAGAATAGATTTGGTTTACGATCTTTTGCCTTTGTTGCCTTTTACGATCAGCATTTTGGAGCCAATATTAACACTGGATCAGTCCCAAACAGATTAGGATGTTTATCATAGAATTTACAGTGCAGAAGGAGGCCATTCGGCCAATCGATTCTGCACCAGCCCTTGGAAAGAACATCCTACTTAAGCCCACACCTTCATCCTATCCCCATAACCCAACCTATTCTTTTGGCCACTAAGGGTCAATTTAGCATGGCCAATCCATCTAACCTGCACATCCTTTGGACTGTGGGAGCAAACCAGAGCATCTGGAGGAAACCACGTAGCCACAGGGAGAAAGTGCAAACTCCAATCAGACAGTCACCCGAGGCCGGAATTAAACCCGGGTCCCTGGAGCTGTGGGGCAACAGTGCTAACCACTGTGCCACCTAGAGTTATAAAAATATAACTCAATTTTTCCCTCGTCACCGTGGACACTTCAATATTAAGTGTTTATTGTGCGTCTCAGTCAAAAAACTCAAGGGGCAACAAATGGCACATCATGCTGCTGCAATCTGGAGAGAAGGCTCAGATATTGAAATGCTTTGAGTGCCCACATTTGAATGAATCAGTAGGAGGCTCCCTTCAGAGGCTGATGAAGAGCCACGTTTTGGTTTGGTGAGGACCTGGGAGTGTCCAACTTAGTGGCACAGCTGAAAACGAATGAAACTGAACACAAATGAACTGGAAGTTAAAAAGTCAAATCATGTCTGTAACAACATGGGACTGGCCTATCTGCAATGGTAGTCAATATTTTATTTCACCTCTTTAAAAACAAAATATTGCAATAATCTTGTATTGAACTTTATCCTAAACCTGTGAAACGGTAAACTGAGAAATTGCAATCAATGTGTTGAGCGAGAAAACAAGAGGAGAAAAATAATCTCGTGGCAATTCAAGCTTTGTTAGAATAACTTACAAATGTGGACTCTTGATAGAAACATGCACTTACATCTGTCAAAATAAAATGTCTGAGGCATTACATACAAATATTATCAGCATATTCTTTACTGACAGTTATGCATAGTCATTCCAGCAAAACCTATGCATTTGTATCGCACTTTTCATGACCGTAGGACACCCTAAAGTGTTCCAGACCAATTAAGTGCATCATTGTTGGAATGTATGAAACCTGGCAGACAAGGCCCCACAAACAACAAAGTGATAATGACCAGATTGCTTCTTAAAGAGATGTTTGTTAAAGGATAATTATTGCCCGAGACATTGGGTAGAACTTTCCCCGAGAAGACCTTTGATTTAACATCTTATCCTAAAGACAGCACCTCCAGTAGTACAGCACTCCCAGTGTCAGCTGAAATTCTGAGCTCAGGTTTCCAGCCTGGTTCTTGAACTCACAACATAAGCAGTCCTCACATTGCAAAACAAAGATAGTCGATTGTGCAGAGGTTCATATAGACAACCATTAATAATCAAGAGGTCTTTTCATTCAAATCCACCTCAATTAGAACATGCAAGCATGGAAACAAGTTATTCTACCCAATCATAATGCTGGCTTTTGTTGCACGAAAGTGCATTCTCATTATAATGCAATACACTGGGGCTGGTTTAGCCCAGGGCTAAAGAGCTGGCTTTTAAAGCAGACCAAGGCAGGCTAGCAGCACATTCAATTCCCGTACCAGCCTCCCCGAACAGGTGACGGAATGTGGTGACTAGGGGCTTTTCACAGTAACTTCATTTGAAGCCTACGTGTGACAATAAGCGATTTTCATTTTTCACATTTCATACTTTTAAAAAAAAGAAATTTTTATTGAGAATTTATTTTCTATATTACACCATAAAACCATACGACAGGACAAAAATACTTCCAGACTCAACCCCACCCCCACCAAAAAAAACCCAACCAAGTCAAAACGACAAACAAAACCAGAACCCCCCCTCCCGCGCCTAACATCTGCCGGTGACCAATGTAATATGTATATATAACTAAAGGGTTAATAATTATAACATCTAGCTGTAACACTACCGCTAGATCCACCTACAAGTATCAGCTCCAAGAGAATCTTGGTCCCTTTCAATCCAGGAGTATTTAGTAAGCAGTAATGTTTGATAGATAGCTCTCAGTATGGTTAGTATTTATAGTTGTGAATCAGTTAATTCAATCATATTTAATTACTTGATTTCTAGAGATAGTTCTGTAGTGTGTCGAACTCAGATATAATCAATCGTTGCTTTAATAAATTAGTTTGCTTAAGTTGAAGACTCGTGGCTTCTTCAGGGTCGCACCATCAGACCATATGCATCAACAGCAACTAGTAACGATACACATTACTAGAGCCAGTAATATAACAACCAGCTCTCTGAAATAGGAAATGCCACCTCGAGTAGAACCCTTCTGCCAACCCACTCATGATATACTTAACCTTTCCCCAAGTGCAAAATCTCCATTAGGTCACTCAACCAGGATGAAGCACTGTGCGAAACCAGAGTCCTCCACACAAACAGAACTCACCTTCGGGCTATTAGCGAGGCGAAGGCAAGAGCATCTACCTTTGCCCCCTTCTGTAGCTCCGGCAAGTCCAAAACCCCCAAAGATTGCCACAAACGGGCAAGGCTCCAACTCAATCTCAAGAATCCTTGACATGGTGCTGAAGGAGGTGGCCCAAAAGCTCAGAAGTTTAGGACAAGATCAGAACATCTATGCATGATTCGTCAGACTCCATGGACAACGCTCACACCTGTCCTCTACTCCCGTAAAAAACCCAATCATCCGTGCCCAGGTCAGATGTGCCCTATGCACCACCTTGAATTAAATCAAGCTGAGCCTAACACGAGGTGGAGTTGACCCTGTGCAGAGCCTTACTCCACACCCCTATCAGAAACTTGACACAGCTCTCCCTCCCACTTCCTTTTTACCTCATCCAATGGCGCTTTCCCCATCGACACAATCTGACTATAATTATCAGATATGTTCCCCTCCCCTATCTCAACCGCCGAAAGGACCCGATCCATCAAAGAGGGCGAGAGCGGCAAGGAGGAGGAATCTCCTTCCGTAAAAAGTTACCTAACTGGTAATACTGAAACAGATTAGGTCTTGGAAGCTGGAATTTCTCCAACTGCTCCTCAAAACCAGCAAACTTCCCTTTTTTAAAGGCCGCAAAGGAGTTCACACCGAGTAGTTCAAAGAAACTTAGTTTATTTGCAATAACTATTATACACATCATACGGTAGATCCCAACTGGGTCTGCTTTGCCGATGCCTAACTGGCTGGATTTATATGCCCTTCAACTATACATTGTTTAGAGGTCCCCCAACCCCTTAACGGGAACTTATATTCTGCAAGGTTCACAGGGAAGTTAATTGTTCCCACCCTGTAAGGTACTTGCAGGTTATAACACCAATCTATAAACATGTCACTGAATCGCTCCAACCCCATCTCACCATTTGTCCCAAACGATGAGTCGAAAACCCCTGGATCTGGGGACTTCCTGTTGCGGCTATGCCTAGATAGGTCGCACGTTCGGCAGCTCCCGCCGGGAACGGACTTTTGGGCTCTTCAGAAGGGCCCCAACGGCAATTGTTCGACGGCTTCCAGTGTGGGAAGGTTATAGCAAGGCCCCCCCGACATTATATGGATTGGACCAGGAGTGGAGCGGCTAAAAAAGTGATCCTGGTGCAGCGAAAAGTGCGAGGGAGGAAAAGCAAGATGGCGGCGGGTCGAGACCAAGCAGCGTGGGTGCAGTGGTCGCAGGAGCAGCAAGAGTTTCTTAAACGCTGCTTTGAGGAGCTGAAGACAGAAATGTTAGCGCCAATGAAGGCGGCGATTGAGAAGCTTGTGGAGACCCAGAAGGCCCAAGGGGCGGCGATCCGGGAGGTGCGGCAAAAAGCCTCGGAGAACGAGGACGAGATCTTCAGCCTGGCGGTGAAGGTGGAGGCGCACGAGGCGCTGCACAAGAGGTGGGTGGAAAAATTCGAGGACCTGGAGAACAGGTCGAGGAGGAAGACTCTTCGGATTCTGGGTCTCCCTGAAGGAGTGGAGGGGCCCGATGCCAGGGCATAGATGAGCACGATGCTCAATTCGCTGATGGGCGCGGGAGCTTTCCCGAGGCCCCTGGAAATGGATGGGGCTCATCGGGTCCTGGCAAGGAGACCGAAAGCCAACGAGCCGCCAAGGGCTGTAGCGGTGAGGTTCCACCACTTTGTGGACAGAGAGTGTGTCCTGAGATGGGCCAAAAAAGAGTGGAGCAGCAGTTGGGAGAACACGGAGATCCGAATTTATCAGGACTGGAGTGCGGAGGTGGCTAAGAAGAGGGCTGGTTTCAACCGGGCTAAGGCGGTGCTCCGTCGGAAGTGGGTGAAGTTCAGGATGCTGCAGCCAGCGTGATTGTGGGTCACGTTCCAAGATCGGCACCACTATTTTGAAACGCCTGATGAGGCATGGAACTTTATACAGACATTGAAAAGTTGGGCTCAAATTGAGGGTTTGTCGTGGGGGGATGTTTATTGAGTTTATCGCGTCTGGGGAATGTTCTTTTTGTTTGAGTGCTGGGTGGGGATGGGTGAATGGATTTGATGTGGGGGCTGTGGGAGAGTGTGGGCGTCAGTGTTGGAGGGGCAGGACCCCACGGATGAGGAGGGGGGACTGGTGGCCCGGGGATGGGGAGTTGGGGTAAGGCCGCAAAAAGGAGCTGCGCCAGAGGGGGCGGGGCCAGCTCAGGAAAGCATGGGCTTCTTCCCGCGTTAGGGAAGGATGGGGGCGGGTCCGGGAGGGGAAGGGCGGTGCTGGAGAGGAGTACACACTGACTGCCAAGGGGTGGGGGAATTCTCACACTGGGGGGGTCGATGGAATGGCGGGAGAGGCCGGGGTCAGCAGGAGTCAGCTGATTTACGGGAGTGTTATGGGGGGAGCAAAATGGCCAGATGAGGATCTAGCGTGGGGGGGGGGGGGGGGGGGGGGAACGGGACTGGGTTGCTGCTGCATTGGCCAAAAGGGAGCTGGACGTAGGAGAGGTAGTCGGGGCGGGGGTCCGTGCCGCCTGGGGGACTGGAGGGTGCGGGCACGTGGCTGGCCTAGAAAAGGAGATGGCTAGTCGGCAGGTGTGTGTGGGTGGGGAGTAGCCCCCGATCCAGCTGATAACTTGGAATGTGAGGGGCTTGAACGGGCCAGTCAAGAGGGCCCGGGTGTTCGCGGACTTAAAGGGACTGAAGGCAGATGTGGTTATGCTCCAGGAGACACACCTGAAGGTGGCAGATCAGGTGAGGCTGAGAAAGGGATGGGTAGGGCAGGTCTTTCATTCAGGGCTGGATGCGAAGAACACAGGGGTTGCAATACTGGTGGGGAAGCGGGTGTCGTTCGACGCACTGAATATTGTAGTGGATAATGGAGGTGTGGTGGTGAGTGGTAGGTTGTAGGGGGTGCGGGTGGTACTGGTGAACGTATATGCCCCGAATTGGGATGATGCCGGATTTATGAAACGCATGCTGGGTCGGATTCCGGATCTGGAGGTAGGAAGCTTGATAATGGGGGGGGACTTCAACACGGTGCTGGACCCAACACTGGACCGTTCTAGGTCCAGGACGGGTAAGAGGCCGGCTGCGGCCAAGGTGCTCAGGGGGTTTATGGACCAGATGGGGGGAGTGGATCCATGGAGGTTTGCCAGGCCGCTGGCCAGAGAATTTTCCTTCTTTTCTCACGTCCATAGAGCCTCCCGGATAGATTTTTTCATTTTGAGTAGGGCGCTAATCCCGAAAGTGGAGGGAACGGAATTTTCAGCCATAGCCATCTCCGACCACGCCCCGCATTGGGTGGAGCTGGAGTTGGGGAGGAGAGAGGCCAGCGCCCACTGTGACGCCTCGATGTGGGACTGTTGGCGGATGAGGGGGTTTGCCAGATGAAAGATATTTAGAGGCCAACGACAATGGGGAGGTGCAGGTGGGGGTAGTCTGGGAGGCGTTGAAGACGGTGGTCAGGGGAGAGCTAAACTCCATTATGGCCCACAGGAAGAAGAGAGAGGGGAGGGAGAGGGAGAGGTTGGTAGGGGAGATTCTAAGGGTAGACAGGAGGTATGCAGAGGCCCCCGAGGAGGGGCTACTTGGGGAGCGACGGAACCTCCAGACGGAATTCGACCTGTTGACCACAGGGAAAGCAGAGGCACAGTGGAGGAAAGCGCAGGGGGCGATGTACGAGTACGGGGAGAAGGCGAGTCGGATGCTGGCACATTAGCTTCGTAAGAGGGAGGCAGCGAGGAAGATTGATGGAGTTAAGGATAGAGGGAGGAATACGGTGCGGAGTGCGGTGTGAATAAACAAGGTATTTAGGGACTTCTATGGGGATCTGTACAGGTCTGAGTCCCCAGCGGGGGAGGAGGGGATGTGACGATTCCTAGATCAGCTGAGGTTCCCGAGGGTGGAGGAGGAGGAGGTGGCTGGTTTGGGGGCGCCGATTCGGCTGGGGGAGCTGGTTAAAGGATTGGGGAGCATGCAGGCGGGGAAGGCCCCAGGGCCAGATGGGTCCCCGGTTCAATTCTACAGGAAATACGTGGACCTGCTGAGCCTGTTGCAAGTGAGGACTTTTAATAAGGCGAGGGATGGGGGGGGGGGGGGGGGGGAGAGGAAGAGACCTTGCCCCCGACAATGTCCAGGGCGCTGATTTATTTGATCTTGAAGCGGGACAAGGATCGATTGCAATGTGGGTCGTATAGACCAATCTCGCTCCTCAATGTTGACGCTAAGTTGCTGGCGAAGGTGCTGGCTACGAGAATTGAGGACTGTGTCCCGGGGGTGATTCATGAGGACCTGACGGGATTTGTGGAGGGTAGGCAGCTAAACACAAATGTGCGGAGGCTCCTCAATGTGATTAAGATGCCCTCGGTGGAGGGGGAAGAGGAGGTAGTGGCAGCTATGGACGCGGAGAAGGCCTTTGATCGGGTGGGGTGGGAGTATCTTTGGGAAGTGTTGCGGAGGTTTGGGTTCGGGGAGGGGTTCATCAGCTGGGTCAGGCTGCTATATAGAGCCCCAGTGGCGAGTGTGGCTACGAACCGGCGGAGGTCGGAGTACTTTCGGCTGTACCGGGGGACGAGGCAGGGGTGCCCCTAATCCCCCTTGTTGTTTGCACTGGCAATTGTGCCGTTGGCCATGGCACTGAGGGAGTCCAGGAAATGGAGGGGACTGGTCCGGGGAGGAGGGGAACACCGGGTGTCGTTGTATGCCGACGACCTGGTGTTGTACGTGGCGGATCCAATGGAGGGGATGGCGGAGGTCATGCGGATCCTTAGGGAGTTTGGAGACTTTTTGGAGTATAAACTCAATGTAGGGAAGAGTGAGCTCTTTGTGGTGCAATCAGGGGACCAGGGAAGGGGGATAGACGAGCGACCGCTGAAGAGGGCAGAAAGGACCTTTCGGTACTTGGGGATCCAAGTAGCTGGGAGTTGGGGGGCCCTGCACAAGCTCAATTTGACGCGGTTGGTGGAGCAGATGGAGGAGGATTTTAAAAGCTGGGATATGCTGCCACTCTCACTAGCGGGTAGGGTGCAGTCGGTCAAAATGACAGTCCTCCCGAGGTTTCTCTTTGTGTTCCAGTGCCTTCCCATTATGATCCCCAAGGCCTTTTTCAAACGGGTAAGCAGGAGCATCATGGGATTTGTGTGGTCGAATAAAACCCCGAGGGTGAAGAGGGTGTTTCTGGAGCATAGCAGGGACAGGAGGGGGGCTGGCGCTGCTGAATTTGTGTGGCTATATTGGGCAGCCGTAAGTGGGTAATGGAGGGAGAGGGGGCGGCGTGGAAGAGGCTAGATATGGCGTCCTGTGTGGGAAGAGCCTGTGAGGGCGCTGGTGACGGCACCGCTGCCACTCTCGCCGACAAGGTACACCACGAGTCCGGTGGTGGCGGCGACGCTGAAGATTTGGTGGCAGCTGAGGCAACACAGGGGCGAGGTGGGAGCCTCGTTTTGGTCCCCAATTCGGGAGAATCATCGGTTCGTCCCAGGAAGGATGGATGGGAGGTTTCGGAGCTGGCATCGGGTAGGGATTAGAAGAATGGGGACCTGTTCATCGATGGGACGTTTGCGAGCCTAGGGGCACTGGAGGAAAAGATTGGGCCAACCCCGGGAAACGCTTTCAGGTACATGCAAGTGAGGGCGTTTGTGAGGCGGCAGGTGAGGGAATTCCCGCTGCTTCCGGCACGTGGGATTCAGGACAGGGTGATTTCGGGTGTATGGGTTGGAGAAGGCAAGGTTTCGGCGATTTACCAGGAGCTGAAGGAAGAGGAGGAGGCCTCGGTGGAGGAGTTAAAGGGCAAGTGGGAGGAGGAGCTGGGGGAGGAGATAGATGAGGGTCTGTGGGCTGATGCCCTGAGTAGGTTTAATTCTTCCTCCTCTTGCGCCAGGCTCAGCCTAATACAGAGGGATTTTGCGAGGACTATGTCCAAGGTGGTGAACGCCCGGGTCAAGCCGAGCTGGGGATTGGCATTATTTGGGGTATCGGACGAGCCGGGAGTGCAGAAGGCGAAAGAGGGCGGTATTCTGGCCTTTGCGTCCCTGGTAGCCCGGCGGAGGATTTTGCTACTATGGAAAGATGCGAAGGCCCCTAGTGTGGAAGCTTGGATCAATGACATGGCAAGGTTCATCAAGCTGGAGAGGATAAAGTTTGCCTTGCGAGGGTCTGTGCAAGGGTTCCTCAGGCGGTGGCAACCGTCCCTAGACTATCTCGCGGAGTGGTCAGCAGCAGCCCAGGGGCAGGGGGGGGGGGGGGGGGAAAACGGAGGGGGGTTTCTTTTGGGATGGCGTTTGGGTTAAGGTGGGGGGGGGGGGGTTCCCTATTTGTGTTTTCTACTGTTATATGGGGGGTTATTGTATTTGGGGGAAACCCAATGTACAATTTCTGCTTGTTGTGTTTTTGTTTCTTTTTCTTGTTGGGGGTGGGGGGGGGGGGGGGTTGAAAAATTTGAATAAATATATTTTGAAAAAAAAGAAAACCCCTGGATCAAAACAATGGTTTCTGCAGATTGGGCCCAACAACGACATGGCACCCAGTTTGAAATGTTGCCTAAACTGTCTATATATTCTCAGAGTGGCCACCACCACCGGACTTGAAGTCCATTTAACAGGGGGAAATGGAAGTAGACCCAGAACCAAGGCCCTTAAACTAGTACCTCTATAGGCACTTTTCTCCATCCGGCCCCGTATCCTTAAGCTATCTCTGCACCTTTTCAATGTTCGCCGCCCAATAATAAAACAACAGATCTGATAACGCTAGACCGTCCAATTGACTTTCCTTCTGCAGAAACAGCCTACCAATCCATGGAATCTTGCCCGCCCAAATAAAATATATAATTTTATTAAATTTCACAAAGAAAGGTCGGCATGGTGGCGCAGTGGTTAGCACTTCTGCCTCAGGGCGCTGAGGACCCGGGTTCAATCACGGCCCCGGAACACTGTCCATGTGGAGTTAGCACATTCTCCCAGTGTCTGTGTGGGTCTCACCCTCACAACCCAAAGATGCGCAGCATTGGGCAGCACGGAGCACGGTGGTTAGCACTGTTGCTTCACAGAGCCAGGGACCCGGGTGCGATTCCCGGCTTGGGTCAGTGTCTGTGTGGAGTCTGCACGTTCTCTCCGTGTCTGCGTGGGTTTACTCCAGGTGAACCGGTTTGCTCCCACAAGTCCCGAAAGACGTGCTTGCTGGGTGAATTGGACATCCTGAATTCCCCCTTAGTGTACCCGAACAGGCGCTGGAGTGTGGCAACTAGATTTTCACAGTAACTTCATTGTAGTGTTAATGTAAGCCTACTTGTGGTACTAATAAAGATTATTATTATTAAGTGGATTGGCCATGCTAAATTGCCCCTTAATTGGGGAAAACAAAATGAACTGGGCACTTGAATTTTAAAAAAAAACTTTCACAAAGAAAGATTTGGGAAAGAAATCTGGGAGACACTGAAACAAAAATAGAAACCTTGGGAGGATATTCATCTTTGCCACTTGGACCCTGCCCGCCAGGGACAGTGGGAGGTATTTCCACATCTTCAAGTCAGACTTGGTCCCATTTTTTTTCCCCCCCACAAACTTTGAGTACCCAATTCATTTTTTTCCCCCAATTAAGGGACAATTTAGTGTGACCATCCACCTACCTTGCACATCTTTGGGTTGTGGGGGTGAAACCCACGCAAACACGGGGAGAATGTGCAAACTCCACACGGACAGTGACCCAGAGCCGGGATCGAACCTGGGACCTCGGCGCTGTGAGACAGCAGTGCTAACCACAGCGCCACCGTGCTGCCCCCAGACTGAATCCCATTTACCAGACCAGCAAATTTAAGCTCAAAAAGTGAGGCCCAATCATGGGTCACCTAGATTCCCAGATAACGGAAGCTGAACCCGGCCAGGTGAAAAGACAACGTTCCCAGATCGGCTCGTCTCCCTGGGGGATTCACCGGAAATTATTTGTTTTTGCCCAAGTTCAATTTATATCCCGAGAAGCAGCCAAAACTCCGAAGCAACTTCATTAACTCCTCTACACTGGAGAGGGGATCCGTTATATATAGCAACAAATCATCTGCATACAAAGCCAACCTAGGCACGATTTAATAGAAAAGTTTCTATGTGTAGTAGCGAGTGGAAACTGTAGCAAACTTCCCGATGCATGGCCGGGTGAGGCCATCACTGCTATAAAGTGTTAATTGAACCACTTAACAAGGCCCCACAGGCTTCACGTTGCAAATGACTGTCCCGACAGCTGATTCGCTTTGATTGCGTGCGCCAGCCCCCCGCTAACAAGGGAGAGCAGCCTCACAGAGCTCGCAGCCATGCCACCGAGGAGACCAGCCCCACGATTCAGGAATGCCGACCTGGCCAGACTGCTGGACGCGGTTGAAATCAGACTGTTCCCCCTAGTGTCTTGGATGGTTAGCCACAGGGCAGCTGCCCTGGGAGGAAGTGGCAGCAGCCGTCAGCTCAGGGAACATCACTAGGAGGACTGGAACCCAGTGCCGTAGGACGGTCAACAACCTCCACTGGGTCCCAAGGGTGGGTTGGCACAAGGCCCCTGGCACCACCCACGCCACCCCTGGGACCCGTCCATGAGCATGCGCCTGGCACCATCCCCACCCAACACCAATCCGTGCTCCGGCCCACCATGTCCAGCAATGCCACTACAGTACACAACCGAGTGGTCAGGGCATCGGAATCGCATTTTGAGGAGGCTGACGCACTGCTCAATGACAGCCTGGGTGGCCACATGGTACTCGTTGCATCGGGTCTCCGCATCGGTCACCGGCCTCCGTACTGGCGTCATTAGCCAGGTCCTCAGTGGGTACCCCTTTTCCCCCAAGAGCCAACTGGCCATCCTGGGGTTGTCCTCAAAGAGGCCAGGGATGTCTGACTGTCCCAGGATGTCGCTGACATGCACACTCCCTGGAAAGAGTGCGCACACGTGCATGATCTTCATGTGGTGGTTTCACATGAGTTGGGACGTTCAGGGAGTGGAATCCCTTTGTTGATGTGGGGCACTTCCAGACGGCTCAGTGAGCACAAGGCGACATGCGTGCCATCGATTACCCCCGGATCTGAGGCATCGCGGCGATACCGGATAATCCTACTACCCAGGCATCCAGTTGGGCCTGGTCCATGTCAAAGTTTATATAGTTACCTCCCTGGGCAAACAGGGCATCCGTGACCTCACAGATATTCTTGTGGGCTGTAGCTTGTGAGATACCACACAAGTCTCCCCTCGAGCCCTGGAATGATCCGGAGGTGTAAAGGTTCAGGGCTGTGGTGACAGCCACTGGAAGCCAATATCCTCCTCCTCCACGTGGTGCCAGGTCCACAAGGACTTGACACAGGTGCCGTACTGTCCCCTTGTTGAGGTGAAGCCTCTTGCGGCACACGCTGTCTGTCATTTGTTCGACAGACCACTGACGCCTGTACACCTTGGGCCGTCGCCAGCCTCCCCGTCTGGGTCCCTCCCTGGCCTGATGGGCGACTGAGTCCTCAGGGTGTGGGGCGGGACACTGCATACGGGCCATGGCCTCAAGCCTCTATCGATGCTGTTGCCGCCTGTCTTCTCTGGTGTCTGGCCTGCCAGCAGCACCACAAGGGCAGCTTCCGCGGAGTTCAAGGTATCATTCATTTAGTGCAATATCTGTAAGGAATTGGGGAGGGTGTGAGACTGACAACCAGCAGTGTCTCCCTCCCAGAGACCCTCCATTACCCCATTGCTCTTCCCCCGCCCCACCCCTACCATCTGACATCCCCTTTTCACGCACCCTCAGCCACAGTGGGGGCACTTGGTCACCAGACTCCAGACCCTGTACCCCAGACACCCACATGGAATATTACCTGGACTGGGCGCTGGTTCCCTCCCCGGTGCACACACCCACCTTCTGGTTGGCGAAATGTCCCGGTGCTGGAGTTCAGCCCCAGGGTGTTCAGATGTTGGTGTTGCCTCCCGCAGTGTTCATGCACAGTAATCAGACATCGCGGTCTGATTGGGATGCAGTGCAATAACTCCCACATGCGACATGGCATGCCTACCCATGGGAATCCACTTGGGAGCTGTGAAATGGTTACCTAACGACGATTGTCGATTCCCAGTTGGTAACAGTTCGTTAGCCAGAGACCGCCGCGATCAGTAATCCCAGTGCCCCCGGCCTCAAAGGCTACACACCTTCTTGGATCCCCCACAGCAGCCCTTCCGCAAGCTTCACGTTTTTAAAAAGGTGTACTAATCAGCACCTGCATGACCACTTGCCGGGGAGACGGTTAGATAATGGGAGGGGTCACTCCCATTAATTTTATGGAAATTGGCCTTAAGTGGTGATTATTGGTTTCTTGCCACGCTACAGCTAGTTCCTGCTTTTGCCAACGGGAGCAGGCCAGTTTGATCACAAACCGATCTGCGCCTGTGCAGTTCTCGTTTTTGGCCTCCCCCGCGATCTAACGGCCTCATTGTGCCCTCGCTTAAATGCAACGTTACCATTAAATCGCGACCCCTATGCTCCCTCTCTATTCCTCTCCACCTTGTAGTGTAGCCACCCGAGTTGGCCACTTCCCGACTTAAAATGGAGAACTGCAAAGGCTGATGGGAAATTCAGCCAACAGAGGCAAAGATGAGCAAATGCAGAAATCATGTGTATTGAAACCTGTAAGGAACCAGACAGCACTGAAACCAGCAGCCATCTGCATAATAATGCAGCATAGAATCTACATAGTAATGTGCGATTCCCAGGCACATTGGCAACAGTTAAGGTAAATAAAGCCAAGCCAGACTCCTCGGTGCCAGCAAGAGCCAAGACAAAGGGAGGCCAACAAACATTTAGGGACCGCCTAGCGATCAGGGAACCGCTCCAGCATTGGAGAAATCGATCCAAGTGATCGGAAAGTAGTCCAATCACTTGGAACCAGGTACGGGGTCCGCCCTGAAGGGCGGGGAGCCCCTGGGGACTATAAAGTAAAGCCCCCAAGTTCAAATCGTTCTTCTTTGGCAGGGTCACTCAGCAACTTGAATCAACCCGTGAGAGTGACCTGTCCAATCTGCCGCATCAACCAAGTAAGTCTCCAGTCAACGCTCGCTACGAGATAGGCGCTCCTTGTTACCAGTCCATACCAGCTTTTGAATCCTGCAGACTCAGGACGTGAACGAAAGGCCATTTGTTCCCCTGACCTGGTGGGCCAGTTCGGAGCTAAGTATAGGCCTTTTAGTGATAGGAATAGCCTAGAAAGTAGCGTTTATGCAAGAGTAGTGATTTACTGTGTATAATAAATGTGTTTTAATTTGAATCGTACTAATTGGTGTGTTGCGTTATTGATCAGTACTTGAACTTGAACCTCAAGTAATGGCATCATAAAGATATCCGGCGACTCTACAGCAAAGGTTATAAAACAGAGCCAATTGAACCAACCAAAAGTTGAGTAATATGTTGCTAACTTTTGGTTGGTTGACTTCCGGGTGTGGCTATGCAGAGCTAGGTCGCATATTCGGTAGCTCCCGCTTGGAACGGACTTTTGGGCTCCTTTACAGGGCCCCCACGGCATTTGTTTGACATTTCCCGGTGTGGGAACAAGACTGCAGCATTCCTCTGACAGTGTCCCCCAGGAATGTTATGTATTTTGGCTACCAGACCCGGCAGAAACAGTAAAAGATTTGGCTTGAGCTGCAGCAATAGACAAAGGCCTCTTCCAGCATGCAGGCGGGGGAAGGGCAAGCTTAAAGCTGCAATCTGACTTGACTCTATCAAAGGTGAATTCTAGCAGCAGAGGGAACAACTGTGAAAAGATCTACCAAGGCCATTGAAGAAGCAGGGACGAGGCTTCCGGTGGCGGCCATGGAGGAGTAGGTCGTGCATTCGGCAGCTCCCGTCTGGAACTGACTCCCAGACCTTTTTCAGGAGTTTCTGTAGACTTTTTGGGGCAGACTGGTGAAGCAAACACTGCCAAAAGGATTCCCTCTCGACTTCCGGTTGCGGCTATACGGAGCTAAGCCGCACGATTCGGCAGCTCCCGCTACCACGGACTTTCGGGCTCGTTAGAGGAGTCCCAACGGAACTTTTTTTTGACGCAGCCCGTGGGGAAGGGAAGAGAGAGGTCCCCCTCCAACTTCTATGAAACGGACCAGAAGTGTAACGGCCAAAGGAGCGACACTGGAGCAACGGGAGAAGCGAGGGAAAGAAAACAAAATGGCGGCGGCCAGGGACAAAGGGGAGCTGCAGGAGTTCATCAAGCGCTGCTTCGAGGAGCAGCGCGAGGAAATGCGCAAGGAGATGTTGCCGCCTATGCTTTCGGCAATTGAAGGACTCGTGATCACCCAGAAGGCCCACGAAGCTAAGATCCAGGAGGTAGAGAAAAGAGTCAGTCAGAACGAGGACGAGCTCGTGGGCCTGGCGGTGAGAGTGGAGCAGAACGAGGCGCTACACAAGAGGTGGACGGGAAGACTCGGAGACCTGGAGAACAGGTCGAGGAGAAAGAATCTGCGAATCCTGGGTCTCCCTGAGGGAGTGGAGGGTGCTGATGCTGGGGCATACGCGAGCACGATGCTCGAGGCGATGATGGGCACGAAGGCCCCTTCGAGGCCGCTGGAGTTGGATGGGGCACATCGGGTGCTGGCGAAGAAGCCCCAGGCAAATGAGCCGCCAAGGGCGATGATGGTGAGGTTCCACCGGTTCACGGACAGAGAGTGGGTCCTGAGATGGGCCAAGAAGGAGCGGAGCAGTAAGTGGGACAATGCAGAGATCCGGATATACCCGGACTGGAGCACGGAGGTTGCAAAGCGGAGAGCGGGTTTCAACCGGGCCAAAGCGCCGTTGTACCGGGAAAAAGTGAAATTCGGAATGCTGCAGCCAGCACGACGGTGGGTCACATTCAAGGGCCAACACTATTTCTTTGAAACGCCTGAAGAGGCGTGGACCTTTGTACAAGCCGAAAAGTTGGACTCTAACTGAGGGTTTGTGAGGGTGGGGGGGGGGGGGGGGGGATGTTTTGGGATTTGATGTGTGATGGTTGTTGTATATAGGGGATCAATCACGCGCAGGAAATGTTACATGGGCTGGGGGAGAGAGACAAGGCCGCTGCGCCAGAGGGGGCGGAACGGGCTTTGGAAAGGCGGGAAGGGGAACGAAGGAATGCATATGGATTGGGAGACTCCCACGCGGGGAGGTCAATGGGACGGCGGGGGAAGCCGGGGTCAGCAGCCGTCAGCTGACTTACGGGAGTGACATGGGGGGAGCAAAAAAGCTAGACAGGGGTCTAGCGGGGGGGAGGGGAGGGGGGGGGGGGGGGAAAGGGTTGCTGCTGCACTGGCCGAAAGGGAATGGGACACAGAAAAGGTGGTCGGGACGGGGGTTTCCCCCTCTGGAGGACTGGAGGGTGAGGGAGGCGTGGACACGGGACTGGCCCAGAAAAGGAGATGGCCAGTCGGCGGGGCGTTGGGGGGTGAGTGCCCCTCCAATCCGGCTGATAACGTGGAACGTGAGGGGCCTGAATGGGCCGGTGAAGAGGGTTTGAGTGTTCGCGCACTTAAAGGGACTTAAGGCGGACGTGGCCATGCTCCAAGAGACACACCTGAAGGTGGCGGACCAGGTCAGGTTAAGAAAGGGATGGGTAGGACAGGTATTCCACTCGGGACTGGACGCGAAGAATAGAGGGGTGGCAATATTGGTGGGAAAGCGGGTGTCATTCGAGGCCAAGACTATTGTAGCGGACAATGGAGGGCGATATGTAATGGTGAGCGGTAGGCTGCAAGGGACGTGGGTGGTGTTGGTAAACGTATACGCCCCGAACTGGGATGATGCAGGATTCATGAAGCGCATGTTGAGGCGCATTCCGGACCTGGAGATAGGAGGCCTGATAATGGGAGGGGACTTCAATACAGTGTTGGATCCAGCACTGGACCACTCCAAATCAAGGACTGGAAAGAGGCCGGCGGCGGCCAAGGTACTTAGGGGGTTTATGGATCAGATGGGGGGAGCAGACCCATGGCGGTTTGCAAGGCCGCAGGCCAGGAAATTTTCTTTCTTCTCCCATGTACACAAAGCCTACTCCCGGATAGATTTCTTTGTTCTGGGTAGGGCGCTCATCCCTAGGTTGGAGGGCACGGAGTATTCGGCTATAGCCGTTTCGGACCATGCCCCGCACTGTGTGGAACTGGAGCTGGGAGAGGAGAGGGACCAACGTCCGTTGTGGCGGCTGGATGTGGGACTGCTGGCGGACGAGGTGGTGCGTGGGAAGGTGAGGGGGTGTATCGAAAGGTACTTGGAGGCCAACGACAACGGGGAGGTCCGGGTGGGGGTGGTATGGGAGGCGTTGAAGGCGGTGATTAGGGGAAGAGCTAATTTCCATTAGGGCTCATAGGGAGAAGACAGAGGGTATGGAAAGGGAGAGGTTAGTGGGGGAGATTTTGAGAGTGGACAGGAGATACGCAGAGGCCCCGGAGGAAAGATTACTTGGGGAAAGACGACGGCTCCAGACGGAGTTTGACCTGTTGGCCACAGGTAAGGCAGAGGCACAGTGGAGAAAAGCGCAGGGGGCGACCTACGAGTATGGGGAAAAGGCTAGTCGGATGCTGGCACACCAGCTCCGTAAGAGGATGGCATCGAGGGAAATAGGGGGAGTCAAAGATGGAAGGGGAGCCACGGTTTGGTGTGCGCCGAAAATAAACAAGGTATTCAAGGCCTTTTATGAAGAGCTGTACAGATCGCAGCCCCCAGCGGGGGAAGAGGGGATGAAACGATTCCTAGATCAGCTGAGATTCCCGAGGGTGGAAGAGCAAGAGGTGGCTGGTTTGGGGGCACCAATTGGGTTGGAGGAGCTGAGCAAGGGTTTGGGGAGCATGCAGGCGGGGAAGGCCCCGGGACCGGACGGATTCCCGGTGGAGTTCTACAGGAAGTACGCAGACCTGTTGGCCCCGCTACTGGTGAGGACCTTTAATGAGGCAAGAGAGGAGGGGACCCTGCCCCCGATAATGTCGGAAGCGCCAATTTCTTTGATCCTAAAGCGGGACAAGGACCCACTGCAATGTGGATCGTACAGGCCGATCTCGCTCCTCAATGTTGGTGCAAAGTTGCTGGCAAAAGTGCTGGCCACGAGGATCGAGGACTGTGTCCCGGGGGTAATCCACGAGGACCAGACGAGATTTTTAAAGGGTAGGCAACTAAACACCAATGTGCGGCAGCTCTTAAACGTGATAATGATGCCATCGGAGAAGGGAGAGGCGGAGATAGTGGCAGCTATGGACGCGGAGAAGGCCTTTGACTGAGTAGAGTGGGAGTACCTCTGGGAGGTGCTGCGTAGGTTTGGGTTCGGGGTAGGGTTTATCAATTGGGTTGAGCTCCTTTACAGAGCCCCGCTGGCGAGTGTAGTGACGAACCAGCGGAGGTCGGAGTACTTTCGACTGTACCGAGGGACGAGGCAGGGGTGCCCCCTGTTGTTCGCATTGGCGATCGAACCATTGGCCATGTCACTGAGGGAGTCTAATAAATGGAGGAGGGTGGTCCGAGGGGGAGAAGAGCATCGGGTGTCGCTATATGCGGATGACCTGTTGCTGTACATGGTGGATCCAATGGAGGGGATGGTGGAGGTCATGCAGACTATAAGGGAGTTTTCGGGCTATAAGCTCAATGTAGGGAAGAGTGAGCTCTTTGTATTACAGGCGGGGGACCAAGAAAGAGGGATAGGGGACCTACCGCTGAGGAGGGCGGAGGGGAGCTTTCGGTATCTGGGGATCCAGATAGCCAGGAGTTGGGGGACCCTACATAAACTGAATCTGACGAGGTTGGCGGAGCAAATGGAGGAGGATTTCAAAAGATGGGACATGTTACCGCTCTCGCTGGCGGGTAGAGTGCAGTCGGTCAAAATGGTGGTCCTTCCGAGGTTTCTGTTTGGAAAACCGAGGGCGGCTGGCGCTGCCAAACCTGGGGAGCTACTACTGGGCAGCAAATGTGGCGATGATCCGCAAGTGGGTTATGGAGGGAGAGGGGGCGGCATGGAAGAGGTTGGAGACGGCGTCCTGTAAAGGAACGAGCCTGGGGCCGTTGGTGACGGCACCGCTGCCGCCGACAAAGTATACCACGAGCCCAGTGGTGGCGGCAACGCTAAGGATCTGGGGCCAGTGGAGACGGCACCGAGGTGCAATGGGAGCATCGGTGTGGTCCCCGATCAGGGGTAACCACCGGTTTGTCCCGGGGAAGATGGACGGGGGGGCTCCAGAGCTGGCATCGGGCGGGGATTGGAAGAATGGGGGACCTGTTCATCGACGGGACGTTTGCGAGCCTAGGGGCACTGGAGGAGAAGTTCGAGTTACCCCCGGGAAATGCCTTTAGATATATGCAGGTGAGGGCTTTTGTGAGGCGACAGGTGAGGGAATTCCCGTTGTTCCCGGCACAAGAAGTTCAAGATAGGGTGATCTCGGGTGTATGGGCCGGGGAGGGCAAGGTGCCGGAAATACACCAGGAGTTGAAAGAAGAGGGGGAAGTGCTGGTGGAAGAGTTGAAGGGTAAATGGGAGGAGGAGCTGGGGGAGGAGATCGAGGAAGGTCTGTGGGCTGATGCCCTAGGTAGGGTTAATTCCTCCTCCTCGTGTGCCAGGCTCAGCCTGGTACAATTTAAGGTGGTCCACAGAGCGCACTTGACAGGGGTGAGGTTGAGTAGGTTCTTTGGGGTAGAGGACAGATGTGGAAGGTGCTCAGGGAGCCCGGCGAACCATGTCCATATGTTTTGGTCATGCCCGGCAATGGAGGGGCTCTGGAGAGGAGTGGCGGGAGCAATATCTCAGGTGGTGAAAGTCCGGGTCAAGCCAAGCTGGGGGCTAGCTATATTTGGAGTAGTGGACGAACCGGGAGTGCAGGAGGCGAAAGAGGCCGGCATTCTGGCCTTTGCGTCCCTAGTAGCCCGGCGAAGGATCTTGCAAATGTGGAAGGAGGCGAAGCCCCCCAGCCTGGAGGCCTGGATAAATGATATGGCTGGGTTCATAAAGTTGGAGAGGATTAAGATCGCCTTGAGAGGGTCTGCGCATGGGTTCTACAGGCGGTGGCAACCGTTCCTAGACTTTCTCGCGGAGCGTTAGAGGAAGGTCGGTCAGCAGCAGCAGCAACCTTGGGGGGGGGGGGGGGGGGAGGAAAGGGGGGGGGAACTGCCTGGGAGGGTGGATGAGCAAGAGATAACATGAAGGGGTGGGGAAACTGGCACGTACGGGTGAGGGCCAGTGTACAAAGCTGTGTAAATATATCATTTTGCCATGTATATATCTTGCTCTGCGCGATTTCTCGTTTTTTTGTTACGGGGGGGGGGGTTATTGTTTGTAAGGGAGAAAAATTGTGTTAAAAAACTTTAATAAATATATCTTAAAAAAACTTTTGGTTGGTTCAATTGGCTCGGTTTTATAACCTTTGCTCTAGAGTCGCCAGGCATCTTTATACCGCCATGAGGTTCACGTTCAAGTAATGATCAATAACGCAACACACCAATTAGTAAGATTCAAATCAAAACACATTTATTATACACAGTAAATCACTACTCATGCATAAACGCTACTTTCTAGGCTATTTCTATCACTAAAAGGCCTATACTTAGCTTTGGACTGGCCCACCAGGTCAGGGGAACAAATGGCCTTTCGTTCAGGTCCTGAGTCTGCAGGATTCAAAAGCTGGTATGGACTGGTAACTAGGAGCGCCTATCTCGTAGCGAGTGTTGACTGGAGACTTACTTGGTTGATGCGGCAGATTGGACAGGTCACTCTCACGGGTTGATTCAAGTTGCTGAGTGACCCTGCCAAAGAAGAACAATTTGAACTTGAGGGCTTTACTTTATAGTCCCCAGGGGCTCCCCGCCCTTCGGGGCGGACCCTGTACCTGGTTCCAAGTGATTGGACTACTTTCCGATCACTTGGATCGATTTCTCCAATGCTGGAGCGGTTCCCTGATTGCTAGGCGGTCCCTAAATGTTTGTTGGCCTCCCTTTGTCTTGGCTCCTGCTGGCACCGAGGAGTCTGGCTTGGCTTCATTTACCTTAACTGTTGCCATTGTGCCTGGGAATCGCACATTATTATGTAGATGGCTGCTGCATTACTATGCAGATGGCGGCTGGTTTCAGTGCTGTCTGGTTCCTTACAGGTTTCAATACACATGATTTCTGTATTTGCTAGTCTTTGCCTGTGTTGGCTGAATTTCCCTTCAGCCTTTGCGGTTCTCCATTTTAAGTCGGGAAGTGGCCAACTCAGGTGGCTACTGTAGATGACCTCAATGATATGGCCAGGGGCTCAAATGCCAAGGCAAACAATAGCGTGGACAATGGGCGACCCTGCCTCATGCCTCTCTTTTGCTGGAAATATTTTGAGCTCAGTTATGAACACACGTGGTGGGGGCTCTATATAAAAGCTGGATCCAAGATTAAATCTAGGTCCAAATGCAAACCTTCGAAGGATCTCAAACAGATATTCCCACTCCACCCTATCAAAAGTATTTTCAGAGTCCATTGAAATAATTACCTCTGGCTCAGGAACTAGAGGAGGAGACAGAATAACATTAAGCAATCGCCCTATGTTGGCAGACAGCTGCCTGCCCTTAATAAACCCAGCCTGTTCCAAACCCAGCCTATAACCTCTGAAGGCCAGGGTTCCAAGCACATTGCCAAAGCCTTCGCCAACAACTTTACATCTGCATTCAATAACAAAATAGGTCGATATGACCCACACTCCGCCGGATCCTTATCCTTCTTTAAAATCAAGGAAATCGATGCCTGCGCCAATGTGGCCGACAATATCCCTCAGGACGTGGAATCGTTAACCATCTCTAACAACAATGGGAGCAGCTGACGTGCAAATTTCTTTTAAAATTCGATCGGAAACCCATCTAGACCCAGAGCCTTATCCAACTGCATCAAATTAAAAAATTATTATTATTTTTTTTTTTTTTTAAAGAGTGCCCAATTATATTTTTCCAATTAAGGGGCAATTTAGCGTGGCCAATCCACCTACCCTGCACATCTTTGGGTTGTGGGGTTGAGAACGTCGTATGAGGAATGTTTGAGGACTCTGGGTCTGTACTCGTGGAGTTTAGAAGGATGAGAGGGGATCTTATTGAAACATACAAGATACTACGAGGCCTAGTTGGAGTGGACGTGGAGAGGATGTTTCCACTTGTAGGAAAAACTAGAACCAGAGGACACCATCTCAGATTAAAGGGACGATCCTTTAAAACAGAAATGAGGAGGAATTATTTCAGCCAGAGAGTGGTGAATCTGTGGAACTCTTTGCCGTAGAAGGCTGTGGAGGCCAATTCACTGAGTGTCTTTAAGACAGAGATAGATAGGTTCTTGATTAATAAGGGGATCTGGGGTTATGGGGAGAAGGCAGGAGAATGGGGATGAGAAAATATCAGCCATGATTGAATGGCGGAGCAGACTCGATGGGCCAAGTGGCCTAATTCATCTCCTATGTCTTATGGTCTTATGGAGACCAACAGACACGGGGAGAATGTGCAAACTCCACATGGACAGTGACCTGAAGCCAGGATCGAACCCGGTTCCTCAGCGCCCCGAGGCAGCAGGGCTAACCACTGCACCACCGTGCTGCCCAGTTTTTGATGCATCTCGACAAATTTTATACCCACCCATGTTCCTGTGGTCACCAATATTTGTTTTCTCTCCCTTTCTGCAGTCTCAGTGAGAATGTGGCAATGATCAGTAAACCATGTTGGAATTTGAAGGCTGGACAGAAGAGAAATACTGTTGTTCCATATTTGACCCCCAGATTTCGCTAGCTTCAGAAATAACTTGTGCTAAAATTTGCCACAGCAGCCTGGGGTCAGGGCAAACAACATTTGTCAGGGTTCCCTCTCCTGACCACAATCCAATGAATCCTGCTGGATGTGTGTGATAGCACCAGTTGAGTTTGAGCTCAGATGTGACTTATTCTGATATTTCAACAATTCTAAATGTACTTGTGACAGATCCAAAAACTCAAATGACACACAATCCGCACCGCCATTCACAATTACAACAGTGTGGTGAAGAAACAGAAATAATTATACTTCTAATCATAATGAACATGTCTGTCCTGTATCCTATATAAAGTGAATAATGTGTCAAGTCCAATTGACTCCTCTCCTTGAACCATGCTCTACCTTTGCTAAGGTAATTTTGCATACATGTTGTTGCCTCAGCTAAATAACTGTTCATCAGGAATTCATGGTTCAGCTATTCAATTACGGTGTAGCCACTGGAGGAAAGGCCAAAAGTTTTAATGAAAATAAATTACACTTATTGTAGGCATTATGAACTCTCAAACACTGCAGTCTTAATCAGTCGTACTTGCGAGTTATTGTGGCACTTTGTGGTGGCTTATTTATCATAAACCACTGGAACAGAAGAGAATATAAAGCAAATTTATCGCTTTCACAATTTAAAAGTAAATTGTTGATTGTTGTCAACACTTGAAACCCAATTTGTAAAAGTTTCTTTATCTGTATCACAAAAGCTGTTTTAGTTTTCGATAATTAAAGGAATTAGTGGGACTGGATTGACCATCACAAAATACATTGCGAAAGCAGTTCATTTCTCAGATGTCTTCACTTATCTGAATAAGTCGTCACTGTCAGTACACTGTGCACTACAATGATATTGAAATTTAAGAACAATCTGACTTTTTAAATGGCAGCATGTTGTGAAGAAGAAAAGCTTACGTGAAGAGACATTTGAGCAGTCACTAGAGTCATCATTATCTTTCAGATAGTGGGATGCAAACCGTCCACTATAGTCTCTCACATTTGTTTTTGCACCTGTTTAAAATATTAAAACAATGTTGTATATTACATTGCTGTTTACAAAATCACTCGCAAAAGCAACATTGATATGTGGGTAAATATAGCATTAAAGTATTTCAACTGCATACTTTAGTGTTAATGGTGCAGACAACACTATACATGTTAACTGGCAAAAAAGGTTTTGTTCTAGTGAAGCTAAAAACTATTAAAACTGGAATATATTAGACTATTGAGTAATACTTTAGTAATGTTGATTAAAATAATTTGAAACCATTTCATAATTTAAAAAAAAGCTTTACAGCACTGTAACCAGAAACAAACAGTAGGAGAGGCTCAGGGTTACTATCAAACCTCAGTCTTACTTGGGGTCGAATCCACACCTGAACCCAAACTGCACTGATTGTATCTCGGTTCAAAGTGAAAAAAACAGATTGTTGGATCCAGCTATGCACATTTTCATGCCCTTCTACAGAACACAATTCCCCTGGTCCCATTATGAGGTCCAACTGAAATTGTAGTGTCTTCACGCACAAGTAACTTTAGTTATTTTAGTCATTAGTGGACCAGAGTCAGGAATACAAAATTGTTTCAAATTCAGAAATGTCAAAGGACAAGTGTCACATTGGTTCAATGGGGAGTTTGGAGGGGGGAAGAGAGACATGGTCTTCTAAAGAGAAGGGATATCCTGCCTTCCAATGGGCCCAATCCATACCTGACCTAGAAGTACTTGAGGCTGTCTCTGGGTTCAAAGAAGAGACACCAGTAGTATCATCCTTTAGCTTGATGAGGACAGATGCGCAAGAAAAAAAATCAATAAGTGAAGTGAAGGAGATTGAGAAGGGAGATAAAATTGGAGGACAGGAAAAAAAAGTGAACAAAAACACATTAAACATTTTCTGAAAATATCAGGATATTTCAACAGATGCCAAGCTGTGTACTTATTTGAAAAATGGACATACAATGGACCCAATCATGATTTGAAATTAAAATTTAAGTAGCTTAAGTTTGTCGTATGAACACCAAGATTTGATGACGATCTTTGTTTTTAAGGGGCAATTTAGCATGACCAGTCCATCTATCCTGCACATCTGTGGGAGCAAGACCCACGCAGACAAGAGGGGAATGTGCAAACTCCACACGGACAGTAACCCGGGGCCAGGATTGAACTTGGGGATCCTCGGCACAGTGAGGCAGTAGCCACTGCACCACTATGTCGCCCGAGATTACCATCTTAATATTTACCAAAATGTACAAGATGATAAATCTACCAATATGTTGGAATGTGAACAGAATAGTTTCAGAAATAGAAACCAGAGTCACAGACAATGAAAGCAACAATAAACACACAGCACAGTATCTTGAAAACATACTTGGCACGAACGCAGAAAGATTTCCCCTCATTCGATATTGTTGGAATATTTATACTGAACATGCTTGTGCTTGACTGAAGGGGAATGCAGAGGAATACAATTCTGGAATTTTCTGCATTGGACTTAGACAGAAATTATGCAAAAATTACTTTTTTGTACACCAATCTTGTTGACAGGAACATTGGTCCACATTTCCTGAGAATTATATTAACCAATTGGCATAGAACAAGAGGAAATCTGTGTAAACAATTGCAAAAGGCAGCGTATGTATGCCTCTAATTGATGTTATGGAAATTAAAATTTGAAGCCATCAAACAACTATTAATGAGCATTAAGCACAGCACGTTTCAGAAAATGCAACCGTGGAAGCTTTTGTAATTTTAGTACAACAGAAGTAGAAATAATGCAGACCTCAGTAAGGAGAAAAAAGGAGTCAAAATATCGAAAGTAGTGACTTTGGGTCCTGCGCACTTCAAATTTTTAGTCTAAATTTACATCCATTCAGGGTAGGAAACTTGCATTCCCTGGTCCTAGCATGGCGGAAGTTGGGATGAAATCTATATTAATGAGCCAAGTGATGTTTCACTTGGGAAGGTGACGTGGTGAGGTTTTGGAGTAAAACCTGCATAAACACGTGCACAAGGTTTTACGGAACAAACAAATGGCACAACTTTGCTCTTAATTTGTACTTATGCTAAAAGGATTTTGTAAATTTCTGTAATATTAAATGTCATGTTTATCCAGAGAACAGCAGCATCATTAGAAGTGATATACCCTCTGGTGTATTATCAGAATAACTCCTAACACATTTTATGGAAAGCTACACAGCAGAATTCCACCACCATAATGGAAAACTGGGCTGGTGACAAAAGGTATAAACTCAGAACCTGAACAGTGTCATGAGAATGTCGCTTTAAGAAATGGTTAGCTGCTCATGTTATTGCAGTGATGTCAGAGTATGGGTGGAGCTGAGCTCTAGTTCTGCTTTTTAGTTTCACTTTGAGAAAAGCTTGGGTGTGTCTGTATTTTTGGTTTCGTTTTGCAGTGTGTTGCAGCTGAAGTCAGCCAAAGCAGCTGTATTGCTGTTCTCTCTGCCACGAAGGACTATCTCTTGATCATTTAGTGAATTCAGAAGAATTATAAATGTTTTCAGGAGTGAATGTAAACTCTGATGTGCGAATGTTTAAAGGTTTGTTAAGTCTTTTTGGATGTTAAATGACCAGCTTAAAGGTTTACTTAGTGTTTTATTCTTTGGGGGTTATCTTTGAATTAATGGTTGCTAAGGTATTCACTGTTTGTTTTACAAAGGTTAACTTGAGTTCATAGAATAAACATTGTTTTGTTTTAAAAAATACTTTTCCATTTCTGCTGTACCACACCTCTAGAGTGGGCCATGTGCTCCCCATACCACAATCTATTAAAACTTGTGGGTCAGGTGAACTCGATGATACACTTTGGGGTTCTCTAAACCCTGGCCCATAACAATTGGGGGCTCGAGGGGGATAAAGTCTATCTATTGGATTGGCTTAGTGAACTTAAAGACAGTGAGGGATGAGCATATTGTGGTTGCTTTTCAGATGTGGTATTTTAGTTTAAGTGGGGAGTGTGTTGTGGACAATAGCTCTTTCAGAGGCTCAGACGTTTTTGGGTGTGGAGACGGTCACACGCAGTACCTTACGGACAGAGACTAAAAGCAGACTGTTAGATTTGGCAAAAACATTGCAGTTAACATTACCTGACAAAATGCAAAAAGATGAGATAATTATGGCGGTGGCTAAGCATTTAAAGTTGCCTGAGATACAGTCTGACTCATTAGAAATGGCAAAGTTCCAGTTGCAGATTAAGCAACTTGAACATGAAAAAGAATTAAAGCAGCTTGAATATGATATGAGAGAAAAAGAAAAGGAGAGAGAAGAAAGAAACAAAGAAAGAATAGCCCTAGCAGAACAAAAAGAAAAAGAAAGTGAGATACAGATCAGGGAAAAAGATAAAGAGAGAGAGTTTGAACTTCAGAAAATGGCCATGAAACATGACAGTCAGTTGAAATTGGCAGACATAAAGGGAAACGTACAGTTGGATGATAGTGATGAGGATAGTGAGAAAGAGCGACATAGTCGAAGGCGTGGTGGGGATCCATTTTAATATGTCCAAGCATTGTCAAGGTTTGTCGAGAAGGAGGTCGAAGCCTTTTTCATTTCATTTGAGAAGGTAGCTAAACAAATGAAATGGCCACAGGACATGTGGGTATTACTGATTCAAACAAAGCTGGTAGGTAGGGCGAGTGAAGTGTTTGCATCACTGTCAGAGGAGGTATCTGAGTCGTATGAGGAGGTGAAAAAATCCATCTTGTGTGCATATGAACTAGTGCCTGAAGCCTACAGACAAAGGTTTAGAATTTAAGGAAAGAATTTGGTCAAACATACATGGAGTTTAAAAGGCTCAAACAGAGTAATTTTGATAGGTGGATAAGGGCTTTGAAAATAGACCAAACGTATGAAGCTCTCAAAGAAATTATACTTTTGGAGAAGTTTAAAAATTCAATTCCTGATGTAGTGAGAACTCATGTGGAAGAGCAGAGGGTTAAAACTGCGAGGTTAGCAGCCGAAATGGCAGATGATTATGAATTAGTTCATAAATCAAAGCTTGGTTTCCGACATCAGTTTCAGCCTGTGAGGGATAGAAACTGGGGACATGAGAAATACTCAAGTGGTAAAAGTAAAGATGATCTGTTGGGAGATAATAAGGAGAGTGTACCTCAGATTAAAAAAGAAATCCAGGAGGGTGGAAACAAAATGAAAAGTTTCAAATGTTTTCACTGTAATAAACTAGGCCATGTAAAGTCACAGTTTTGGTGGTTGAAGAAAAGCACTGGGAAGGCTGATGTGGTAAAACAGGATAAGACAGTGGGGTTTGTTAAAGTGGTAAAGGAAAGCCCAAGTGAAGCGAAGGAGGTGCAAAATATTGTACAGACTGATCGAGAGGTGATTGATAAGAAGGTGCCAGATCTCTTTAAAGAATTTTCTTGTGTGGGTAAAGTTTACTCGTGTATCAGGAGGAGCAGGTAAAGAAGTCACAATTTCAAAATCAGCGAACTGAAGTGTTGAAGGACAAATATCCTGGGATTTTTCCAGATTGTGTGGTAACAAGGTCGCAAAGTCACAGGTTAAGACAAGAGGAGAAATCAAAGAGTGAAGATGACGTTGAAGTGCAATTATCAGAAACGATTTTTGATCAGATGGTTGAAAAAGAACAGGTGGAGGATGAGGCGGATATTTTTAGTTCAGGTTAATTGGCGGAGTTATAACAAAAAGATGTAGAAATAAAACGGGTGTATCAGAAAGTGTACACAGAAGAGGAATCTGAGTGTATACCAGAGTGTGATTACCGTAAAAGTAATGTCTTGACGAGAAAATGGAGACCTTTACATATGCAGGCGGATGAAAAGTGGGCAGAAGTTCATCAAGTAGCATTGCCGGTAGGGTATAGAAAGGAGGTGTTGCGAGTTGCACATGAGGGACCAGTGGGAGGTCATTTGGGAATAAGGAAAACTCAAGCTAAAATCCAGAAACATTTTTATTGGTCTGGACTACATAAAGATCTAGTTACATTTTGTCAATCATGTCACACATGTCAAGTGATAGGGAAACCTCAAGCAGTGATAAAACCAGCGGCCTTAATACCCATTCCAGCATTTGAGGAACCTTTTGCAAGGGTCCAAATTGATTGCATAGGACCGCTTCCTAAAACGAAAAGTGGGAACCAATATCTTTTCACTATTATAGATGTGTCTACTCGGTTTCCAGAGGCCATTCCAGTACGTAATATTAAAGCTAAAAAGATTGTGGAGGAGTTACTTAAATTCTTTACTCGATATGGACTACCCACAGAAATACAATCGGATCAAGGATCAAATTTTACCTCAACGTTATTCAAAGAAGTTATTGATAGCTTAGGAATAAAACAATTTAAATCAACTGCGTACCATCCAGAATCACAGGGAGCATTAGAAAGGTGGCATCAGACATTAAAGACAATATTGAGGGGTTATTGTCAAGATTATCCAGAGAATTGGGATAAAGGAATTCCATTCGTACTGTCTGCAATTAGGGATGCACTTAATGAGTCAACCAAATTTAGTCCTTTTGAACTAATTTTTGGTCATGAGGTAAGAGGACCACTTAAATTGATCAAGGACAAATTGGTGGGTGAGAAATCGGAAATTACATTGTTGGATTACGTGCCAAATTTTAGGGAACGATCCAATAGAGCAGGTGAATTGGCTAGACAACATTTGAAAGTTGCACAAAATGTGATGAAATGGGTAGCGGACAAGAAATCCAAAGATCATAGTTTTGCCAGTGGAGATAAAGTTTTAATGTTGTTACCAGTGGTAGGTGAAACTTTTAAAAGCTAGGTTTTGTGGACCTTATCAGATTGATAGGAAATTAAGTGAGGTGAATTATGTGGTAAAAATACCAGATAGAAGGAAGACTCACCGAATGTGTCATATGAATATGCTTAAAAGGTACTTTGAAAGGGAAGGAGAGAAAAAGGAGGAGGTTTTAATTATTCTAACTCAAAGTGACGAATCAAATCCAGATGACTGTGAATTTGACATACCTCAAATTAAATTGGAAAATGAGGATATTCTTAAAAATTGGGATAAATTGTTGAGTTACCTTCCAGAGGAAAAACAAACTGACCTGAAAGAGTTATTGATATCACATGGGCAAGTTTGTGGAGATAAATTGGGAAGTACTAAAATGGCTATACATGATGTAGATGTGGGAAATGCTGTTCCAATCAAACAACATCCATACACACTTAACCGTTTAAAATTGGCACAGGTTAACAAAGAGATGGAAAGTATGCTTAAAAATGGCATAATTGAAGTGGGTCGCAGCCAATGGAGCTCACCCATAGTGATGGTACCTAAACCAGACGGTACCCAACGGTTGTGTGTGGACTATAGAAAGGTTAATGCAGTTACAAGAACGGACTCTTATCCGATCCCACGTTTGGAGGATTGCATTGAGAAAGTGGGACAGTCCGCTTTTATTTCCAAATTGGATTTACTTAAAGGTTACTGGCAGGTACCTTTATCCGAAAGGGCGAAGGAGATTTCAGCTTTTTTGACTCCAGATGGTATATACCAATTCAAAGTTATGCCATTTGGCATGAAAAACGCCCCAGCCACATTTCAACGGATAACTAACAAAGTTGTTTCAGGATTATCCAATTGTACGGTATACATCGACGATCGGGTAATTTTCAGCCAGACATGGAAAGACCGTTTAAAACATCTGATGGAGTTATTCGATCGACTTCAGGAGGCGGGTTTGATGATAAACCTAGCCAAAAGTGAATTTGGAAAAGCCCAAGTCACTTTCCTTGAGGGGTTTCAATACCCTCAAGACGAAGGGAAATAATGTGATTTATTGGAATGAGTGGATTTGATCGAACATTTGTGCAAATGTTTTGGAGCGTGATTGCTCCACTGATGGACTTGCTTAAGAAACGTTGAAAATTTCAATGGACAGCGGTCTTTCGACAGGCATTTGACTGCGTGAAAGCTGTGATAACCAATGCGCATGTGTTGGAGAATTACAAGGGACTCTGTGATCAGACTGAACTAAAGTATCTGACCTTAAAAGAGAAATGCTGAGTAGAGAAATGGACGGATCGTGCAGAGACCTTCTTGTTCAAGGAGACTGTCAATCGAGAAGGATTTCAATTGGAGGAGGAAGAACAAAAAAAAAAATGGACTATATTATTATACCTGTTTGCGTGGGTTGTTTTTTGAAACGATAAAGTATATTTACTGTGTGCTGGTTTATTTTGTTTTCTTGGGGGGGGGGGGGGGGGGGGGAGGTGTCATGAGAAAGTCGCTTTAAGAAATGGTTAGCTGCTCATGTTACGGCAGTGATGTCAGAGTGTGGGTGGAGCTGAGCTCTGGTTCTGCTTTTTAGTTTCACTTTGAGAAAAGCTTGGGTGTGTCTGTCTTTTTGGTTTCGTTTTGCAGTGTGTTGCAGCTGAAGTCAGCCAAAGCAGCTGTATTGCTGTTCTCTCTGCCATGAAGGACCATCTCTTGATCATTTGGTGAATTCAGAAGAATTATAAATGTTTTCAGTAGTGAATGTTGGAGCCACGTAAAATGGCTGCTTCCCGATTAATTTGGCCAAAACCCGATTTAAAATGGCTAACCGGAAAGGCTGCTGGGAAAAGCAGGTAACAAGACACAAACGGACAGCTGCAGACAGAATAGCATATTCGGCTCTGGGGAAGTTGGCCCAGATCGATACTCAGGGCTATTAACAGCCCATCAACCCAGACATCTGCAGTTTAATCGGCTATCCCCAGGAACAATTGCAACATATTAGCAATTGAATACCGGGCCAGACCTGTCGGCGCCTGCAGTGGCCGAAACAAAGGCAGGTGAACGACCACCCCCCGATCGGGGAATCGCCTCGCAATTGGACGTATCAAACCCAGTGATTGGGAACAAGTCCAATCACTTGGGACTCAGGGTCAAGGGCCGCCCCGGGAGGCGGGAAGCCCCTGGGCCCTATAAAGTGAGGGGCCAAGTTCAGATCGCTCTCTCTCCCTTCTTCGCCTGCTCGAGACCTCCGCAAGAACAGCAACCGGCAACCGTAAGTTTGAAGCCAGCGATCGCTATCCGATCAAGACTCCTAGCCATCGACCTGTAGCAGCCTTTTGAATCCCGCGGGCCAGATCCGATTGGATAAGCCATTCTTTTCCCTGACCTGGTGGGCTCTTCCTAAAGTTAAGTATTGGCCAGTAGTGATAGGTTTATTATATAGATAGTAGGATTATTGTGTAAACATTACTTGTTGTATATAATAAATGACCGTTGATTTCAATCTTACTCAGCGGTGTGCTGACTTATTAATCATAACCTGAACTTGAACCACGTGGCGGTATCAGAAAGATACCTGGCGACTCGTGAGCAAAGGTGACATAATCAGAGCTAATAAACTAAGGATAAAAAGAGCAACAATGTAAACTCAGATGTGCTTATGTTTAAAGGTTTGTTAAGTTTTTTGGATGTTAAAAGTACAGCTTAAAGGATTACTTAGTGTTGTATTCTTTGGGGGTTATCTTTGAATTAATGGTTGCTAAGATATTCACTGTTTGTTTTACAAAGGTTAACTTGAGTTCATAGAATAAACATTGTTTTGTTTTAAAAAATACTTTTCCATTTCTGCAGTACCTCACCTCTAGAGTGGGCCGTGTGCTCCCCATACCACAATCTATTAAAAGTTGTGGGTCAGGTGAACTCCATGATACACTTTGGGGTTCTCTAAACCCGGACCCACAACAACAGGAAACTTGAATAATCGAAGGAGCCACACTGACCAGCATGGTCATAGAACCCAACCAGACATGTCCTAATTTTCTCCACTCATCTCGTGAAGGCTTTGGCTCCTCAATGGAGTATGGTTATATAGATGCTAGTCACCCTGGAATAGTCACACTCCCGAATAGAACCTCGTTAAGTCCAATCCTAATGTCCCTAACCACTGCTGAGTGACATTTTCTGACTCAACCGGAGTTAGAGGATCTTAGTTTGGTTGATGTTTGGGACTGCAACAATTGACTTCAGTGCTCTGAGCGTAGGGAGGTCACAGATTAAACTGTTAAATACATCCAAAGGTCCTGTGTGTTTGCTGAAGTTAGAGGACTACAAATTCAGGCTCAATTATTTAATGCCTCCCACATCAAACATCCCATTATCCCTGGGTACTAAAGCTCACAAGTGAATAATAATTAAACAGGTATAGCACGGGAGGATGGCCAAAATTCATGAAACTGTCTGTCAGCAAGGAATCATACCTTGGAGGCAAGGATAGAATCTTGGGGAATGGAAACAAAGTAATAGAACATTTATTGATCTTTTACAATTTTAAAGCCACAGGTCACAATCTGAATACTAAAACCCCATGGCATATATATGATATAAAACAACAAATAGCTGGGAATATTATAAATTTCAGATATTAAAAGATGATGTCACCTTTGCAATTGTATTACAACTCCACTGATTGAATTATAGTTCAAGGCCCTTCTAGGAAGTCCATTATTTAAAGTTCATACATTAGGAAAGTAGAGCTGCATGACTTAGGTAGCTAAAAAATGCCCAAGTAACAAAAACAGTGGGCAGGATTCTCTGTCCAGCGATGCCGGAATCGCGATTGGACTTTAGCCGAAAATTGAGGTGGGTGCTGGTTGCCCAATGACACGCCATGCTTAGGCGCCTCAATAGGAGCTCGAATGTGTTCCACGCTGGGCGCTGGCAAGGGCATGCAAAATGTACAGTAGCATGCATTAACATGCCCAGCCCGGTAGTGTCCGGCCACCCAGCACATCAGCCAGGGACGGGGGGGGCGGGGGGCGGGGGGAGGAGACCCCGGGGGGGGGCGGTAGGTGGAGAATCCCACCCAATACTTTTTATAAACACTATAAGACACAAGTTCTCAATGGTCCATGAATTATTTTTTTTATTATCCACAGTATGTTACATATTATCCATAGTTTTAATTGAATAGATTTCCATACTTTGGAAATTCCAGACTGAGTGATAGTTCGCACATTTGCATTTTAAATGTCTGCCAGCAATTAATAAAGCAATAAAATGTTGCTACAATAGACATAATTCAGCAAGAATCTCACCATAGTTATGAATTAAAAGGTCCATGATGTCTACACGGGAATGGAGGGCTGCTATATGCAGTGGTGTGTAACCCTGGGAAAACAATAATTATCACATGGTTAACCAAAGTAACACAAAAATATTTTGTTGGAACAAAACTTTTATTCAATTGTTAAATAGATGACAGATATTTCCGTTAAATGCCATTGTCACAGTAAGGAAAAAACAACATAGCAGTCACACGAACTGAAGGCATCATGATCACTTCAACAATATTGTTAATTATAAAAGAACTTAAATCATGATAAAATAGTTTTCTTTCCTTCTGTTATATAGTCGCCATATCCACTTAAACTTCAGACATATCGTAATTTCTAATATTAAATCAGCGTTTCAAAAATATTAAAACACTTTCACATCAGGGACCTGGTGATACATCCCCAGTACAACAGGCGTTTTGGATAGCTGCAAATAGCATTATGAAACCTTCTAGTGTACACTTGCAAAATATTTCAATAAAATTAAATGAGCAGTACATGAACATGTTCATTTACAGTTACAGTACTTTAAACGCTTGTATGTTATCCACCCAGGCAACTGTTTACTTGTTTAACAGTGTTGCCTTTGTTGCTAAATGTGAGTTAGGATTGAATTTTGCTATTGCGGTGCAGGTTATGAAGATGAAGGAGCACCAATATTATGAAAGTGTCTGGCAATCCTTTTTTAATTTATTTACAATCCCAATATGCAGTGATCAATTGTGTAAAAATGCCATTTTTCCTCTCTCATTGGAAACAAAAGTTGTTCAAAGGTTTTTCTGTGAAAACTATGTATACCAACAAAAACTGATCTGGTTGAACATTAATCAAGAAATATAAAAGGGTAAAGAAAAGGTAAATTCAAACATTGCAGCTATCTATCCCTTCACGCGATTCTATGGTACAAAGCACTTTACGTAGATTGGAAAATAATTATTAGCACGCAATGATTTTAACAGTTGCTCAGCGATTTCAAAAAGCAAAATAGTGCAATAACTTAACAGTATGTAAAATAGAAAATAAAAAGACATGTAATACTCACTCCCTGCAAAAGAAGCAGAAGGCAAGGCAATCACCAAAAGCAAGGAGAGAAAAAAATAAGTTTAATCAAAGTGCTCTTTCAAGATTTATTTTGCAATAGTTAACACATTTCCAGGAACAGTTTTTTTCCCCCCATATCGAAGATGCTCTCTAAGCGAATTCCGAGTCAATCCCTTCCAATGTCCAATTCACAGTAACATCTAGCTGTTTGGAAATGGAGGTGTATGAAGGGGAAATGGGTAAATATACTTCAATCTGACTTACAAGTTAGTGAAATGGTAACATGAGGACCCTAATCTACAATAATCACAAAAAAGTTAGAGAACATCTGGAGTCAGTGTGATTATATTGTGCAAATTTGCCGTAAAACATTGTTTAAGTAGAATCCATTAATTATTTTCAAAACAAGTAGGAAAGTGACTCAAGAAGGAGGGATATTAAAATGTTGGCAGTGAGCAGGGGTTGGAATTAGACTAGGTAGAGCAAAGGAGAAGCATAGACATAAGTTAAAAGGTGTGGTTCTATGCTGTAACATTATATGATTCTAAAGCACAATACCATCTAGGCAGCATGATTCAACTCATGTTGACCACTAATCTCTCTATACAATATATTGCTGCCCAGTAACATGGGGTGGATTATCAATCCGCAAACCTTCAGTGATTGTCATGATCATTAATCCTTCATTATGTGCCAATATTGCATATTTCACCTCTAAATGTTAAATTGTAACAGATTTTAAATATTTAGAGATAATTTCTCTTTACAATAGATGATCACTTTTGACCAAGGAAAGGGGTAAAGGGTGGCGAATTTGGCTCTCAAAAAGAATCTCCACAATCCTGCAAAGGACACAATAGGAGTAGACAATCATAACTGATTTGGGGTTTCAACTTCACTTCCCCATTTCCCTCGTTTCACTGAGACACCAAAGATCTGTCTATCTCAGCCTTGGGGTTCATAGAATCCCTACAGTGCAGAAAGAGGCCATTCGTCCCATCGGGTCTGCACCAAAACTTCGAAAGACCGCCCAATCCACTGCACTGTAACCCCACCCTAATGGGCAATTTGTCATGGTCAATCCATCTAACCTGAACATCTTTGGAATGTGGGAGGAATCGAACCCGGGTCGCTGGTGCTGTGAGGCAGTAGTGCTAACCACTGTGCCATCGTGCTACCCCAAAAAGCGAATGTTCAATGATAGAACATCCACAACTCTCTGGTCTAGCATTCCAAAGGTTTACAACTCATTGAGTGAAATAATTTCTCCTCATCTCAGATCTGAACGATTGGCTCCTTATCTTAAGACTGTGCTCCCTTTTACATTCCCCGACCAACGGAAACAGTCTCTCAGCATCTACCCTATCAAGCTCCTTCAGAATCTTGAATGTTTCAATGGGATTGCCTTTCATTCTTTTGCACCCCAGAGAATATTGGCCCTATTTATTCAGTCTCTCATCATAGATCAGTCCCTTCATCCCAGGCACTGATTTAGTGAACCATAATTGCACAACTCCAGTGAAAGCATATGCTGCAAGTCAATGTTGCTTTTCAGCTGAGTAACCAGGCAATCCTTCTGTGTGCAATGGAAAGTACAACCTTCCAGTCAGTTTCTCAACGAAGGCTGGCAAAATGAGAATAATCATTTGAGGTTGGGTTTGAAGTTACAAAATTATCCTAAGTTTGCATTTGGTAAATATGTAAGCAATTACTGCAACTAACCAATGTCAGCACGAACACTGCGAGAACTAGAAAAACTCTGGATCAAGGTACTGGCTACCTCTTATTTTATTTCGTGGGATCCAAAATAAATCACACCTAATTATTGCCCATTCCTAACACCGGACACTGGAAAAATGTTAGAACCATTAAGGAAGTAGCAGATGGACATCCAGAAAATCAAAATATAAGCAGAGTCAGAATGATTTAATAACAGGAAAATCATGTTTGACAAATGTGGAATTATTTGATGAACAAATAGAGCGGATAAATGGGAAGCAGGAGACAGTGGGCTGGATTCTCCGCCCTGCTGCGCCACATTTCTGTTTCACTTCTCCGGCGGAATGCTCCGTTATGCCGGCTGGTCAATCGGGTTTCCCATTGTGAGGCAGCGCCACGCCGTTGGGAAACCCGCGGGCTGCCGGCAAAACAGAGCATCCCGCCGGCAGAGAATCCCACCCAGAGAATTTGGATTTCCAAAAGGCAATACTGTGCAGGATGAGAAATAGAATGAGAAGTGTTTGGGGGGTGGGGGGGGGGTATATATTAGCATGGATAGAAGATTGGCTAACAAACACAAAACAGAGTCAGGTTAAACAGGTCATTCTCAGGTTGGTAAAATCCAACTAGTGGTGTGTCTCCGCACTGCACTGTAAATTCTATGCTATACGGATAACGTGGACGAAGGGAGCAAATTATTGTAGCCAAATCTGCTGACAATACAAAGAGATACAAAACAAGTGCTGAGGAGGACACAGAGTTTGCAAAGGTTAAGTGAGTGGGCAAAATTTTGTCAGATGGAATATGTTGTGGGAAAATATGAGGTTATCCATATTAGTAGGAAGTTCAGAAAGGCAAACGATCATTTAAATGGAGACACAGTCCTAATACACAAAACAAAAAAAAAGTTAGCACGCAGGATATTAACCTTTAATGCGAGGGGAATGGAGAATAAAAGTAGGGAAACCTTTCTGTAACTGTACAGTGAGAGCATACTGTACAAGGTTTTGAAATGAAATCAAAATGAAATGAAATGAAAATCACTTATTATCACAAGTAGGCTTCAAATGAAGTTATTGTGAAAAGTCCCTAGCCGCCACATCCCCTGTTTGGGGAGGCTGGTACGGGAATTGAACCCGCACTGCTGGCCTGCCTTGATCTGCTTTAAAAGCCAGCTATTTAGCCCTGTGCTAAGCCGGCCCCATGTCTCCTTATTTAAGGATATACTTGCATTGGTGGGAGTCCTGAGAGGTTTACTAGGTTTCATTCCTGGGATGAAAAGGTTATCTTATGAGGAAAGTTTGAGCTCAGAGGTATTCAAAGGGCGGCTGTGGATCAGGCCACCACTGATGACAGGCCTCTATTCACGGCCAGAAGCCGCCTGCTGGTAATATGAAAGAGATCAGAATATATGGTGGATGTGCCAGGGGTTATGCACAGCTTTGTGTGGCATATACAAGGAGTCCATGCACGCCATGAGCTCTGCCATCTCAGGTACATAGCACATTGCTTCCTCCATGGAGAGGTAGGCAGCAATTTATTCATATGCACTTTGTTGCTCCAGCCAATCACTCCATATAGCAGTGGCTAGGTGAGGTGGGAGGGACCTTGACCTTATCCAGATGCCCTTTCATGCAGACAGGGAAGTGCCACTACACACCCAGATGGAGGAGGAGCTGCCCTGGGTTTTCCTCTCTGTAATTCCCCATGGTGAGAAGCGTCACATCTTCACCTCTGCCACTGACCCCATTTGCCTCCAGCAATCGTTGCCGAGAATGTTGCCCCTGCACCCATGCATCACTATCCATTTTCAGGACGTGATTGGCTAGAGAACTAATTATGCTGGCATGCCTCCTGAATGGCGCTCATTGATGGGTGCTGGGGAATGTTAGACTTCTCCTTTAGGCTTCAATTGATGTCCATTTAGATGATTGTTAGCCTGTGGTACATAGAGGATTATGTGGGCTCTGCACTCCTGTATATGCAGAGTCAAGGAGATTGCCTGGGATTCTGTTGCACAGGGAAATTGAGCTGCCATATGTGAAGGCAATGACCTGTAATGATGCTGCAGGTTCTGAGATTTTGGTCATTACCGTCTGCTTGACATATGCTCACTTGTGCAACAGTTCTTCTGTGTAAATCTTCTGTAGACAGTGTTGAGACAGACATCCACATAACTTACTATTCTAGCTGGTAGAGACGCAGGTTCATAACATACCATGACTATCCAAGATTCCCTGTGTGGTGCATACTGCAGAGCATCTCTGGACCTGACAAGGCAGCAAACGCACATTTTTAACATGCCAATGGTCTGTTCAGTGATGGCTCTTGTGGAGGTGCAAGCTTTGTTGTAGCACTCTTCCTCTCCGCTATGGGAGTGCTTCACTGGTATCAACCACCAGGTCTGGAGGGGATAGCTCTAGTCACCCAGGATCCAGCTTTCAATCTGGGCAAGGCCTCAAAGCTCAAGAAGCTGCAGGTTCCCCAAGATACGACTCCAGAGAGCTCCTTGGGAAACAAGCACAGATCTGCGTGATTCTTTGCCTGTGGCTGCAAACCAGTTGGCCATCGAGAGTGGAATCATCTGCACCTCTCATATGCCACTGGCTGTTCCTGTGGAGCTCTAATGACAACACAAGTGCAGCCAATTACCCCATTACGCCTTGCATTCTCGGGAAACAAGCTAAGCCCATTGCCACGGCCACCTGGCTGTCATAATCTGTGATGAACCTGATGATGGAAGACGACATTGGTCACCTCTTTGGTGCTTGCATGTGTGGAAGCCTATTCTTGCTATGGAGGGAGTGCAGTGAAGGTTTACCAGGCTGATTCCTGGGATGGCGGGATAGTCATATGAGGGACTGGCGGGACAATCATATGAGGAGGGACTAAATTAGTTAGGATTATATTCATTGGAGTTTAGAAGAGTGAGAGGATATCTTATAGAACATTACAAAGTTCTAACAGTGTTAGACAAGGTAGATTCAGAAATAATGTTCCCGATGGTGGGGGTGACCGGAACTACGGGTCATAGTTTTAGGACTGAGAGGAGGAGAAATTTCTTCACCCAGAGAATGGTGAATCTGTGGAATTCGTTACCTCAAGGTTGCTGAGGTCAAAATGTTGATATAGGAATTAAATATAGCTCTTGGGGCTAAAGAGATTAAGGGATATGGGGGAGGGGGAAGGCGGCATGAGGGCATTGAACTTGACGATCAGCCATAATCATAATGAATGGTGGAGGGGGCTCGAAGTGCCGAATGGCCTCCGCTTGCCTCTATTTTCTATGTTTCTATACATTGCCCACAGAGCTCTGGAAGCAATCACA